>NC_138223.1:46804351-47211851 GCF_964197995.2 Scardinius erythrophthalmus
GAGAGAGAGAGAGAGAGAGAGAGAGAGAGGGAGAGAGAGAGAGAGAGAGAGAGAGAGAGAAAACCCAACAACCAACCGCACATCGCTCAAACTGACTGGATGAACGAAACTAAGAAGCTTATAAACGCTCGCGATTTCCGCCATCGCATCTGCTTTTACCTCGTATGACCGAAGTATCGCACTGACTAAGCGACGAATAACAGGCGCGAGCCTCGGATCCCACCCTCCCTTCCCTTTCACATTTTCCGTGCGCGTCTAACTTAACAGACACCGCCTAGTGAAAAATATCCAGCACAACTTTAACACAAAACATAATCATCGGCCCTGTCTGTGAACGTGTCGCGTGCTGTCAGTCGCGCGCGCAGACATCAGTGTTTCATCAGCACATCTGATGCTCGTCGAGCGCGCTTTTGCTTTTGTGTATTGAGTGTCTTTCTATTAGAGCAACGGAACAAGAGAAGCGACGGTGTCTTTCTCGCGCGCACGCACGCACGCACGCACGCGAGTCCGCACCTTTTGTGCTGAGCGAGAGACGCTGAAGTGAAACAGGGCAACGCAGATACAGTTGCGTGTCGAGCGGAACACAACACACAACTGATGTGTAATCGTTTGCACACACACACAACACGACCACAAAAAAAACACACAAAAAAAAAACACACGCGTGACACAGTTTTTGGGTGTCTGCCGCACACTTGCCCCGCACGCGAGAAAAGAGCGGAAATCGGATGCACTTTTTTTCTTTCTTTCGCTTTTCCCATCAATTATTTAGGCTATACGAAAGATTGGGGTGTAGCGCGCGCGTGTAGCGCCACTGCACGCGCAAGGACGTGTTGGAAATATTAAGTTATACCTTTTTCGCGAGATGTCTGTCCTGCAGCGCGCTCTTCAGGAGTCGCGCGGACGGCGGCTTGTTGGCCCTCGCGTGGAGAGCGATGTGGCCGAGACGCGTCATGCGCAGGCGACCCCTCTCGATCTCGCGCTCCAGCACTACTTTAACGCGGTTGCGGGTCAGCTTTTCCCCGGGCATCCCGCTCTGTGTGCTGAGGAAGCCCAGGATCTCCTTCAGCCCCAGTGGCGCGTGGCCCCGTGTTGCGGCGGAGCCCCGGGACAGACTTCGGACCGCGGCAACCAGTCTATCGCCCAAATCAGCACTGTTTTCATCCGGAGACTCCGAGGCACGCACCCAGGAGCCCTTGAGTTTGGGTTTTGGGGAGGCGGGGGGCTTGTTTGTCATAGCCGGACTGCTGACGGCCGAACTCGAGCAAGTTTTCCGCTCCTCCTCTTCATCATTATTATCCTCGGTGCCTTCATGGACCGCGCCGCGCGTCTCGCCTCCTGAAGCATCGCTTTTGCCCCCCGCCTCGGTGACTAATCTCTTGTCCTTCGACGCACTTGCTTTCACGCTCCCCGCGGAACACACCGTCGCGCCGCAACTAACAAAACAGTTTCCGCTCGGTTGCGTTACAATCTTTTCTTCCTTTTCGAGATTGGAGGGCGAGGTTTGAGGAGGCAGGGGTTCAGAAGAACACTGGCTCACTCCACTTTCCTCCTTCTTCTCCTCCTCCTCTTCCTCGCACTCTTCTTCTTGGTCCGTGAGACTGAGCGCGCTGTCGCCGTTGTTATTGAAACTGGCGTGTTTGGCTTGCTCGCGCGCGGACTCGGTTTGCTCGCTTCTCTTTCTGCATTTTCTTTGCACTTTCGCAGCGTTCCTGTAGGAAATGGAGCCCTTGTAGCTAACTTTCAGCACAGTTTGCTCCTGGATCAGTTTTTCTAGTTCAGCCCTGGTTTTGTCCGGGTCTGACCCGTGTCTTCTTCGGACCATTCGGCAGATTCTTTCCAGGTCCGGTCGGGCTTTTCTCGAGCGCAGGGAGTCGATGGTCTCCAGGATCCATTCTCGGTATTTCGGCTCCGACATGTTGCGGCTCTGGTTCTGTTGGCGTTGGCTGAGCGTCTCTCTCTTGTCCCCGAAGTGATCCGCTGCGAGCCCGGCTGGGAATGAAGCGGAAGCCTCGCTCTACGCCTGCGTTATGCGCGCTTAAGGTGGACTACTTGCGAAGAGAACCATCCGCTATACGCTCTGCGCTTATTTAAGGTGGTATTGCAGAGTTACGCGTTTTGCGCACCTCTTCAACGCTCGCGCTGCAGTCCATTACCCCTAATCCAACATATTTCCCAATTTGTGACCCTGGACCACAAATCCAGTCACAAGTGTCATTTTTTAATTGAGATTTATACATCATCTGAAAACATATTCATTCCATTGATGTATGGTTTGTTAGGATAGGACATGTTAGGCCGAGACAACTATTTGAAAATGTGGAATCTGAGGGTGCAAAAAAATCTAAATATTGAGAAAACTGCCTTTAAAGTTGTCCATTTATGTTCTAGATTTTGCTGCATCCTCTCACAAAATTTTTATATATCTATATTTACGGTAGGAAATTTACTAAATATCTTCATGGGACATGATCTTTACTTAATATCCTAATGATTTTTGGCTTAAAAGATACCAGTGCGATTTGTGACTGGTTTTGTTGTCCAGGGACACATATGTGATCACTATATTTATGTAAATAAACTTTTTTTTCATTCTGTACCATTTGTTTACATTAGTTTATATTTATATTTTTGGTGTGTGTGTGCACTTTTCGAATGAGAGACTAAATTTCGTTGCATAACTATACAATTACAACAAACATTCACTTAAAATTCAATTGAATTAAAAAGCATCAGTATTGAATGGTTAGATGACAGATGGCTCTCACATCACTGCCAGATGTTAACAGATAATTGCAACACAAATATTATGGGGGTAAACAACATCTACAAGCCAAAATGAATTTTAAAAAGAGCTAAAAGTTTAATGAAAGTCCTAAATTAGTTAATTGCAGAATGTGTTAACTAAAAAACTGGTCTAAAATTTGCATTGCAGTAATTAGTGAAAGCAGCATGAAGGACTTGATCTGATTAGCTAATCCTAGCATCTACAGGCACAAAGTAACATGATTAAATGAATTATATTGCATATTTTAAAATGCATAAGGATACATTTGGAGAAAGCCTAGTGTTGCCCTCCAACACCTTTAACCGACAGATCTATAATAGTATGGGCAGACATCTCATGATCTTCTCCATCTTTCATATAATGAGTTATGTGTGCAGTTGTGTACTGCTTAAACAATACAAAGCTATCGTACATGATCAGCTGCGCTTTATAATGCAAACATGCTATACAAACTGCTAAACAAGAAGAAGTGTTTCATCGTGAACATGATACCTGACCAGACCTATAATATACTTACCCAGTTTTGGAGGTTCTGGAGCAGTGGGTGTGAAAGTCCACCAATTCATCTCTCAGTTTTAATGAAAAATGGTGCAATATCCCACTACACACAGTTCTGTCATGACAACTGTCGCGGAGTTTGGTATTGTAATGGATATTACAATATTGATATATTTGGTCTTGGCGGAATAGATCTACACTGCTTCTGTTATTGCTGCTGCTGTTGGTTATTGCTGTTGTAGATTATTGCTGCTGATGTTGGATATTGCTGTTTTTGTAGATTATTGCCGCTGATGTTGGATATTGATGCTGAATTTGGATATTGCTGCTGATGTTGGTTATTGCTGTCGTAGATTATTGCTGTTGTTGTAGATTATTTCTGTTTTTGTTGATTATTGCTGCTGATGTTGGATATTGATGCTGAATTTGGATATTGCTGCTGTTGTAGATTATTGCTGTTGTTGTAGATTATTGCTGCTGATGTTGGATATTGATGCTGAATTTGGATATTGATGCTGATGTTGGTTATTGCTGTTGTAGATTATTGCTGTTTTTGTAGATTATTGCTGCTGATTTTGGATATTGCTGTTTTTGTAGATTATTGCTGCTGATGTTGGATATTGATGCTGAATTTGGATATTGCTGCTGATGTTGGTTATTGCTGTCGTAGATTATTGCTGTTGTTGTAGATTATTTCTGTTTTTGTTGATTATTGCTGCTGATGTTGGATATTGATGCTGAATTTGGATATTGCTGCTGTTGTAGATTATTGCTGTTGTTGTAGATTATTGCTGCTGATGTTGGATATTGATGCTGAATTTGGATATTGATGCTGATGTTGGTTATTGCTGTTGTAGATTATTGCTGTTTTTGTAGATTATTGCTGCTGATTTTGGATATTGCTGTTTTTGTAGATTATTGCTGCTGATGTTGGATATTGCTGTTTTTGTAGATTATTGCTGCTGATCTTGGATATTGCTGTTTTTGTAGATTATTGCTGCTGATCTTGGATATTGCTGTTTTTGTAGATTATTGCTGCTGATCTTGGATATTGATGCTGAATTTGGATATTGCTGCTGATGTTGGTTATTGCTGCTGATGTTGGTTATTGCTGTTGTAGATTATTGCTGTTGTTGTAGATTATTGCTGCTGATGTTGGTTATTGCTGTTGTAGATTATTGCTGTTGTTGTAGATTATTGCTGCTGATGTTGGTTATTGCTGTTGTAGATTATTGCTGTTGTTGTAGATTATTGCTGTTTTTGTTGATTATTGCTGCTGATGTTGGATATTGATGCTGATGTTGGATATTGATGCTGAATTTGGATATTGATGCTGATGTTGGTTATTGCTGTTGTAGATTATTGCTGTTTTTGTAGATTATTGCTGTTTTTGTTGATTATTGCTGCTGATGTTGGTTATTGCTGTTTTTGTAGATTATTGCTGCTGATGTTGGATATTGATGCTGCTGATGTTGGTTATTGCTGTTGTAGATTATTGCTGTTTTTGTAGATTATTGCTGCTGATGTTGGTTATTGATGCTGAATTTGGATATTGCTGCTGATGTTGGATATTGCTGTTTTTGTAGATTATTGCTGCTGATGTTGGGTATTGATGCTGAATTTGGATATGGCTGCTGATGTTGGTTATTGCTGTTGTAGATTATTGCTGTTTTTGTTTATTATTGCTGCTGATGTTGGATATTGATGCTGAATTTGGATATTGATGCTGATATTGATTATTGCTGCTGATGTTGGGCTGATGTTGGTTATTGCTGCTGATGTTGGTTATTGCTGTTACTGTTGGTTATTGCTGTTGTAGATTATTGCTGTTGTTGTAGATTATTGCTGTTTTTGTTGATTATTGCTGCTGATGTTGGATATTGATGCTGAATTTGGATATTGCTGCTGATGTTGATTATTGCTGCTGATGTTGGGCTGATGTTGGTTATTGCTGCTGATTTTGGTTATTGCTGTTGTAGATTATTGCTGCTGATGTTGGATATTGCTGCTGATGTTGGATATTGATGCTGAATTTGGATATTGATGCTGATGTTGATTATTGCTGCTGATGTTGGGCTGATGTTGGTTATTGCTGCTGATTTTGGTTATTGCTGTTGTAGATTATTGCTGCTGATGTTGGATATTGCTGCTGATGTTGGATATTGATGCTGAATTTGGATATTGATGCTGATGTTGGTTATTGCTGTTGTTGTAGATTATTGCTGCTGATGTTGGATATTGATGCTGAATTTGGATATTGATACTGTTTATTTACTGTTTACTGATTATTTGTTGTTGGTTATTGCTGCTGCAGATCAAGTACGGGACTTGCTACTGCAAATACATACGCAACACGCCGCTGTGAGCAAGTAAGACATGCTGCTGCTGTACAATATCGCATACATGAATTACCCGTAGCAGATCTATACAGGTGGAGCTGGGGAAGGTGGAGGGTTTCTGAAAGCGTCCTGCAACTGTTACAGCAAATGCTGATCAGTATTTGAAGGTTGAGCAGCGAGCTCATTAGCTACTGATACAGCAGAAACCGATCAGCTGCACCCTATAGAGAATGATGCGATTACAAGCAGATTGAGTTGAGGCCTGCGCCATCTAGAGTTTCATGACAGAACTTCTACTTCAGAATGACAGCATGCCAAATAGGACAGAAGCTGCAGACAGGGTGAAACTTACTAAAATATTAGGTGCTTACACATAAAAGTACGTGAAACCTGTTTGGTATTTATAGTAATACTTTATTGGAATGATTCTTGTGGTGCAAAATATCACAATTAACTTGAACCATGTCCTCAGGAGTAAGCACTGGTATCCACTGAGTTCACCTCCAGCTTAGAGGAGATATTTGTAGCCTAGAGAGTTGCGTGTAAGAAATTCTCACCCAAAAAGGAGCCAGATGCTCTGCACCCATTCAGAGAGAAGACTTTGCCTATTTAAAAATGCAGAAATGGAAGAATGAAGGGGGGAAGAAATGGCGAAAACGGAGAGAGCAATGCGGCGGCTCATTGGTCGACCGCAAGACTTCGCCGTGTCAATCACGCACAGTGTGTGTGCGATTTCGTCAGGTACTAGAAATGTATAACCCAATGAGAACCGTAACAATTATAGTATTAACAATACTAAACAAACGAAACAAAAACATTCATCCCCTCCTCTGCACGAAGGCTTGACGCGGTCCGCTGTCGACTGCTATCTGTCAGCTAGAATCAATGAAACGACTGATGAGCCAAAATATTGACACTTGTAGGATTTCATGGCACATTTCATAGGTGAAAGTTCAAAGTTCATCAGTGAATATTTTACAGAGCGCAGTGGACCTACAGCTGAAAGAAGAAAAAGAAAAGAGGTGCTCATATTATGAAATCATGGCTTCTTTTCTATGCCATTTTCACTTCGTCGTCCCTTTCAGTGCATTTTAAGAATAAAGAAACACATGACAGTATACAGGACCAAAAATATTTCGGTTATTACACAGGAATACATATTTTTATCGTTCTTTTTTTTTTTCTATTTTTCTGTATGCTTGTTATGGTGACCTAGTGGAGAACTTGCACCTTAGTGGTAACTGTTCAAGATTAGAGACTTAACTAATCCAGTCTGTTTTTGTGCGGCAACAACAATCCCAGTCCACAGGCCAACAATTACACCCTATCAAATCCATCATGATTAATATCACATGAACAAAAAAAAAAAAAGAGAGAAAATTGCAAACATGATTAAAATAGAGGAGATGATAAAGGCCTCACTGTTTATCCCTGGAGGTCTTCTCTGGACTCTTCCGCTGGTTTCTCTGCTGTTTTACAGAAGGAAGGATCGGTTTTTAAGATTCATGCACTTTTTCTCCTTCTCTCTCTCTTTCTCTCCACCTATATCCCTCGCTCTGATTTCTATAGTTTCTTCCTCTAGAATTCGGCAAATTCTTTTGCGCACTTCTCCGTGAACGACACACGGATCTCCTCTTCCTCGTAGTCGTCAAAGTTGCTGGTGTCCCCGGGACCTCTGCATTTAGGCACAAATGGGGCCTCCACCTGCCAAAACACACACGGAGAGAGAGATATTCACCTGATCTTAAAAGTTTCACGCTTGATATTTATATTTGAGCATGAAATCATCGCCAATACCAATATAAAGTATTTCTTCGCTCATATTTTACACTACCCTTTGTTTTTGAGTAACAGCAAAATCACACAGAATATTTTATCTGTTTCTGTTCATCTGACACCATTTTGTCATAATTTGTGCTTGATTTACTTTTGACATGGATCATATATTATTTTTCAAATTACATATCGATCAACAGAGAAAAGCGTAAGAAGTATTTGTTTATAATATATGCGGATTTGAGCTGCACAACGTTTTTTTTTTTTTTTCGAACAGAGATTACGATTCTGAAAGGACAACAAAACTAAATATAATTTACAAGAGGTTCTGACAAAATGTTAATTGCTGCAGTCTATTTAAAAGGTGTAATTACTAATTAATCTGAATTAATTATTTAAAAAGAAAATCGGGCTGAGTGAATGATTCAATGACTCGCGCATAAATACTTCACTTGTTTCATTACTAGATAAATCAGAACAAATAACTTGAATGGATTTATTCTATGTAAATGTGTTGTTAGTTATTTCTTAAGTGAATAAAAACAGTCGAGAAAGACAACACACGTGTAACAGTATCACTGCATTCAGTCTTAAAGTGACAGCAGCCTAATATTCCCGCTGTTGTGTTTTTAATGTTAATCAAACAACAAAAGACAAGGAATTTACTCACTGCTCTAGACTGAATAGCTTCTGTAACTTTAATAAGGATTCATCTTTCATCTTTATTTATAGTCAAATATGCAATGTTATTTTACATTTGATTACTTTATTCAGTTTATGTACCTGAAAACTAATGTTAGACCTACCTGAAAAAAACTAAAAAGCATTTGTATATTTGCTCTATTGTATTTATTTGTGCTGTGTAGTTTGATTATTTGGTCTTACTTTCTTTATCTTTATATGTCAGCAGTCCTTTTTCCGCTGAACATAGCACATACCGAACTGTACCGAAACCGTGACCCTAAAACGGTCATGCAAATTTCACCATAGATAAATAGCCTCGATGGCAAAGAGCACTCACTGTTTCACTTTTACATTTAATATTAAAGAGGTGGTATAATGCTCTTTTCACAAGATGTAAAATATGTCTCTGATGTCGGTGAAGTTTTAGCTCAAAATACCCCACAGATATTTTTATATAGCATGTTAAAGTTTTCACTTTTTGAGGGTGCGCAAAAACCAACGTTTTTGTGTCTGTCCCTTTAAATGCAAATGAGCTGGTGCTCCCGGCGCAGGGAGCGGAGCTTCGAGAGCTTGTGTCCTTTTACCTCACACCAGCCTTTTATGTTCAAACCGGATTCAGACAATGATGGAGAGACTCAAGAAGAAGTGCATAGCTTATGTGTAGTTATCTTCTAGTAATTGATTAGCATATTCTGTCTTGATAATCTATAAATCATGTCCAGGGGAGGGGTTTATGTAAATTTTAGGAATGTTGTGTAGTCCCTACCAGCGTTTGTTGTAGTCCTTAAAAAATGATTTCTTTAAAAGCAAATATCTCCCTTTGCTTTGAACTTTGAACGTTGTAACTTTGCAGATGTTGTTTATGCTCAAACAGCAACATTACACACTAACTAAAGTTAGAAAAGTGTAATCATAATCAACCACCCCTTTAAGAATTTTATGTAGTGATTCCATTGAGTCTTTTCTCTTCAAAATGTTTGTTTCAGCATCACAAAGACGGATTCATTAGCCGCGTTTTCATTTACCCTTCAAATTGCACAAATTGAAATTGGGATTTGAAAATACACCAAATGGAAACACGTCAATTTCGCAAAAACTCCCATATATCGCAAAAAAGTTTTTACACTCACATGAGGTGGTTTTTCAGGCAATTCAAGTTTTTGTGTATTTACAGGTCACCTGGCGTATGTAAAAGTTGATCATTCTTTAAATAAGAAAGTATGTTTGGACAGAAGACGAGACAGAGTTCTTCATTAAACTCATAAAAGACAAAGGAATTATGGGATTACTGGATTCTGAACAACAAAGAAATACCACAATCAAGACCTTGAAGCAGAAATGAGGGAGAAACACCCAGAAACACCTCATATGAGCTGCTCTCAAGTATAAGGGTCTTTACTTGCCATTAATTCTTGGAAAACACTCCTACGTCTCCTTCCATTAAAAAATAATGGCCAGTGCGGTGGCTGGGATATATGTATATCTGTTGCCATGATGTTTGGAATGATCATCGCGAGAGGAAAAAAAATACGTTTCGGTCGCATAACATCGGTTAATGGAAATGCTGTCATTGCGCAATAGTTTTTAGCGCAATTTTCCAACGGACAAAATTGCGATTGTTAACTCATGATTTCTGTTCTGTCTGTGCGCACCAATCTTGCACTTCTATCTCCTCCTCAACCAGACCACCTAGAGACTTCGGGTTTTCGGCATTATGTTAAGGAAGGTCTAATCTCGGGAACGCACAAAAAAAAAAAAAAAAAAAAAAAACATAAAAAGATTTACTATCTCTTAGTGTTGTGATCCCATGACGTCAGAAAATTGCGCTAAAACACTCACTGAGTTTTTATTACTTGTTTATCAACATTAAAAAAATATATCGCAAAAGTTTTGCGCAAATCTGTAATGGAAACGCAGCTACTGTCTACTCTACAACATGGAATAACATCAGTGAATGTCATTCATAAATAGTGTGTAGTGTGACGCAGCTTTAAGCCCCGTTCATACCGGCGGCACGAGCGACAGTGGCCGTTGGTGACAGAATGTGGGCGTGTCAAGCGATGCGATAAAAGATCAGAAATTTCAACTTTATGCAAATGAGAAGCGAATTTTGCAAGCGACAACCAATCGGAATGAAGACCGTCAGTGGAGCTTGCGTCACCGTCTCGACTGCAGTTTTATACGATTTCACTGTTTTATATGATTTGACCACACACATGGATATAATAAAATGATGCATGGAAAAGAAACTTTCGACAGCGAGTTTGATTCATACATTGATAGTTTGTGTGTTGTAATTTTATGATCCAATTTTAGCACTGCTGCAGTTCATTTTACAGTTTCCCCAGCATTATGTTGAATATTAGGGACAAGAAAATGTATTATTTGTCAAATTTGAAAGACGTTTTAGTAATTTATGACAGTATGACTGTTGACTGATCGATCGTTAATCTAGTTAATGATTTAATGCACTGAGCACTGCTGTGGTAATATAACAA
Organism: Scardinius erythrophthalmus; assembly: GCF_964197995.2. Lineage (NCBI taxonomy): Eukaryota > Metazoa > Chordata > Actinopteri > Cypriniformes > Leuciscidae > Scardinius > Scardinius erythrophthalmus. Next base: position 46,814,935 of record NC_138223.1, read on the forward strand.
CAGTCTCCAACAGCATAACGTATGCTGTAAAATATATCACTTGTGATTGTAGTCGCTGGGGGTTTGAACGGGGCTTTACAGGTCAAAACACTGTCTACATCAGATCACGCTCAGTGATGAAGGGACTGTGTGTGTTTCTCACCCTCCGCTGGTAAATGGCTATCCAGTCAGTAGTGGAGAACCACTTGTGTCCTTTAATGTCATTCACTCCGTTTTTAAGGTTTCCGAAGCGTTTGGTGAGGTCCACCTGTAGCAGGTTTCTCAACAGGTCCTTCAGGTCCGAACTGAAATGCGACGGGAATCGTACCTGTGGAAAGAAACATGCAAACAATCACAAGGAAAGTGGTTCAGGTTGAAGACAAGAATCTCAGATATTGTCGGATTCGTTTAGAAATCGATAGACTGCTGTTTTGTGAAGCCTCGGCAGAATTACCTTTCCTGAGACAATCTTTTCGTAGATCTGAATGGGTTGATCGGCGAAAAATGGAGGATAACCAGCAGCCATCTCGTACATCAACACACCCAGAGCCCACCAGTCCACCGCCTTATTATAACCCTGCCAGACACACACATCAGGAGCAGTTCAAGAGGAGACGAAACACTGTAAAGTGGAGCGACAACTGCGTACATTCATGGGAAGATGATTTAAACTAGTAGAGAAGGGATGAGATGAGATGCAAGTTATTCAAACTGAAACAGGTCAAATGATTAGCAAACAATTCATAGACACTACCGGTCAAAACTACCAGAAAAAAATCACTTCTGCTCACTAAGGCTGCATTTATTTCATCAAAAATACAGTAAAAACAATAATATTGTGAAATATTATTACAATTGAACTGTTTTCTACATGTTAAAATGTAATTTATTCCGGTGATCAAAGCTGAATTTCCAGCATCATTACTCCAGTCTTCAGTGTCACATGATCCTTCAGAAATCACTCTAATATGATGATTTGATGCTCGAGATGCTCACCTTGCTGAGGATGATCTCCGGGGCCAGATACTCCGGGGTCCCACACAGCGTCCACGTGCGGCCCTTCACCCGCTTCGCGAAGCCAAAGTCTGTCACCTGAACACAGTCACACACACATGACGATTTATGATGACGCTGTGATTTATGAAACATTTCTTTGATGTCACTCTCATATTAGCCACAAGGAGGCAGTAATGGTGAGATCATGAGCTGTGTGTGATTTAGAGCACATCCAGACGGCACACACACACACACACACACACACACGCACACACACACACACACACTCACTCTCTCTCTCTCTCATCCACGCAGCTCATATACTGCTCACACACTCACACACACTTTATTTACACCCAAACCTGACTCCTTTTTCTCACACTTTTTGGGTTTCAGCAAAATCACATTGATTTTGAAAATGTTTCTCTTCATCTAACACAGCATTTGTCATAATCTGTGCTTGATTTACCCTTGACATATTTTCCAAAGGGCAATAACAGAGAAATGAGAGAAAAATACTTACTTTAAAATACATACTGATGTAAAGTACCTGGTCACACATGTTGACATTTGCTTTTTAAAGTAGTGATAAATATTACTTATTAGGTCAGTCATGCTAATTAAGAAATTTAAGACAGGGAGTCCAAAGTGTTTCATATTAATTTCAGATTCGAACTAAATATTACATCATAATTAAATATGAATATCACGTAGATTAACTAATGTCAATGCCTAATGCCAAAATGTTTTCTTTGTTCACCAAGTAATTTACTGGTCAGGCATTATTGTTAACTCGCAAGACAGTAAGGAGAAAATGACAATTTGATGGATAATTTAAATATATTCTGTAATCACATTGGTAATGTATTCATTCCGCCGTCACATCTGAGCGCGAAACGCTGCTTGGAGACTTTCAAGATAGTTACAAATAATTAATAAAACAATAATAAATTTAATTGTTCATATGTGCTTATTCTTGTTAGAAGATTATGAACGGTAATTTTTTCATGAAAAATCATGATTGTACTTATTTCTTTTTCGAAAGTAAGGTTAATGTAAGCAGCTTCTTGCAATACTCTCCTAAATGCGTAATAAAACCTAAGTGCAAACATGACCGCTTTAATGGCCGTATAGCCACTGCCATCTTATATCTACTTAGAGTGGCATGGCAGAGAGTCGGAAGTTCATTTGTTGCCCCTACGAGTTTATAATAGCATATTTTAACAAGATTTTCAAATGGATAAAAAAAAATTCTTAGTATTTATCAATCAATTCATTATAAACAATGTAACAAGAATTTTTTTTTTTTAATAGAATGTCTGTTTTCTAATATTATTATTTTTTAAGTGTATAGGGTCGCTAGCAACCCGAGGTATGTAATAGTGTAAGTATATTTTTTTCTGTGCAACAATTGAGTCTCTGATGACTCAGTAAGTGCAATTTACCTTTATTCCTCAAAGTGACAATGTTTCATACACAATTATGGCATGAGAGATCAAAATATTGATTTGAAGACATTGAGAACGTGTTTGCGATGGCAAATATGAGCCAGATGCTGAATATACTGGGAAATGAGCTCTGATTGAGGACAGTGATGATGATGATGATATAAAACATCTGCTCAAATTTAACCCTTCAAAGTTCCAAAACATCACGAAATATGCGTTATTTAATTCTTCTGTAATTGTTATTAAAATTTCAAGAGTGTATACATACAGTCAAAGCAACATTTGTTCAGACACCTTCAACATTTCTCACCTTATCACAGTTTATTCGCTATCGTTTAGAAAATGGTAATAAAATATGAGAAGAACTCAGAGTTATTAAATTAGTTGATATTTCAGTGGTTTTGTCCGTCCTTCTGTCAGACTGTCTCATAAATGAATTATGTTGAATATCTGTCAGCTGTTAAATTTAACTACACAATTAGATAATCCCAGTTTAGATCAACCAATCACCAAGCAATGCTTCATTTAGTTCAGTCTGTGTGTGAAAAGAGCATTAGCAATTAAAGAAAAAACACTAAAGCAAAATATGATCAGCTCAAAGTGTCTGAATACTTTTTGTTCCCAAATTTGTATACATTTTTACTGGTAGTCACTGTATGAATAATATTTGGGTATAATATGTCACAGTTTACTTTATTTAGCTCTCCTCACTTACATAAATTAACTATAGTGTCCTGCACACACTAGTACAAAAAAATATCAAAAATGATATCTGGTGTCTGAATAATTTTTGGTTTGACTGTATACATAGATCCGGGTCGCTAAAGACCCGAACATGTAATAATGATTGGCGGAACATTTATGCATGTAAGGGTTAAACTTTACAGAGAAGGGTGTGCAAAAATATTTGTTTAAAATACTTATTGATGCATATTAATGTAAAGTAGATTACAAATGCTGGAGAACAGTAATGATTCAGAAGTTCAAACATCACATGTACAACCAGAAAAACTGAGCAACAAAATTGTGAAAACACCTAAAATGTCAGTCATACCGGCAAATGAAAGGAGTCTTAGTTCTAAAAATATTCTATAAAATAATATAAAATAATAAATATTAGTGTATGTTGAAGGTGAACTCTTTTACATATGTTTTACCTGGATGTATCCCTGCTGATCGATGAGGAGGTTCTCTGGTTTAAGGTCTCTGTAGATCAGGTCAAGGGCATGCAGATATTCAAAGGTCAAAACTATTTGTGAAGCATAAAAGCGTGCATGGGGTTCACTGCAGAAAGAGAGAGAGCAAAAGACAAGGAGAAAACACACCGTTACATAAAGGCATCAGCAAGAATAAAACAGATGGACTGAACCTCGATGCATCAGTGATTTACTGCATAAGGACACAATGTCACTGCAAAAAAACAAATAAATATTACGCATGTCACAGTCTCACATTAGCACGAATATCCTCGGATTTCACTGGAAGTCATGGTCTGGTTCTTTAAACCCAAAGTTGTTTTATCCTCTATATTTAGCTAGACGAACACGAGCCGAAGCCAAAGAAATCAAGCACAAATATGCAGACTGATGGGGCGCCTGTTATGTGCCTAGTGTTGATCAAATGTCGGATCAGTTTTATGTCAGCTTTTATGTGGATTAAATTTTATTTTTTTTAATAAAATGTCATAGAAGAACCATTTTCAGTTCCTCATAGAACCTTTCAGTGAAGAGTTCTTTAAAAGAACAATTTCTTCTTAATGTGAAGAACATTCTAAAAATCTAAAGAATCAGTTTCTCACTGTAAAGAACCTTTTGTTCAATGGAAGTTTCTTCACGGAACCATAAATACCCATAAAGAAGATTTTTTTAGATGTAGGTCAGAGGATCAAATTTAGCACTTGGAATCACATTTTAAAGAGGCCAAAAACAGATGCAAAATGTAATCTCAAATTTCTTTTTTTGGTCATTTCACATGCCATTCAATCTGAGTCAAAAGAAATATAAATACGACTTGTTTTCCTTCTAAGCATTTGGTCTTTTGTAATTGCACATGTAAACCACGAGTCAGAGGTTCACACACATTTCTCATCAACCTTAAAACAGTTTGATTTGAAGGCTTCTCTGCTTAAAGCCCAACAACTGTGATTTTTAAGAATGAGTTGAACCAGATAGTGACAGAAAAACACCAAGTCATAGATGTGAACTCCTTCATTACACTGTAAAAAGTGAGCAGAGCTGGCGTATCCTGTATTTCCACTTGTGTTTTTGGTGTTTTTAATGACTTGTACTCAGAATGGAAAATGTGTGAGTGTGAGTGTTTTTATTTGCAAAACTTACATTTCAACAAAAATACATATTTGAGAACATAAAAAAACAAGTAAGGGAATATACTGGGTAATAAATGTTTTATTAAATAATGTATTTAAAATGTTGTTGTTTTTAAATCTTTTGAATTAGAGGAGATATTTAAACTGATGATTTTATTTAAAGAATACACTTTTAATGTTGTTTATGTAGGGCTGGGCGATATGGCTGAAAACTGTATCACGATATAAGTGTTTCATATCGGTCGATATCGATAATTATTGAATTTTTTTATAACATATTTAAAATAAGGACCAGTCCAAGAGACAAATATATTACATTTAAAGATTTTTTATTTTAAACTTAACCTACCTCTGATTATAATCCCATCAGTTATAAAGGCAGAAATGTCAACACGACCATGGAAAACTCAAAAGTCTAAAATCACAATGAACACTTAACAATTATCTCTTAACATTAAGGTGCAAAATTAAAGAATACGTAAGAAATGCTTTATAAAGGGGTGGGCGAAATGGCAAAAATATAATATTACGATTTCTTTCAGGAAAATCACGATTCACGATTTTATCACAATTCTTTTTTATGTTGGTTTAACTATTTTGTGACTGAGCATTACAGCCAAACTAATGTCCATATTTTAAAAACAAAGCCTTAGGTAACAAAATATAAAATAAAAAAGAATGGCAGACAGGGGCGGATAAAAAATGTTCTCATTATTTTCTTTGTTATTAAATATTAAGATCAAAGATACACATTACACATACACAACTTAATATACAAATTAAATAAACAGTGCTTTATGTTTTCAGCTACAGTAGGTGTGTTTAACAGTAGCATTGCAGAAAGTAATTAAATATGATGAACAAATATGAAAATAAAACAAAACAGACTTCACTGTATAAATTATACATTGATACTTATTAAAGCTATTAATAACGTTATCAGTCAAGAGCAGTGAGTGATTTTCTCTTTACATTTTGTTGTTTTATTAACACTAAAGGGATAGTTCTCCTAAAAATTCAAATTTTCATAATTTACTCTCTCACGTTGTTTTAAACTCGAATAAGTTTCTTTCTTCTGTTGAAAATAAAAGTTATTTGGAAGAATGACCAACAGTTGATGTAGGCCTACCCGAGACTTCCATAGTATATTTTTCTCCTATGGAAGTCAATGGGGACCAGCTACTGTTTGGATACCCACATTCTTCAAAATATTAATATTAGGAAATATTAGAAGGAAATGAATACAGGTTTGGAACAACATTAGAGTGCGTAAATAATGAGATAATTTTTATTTTTGGGTGAACTATCCCTTTAAGGACAAGCGGCAGCGTGTTTACTATTACTACTGTCTCTTTAAGAGCTGCGCGCGACGCGTCTATTATACACGCATTTGACATGCAGATTTTCTCTCAATTTTCTCAAGTTTGCTTTCACTTTAGACATATCCGACTAGTTTATGTAAACCTTGTGTGTGTATAACAGTATTAGCACAATAAGACTCGAAAGATAACTTAGTCCAGTATCCAGGCGCTGGTAGACAGGCTTTTAGTGCATGTGAGCTTCACATGTACGCGCTGAGAAACGCACACGCTAGAACAGCGCATCAGAACGCGAATAACAGAGAAACTGACGACGGTCTTGCATAATTTGCAGACGACATTGGTCTGACTTGAAGTCAGGAGAGCTGACTTTTCCTGTTTTATCTAGTTACTAGAGAGTGAGTGCCTTTGTTCATGCAATCAAACTTGCTTTGCTGTTTTTTTCCGACGAAAAAAAAAAAAAATTATCGAACGTTTTATCGAACGCATTTTTTATTGATATTGATTACGTGTCTATCGCGATACATATCGTTATCGTTTTATCGCCCAGCCCTATGTTTATGTGTCTATGTGGTGTTTTTAAAGTGCTTTAAGACAAACCATGTGTAAATTCATAAGTCGACACCATTGCTGAGTATTTTCCTGCAGTGAACCAAAGACAGTCTCAAAAACACGCTTTGAAATCGCTGGTGTTTCTGACGTCACAAACTACCCTGTAACCAATCAGATCAACGTGTGATCGCCAACGAGTGGATCTCTGAGCTGAGTGAGTGAGTGGAGGCGGGGCTCATTTGCATATTCATAGAAGTGCGCATACTAAATGAGGCAAGGGTGTCGAGTTAAATCAAGATATTTTAAGGCATAAAGACATTTTAAGGACAAAAACATTTAAATAAGTCATTTTGGTGATCAAAGATGAGCTTTAAGGGATAAAATTATTGACTACAGGGGGACTTCAAAGGGATAGTTCACCCAAAAGACGATGTTTTGAAGAATACGCGTAGCCAATTGACGGCACCCATAGTATTTTTTATACCTACTATGGAAGTCAATTGCTACTGTAAACTGTTCGATTACCTGGATTCTTCAAAATATCTTTTGGGTTCAGCAGAAGACAGAAACTGAAACAGGTTTGTTACAACAAGAGGGTGAGTAAATGATGACAGAATTTTCATTTTTGGGTGAACTGTCCCTTTAAGGCATAGTCCTTCTGTAGCCCCGCCCCTTTTCAGCGTCTCCCGGTTTGTATTTCCACAGCATGAAGGTGAGATCTTACAGATTTATGAATGAACGGCTCCTTTTAAAATCTACTATTTGTTACATTACAACACTCATGATATCTTTCGCTAACTCTACAATAAGTAAATCCACTTCACCAGCTAATTACTCTTCGACAGCGATGCAATGGAAATACACAGAGTATATAAATGTACATGTACATATACGTGTACATCGAGAATGTACAGATATTCACCTGAATCTGCCGATTCTGCGCAGGTGTGAAAACATCTCCCCTCCCTGAACGTACTGCATCACCATGTAGAGATTGGTGTTGTCCTGCAACAAACACACACACACACACACACACACACACACACACACACACACACGTCCATTACATGCGCCACCATCCAGTTACTGTTGTCCTGAGCGTTCCTCACCTTGAAGGAGTACTCCAGGCGCACTAGGAAGGGGAAGCTGACGGCCTGCAGGATCCTCTTCTCGTTGAGTGTGTGTTCGATCTGCTTCAGCTTCACCACCTGAAGACAAGCAGTGTTACTGAACGCATCCATCACGTCTAATGCAGAGTTCACACTGAACCATTTTAGGCCCGACTTTCACTCGCAGACAGGTTTGGGAGATCGCCGATGAATGCCCGAAATCACAGGCAAATCAGTGCTCGTTCACATGAGTGACAATCACACAGTGTGAATGATCAAAGACGAGATCTGAGAGAATCGCAGACACACATGAGATATTTGGCATGCTAAACATCTGGACCTGTCGGAGACTCAAGTCCTGCTGTGTGAATGTGTTCTGACTGAAAACTACATCGGCGATGACCGACAGCCAATGAGAGAGCGAGATACAGAGCAGAGGGAAGGCGTTATAGACCAGAATATCAGTATTTTAATAGATATATTTACAATTATATCAAACAGAAACAGAGCACAAACATTTGCTAGACCAGCAGAACATTGCAAAACTATTTATTTTCCCCAAACTCTCTTTGCAGAACACACAATCCTTGCTCCCCTCGTCTCTCCAACCATTTCCTCCAGCATAATCTGTTTTTATTTTTCTCCTTTTCGCGGCAAATCAGCACACAGACAATTTGGATCGCAAGCTTCTTGCAGGCTATCATTTTTAATAACAATTTCAGTCTCGCGCGAGAACTCTGGTCTCAGGCACGCGTGATCGTGCGTTATTTCCCCATCTCTTCACGCGTGTGTTTAGTTGTGAAACAAAGTCATAGGCTGCGTTCCAGTCCAAAATTGTCATGAACAATAATTGAACGATTTATCGTTCACTCGGATATACGTCATTGCTTACGTTGCATGAGTGCCCACTACTGGCGGAAACTGCAATAGGCTGAACTGGAAGCCCTTGGAATCACTTCAATTGATTTATTATTATTTTTTTCTCTTACGAAATTGTTTAATGCAGCATTCTACATTTATATAGGTGTGTTTGAGTTGCTTAATTTTTTTTTATTATTATTTATTAATATATCATAGTTGTTTGTGGTGGGGTAAATTAAACGCAATATGCGTTGACGTCACAATCGTGTTGCATTGTGGTATATGGAGCTGCCTGAAGTGTACATATGAAGTAGACTCGCTCCCTCGGTCAAAATCGAGGGAACGAGGGTCTGTCCTTATAAACCTCCCTCGTCCACTTCACAAAGTGGAACGCACTTCAAAATGGCGGCAGGGATTCCCCCGAGGGGAAGTGCTTAGGGACTAGTCTAAAAGTGGACTGGAACGCAGTCATAGTCATGTAAAGTCATGCAGTGTGAGACCTCCTGTCGCCGACCCATCTTACAGTGTGAACACATCAGCGACCGAATGCTACACCAGATAGTCGTACAGTGTGAATAGAACAGTGACCCGGCTACTGTGAACACCGTGCAGTGTGAACTCGGCGTAACACCAGTTTGAGTGTCAGCCCCGCTCACCTTCTGTTTGTTGAGGATCTTCATGGCGTAGTGCTGGCCGGTCTCTCGGTGTCTGACCAGCATCACGCGCCCGAACGAGCCAGTGCCCAGAGTCTTCAAGCGCTCGAAGTCCTCCAGGCACGCCGTGTTCTGCGGGACAGGCCACGCTGTTTTTAGCATGTTTATGTGCAGTTGTTCACCGATACTGAATTACTGAGCCATTATCCGATTAATCAGAACAAAATCTGCTCATACAGACCGTTTTTAGACCTTGTTTCAAATTAAAAAGGTAATTGCGACTTTTTATCTCACAATTCAGACTTTTTTCTCACAATTGTGAGTTTACATATATATAAAATGATATAAAGTTGCAGTTGCAAGAAAAAAGGTCATAATTTTGAGTTATAAAAGTTATATAAAATAGCAGTTCTGTGTTATAAAGAATAAAATATTTTAAAAGATAATTGCAACTTTTTATCTCACAATTGTGAGTTTATATCTTGCAATTCTGACATCTTTTCTCAGAATTACATGTTTATATCTCACAATTCTGACTTTATAACACACAATTTGGAGATATAAAGTCAGAATTGTGATATAAACTGAAAATATGAAAATATTTTTGAATTGTGAGTTATAAACTCTCAAGTGTGAGATAAAAATGTTGCAATTATCTTTTAAAATGTTGTATTCTGTGACGGAAACAAGCTTCCATACGTTTCAGAATAACTGGTCTCAGTTATAAACAGAAAACACATTTACATGCTTAACTCACATTAACTGAATTCTGAAAATTGCTTTCAGATCGCTTTTGAAGCTTCGAAACCTTTGTGAAACATTTGTTTAGGATTATCGATTGTGAGCACGTATCAAACTCTCAAAGTCACGTGATTTCAGTAAACAGGGCTTTATAACTGTTTCAAAATGTTTTGAAGTTTCAATGGTTCAGCGCTATAAATGTATAAAATAGCATCTATTATACAGAAACTTCATATTTAAATGGTATTAGATGATTTGTTAAGTGCATTTTAATAGATTAACTTTCAATAAAACATTTGCAGTTAGTCTGTAAAAAGGTGTTTTTATGAATTTTTTAGTTCTGACCGGCAGGCGTCACCAGAAACAGCCAATCATTGTTGTTTTAATCGATTCGAAGCTCTCATCACTAGTTTCGAGAGTGTTTTGTGTGGTTTCTCAAAGGAGTCTGTGATCATCTGGGTTTGTTCAACTGTTGTTTAAATGACCAGGTGACACTCGTTTAACATAATACAATAAACCAGCTCTGAGAACTATCCCCACTGGAAACGCTTGCGTACTGAAAGCTGAAGCCTGGTTTTCCCTTTATATCCTCTTACCTGTGCAGGATTCTCCCATTTCCTGAGGAAATCTTCTTTGGCGAAGGCCAGAAACTCTTTGACTGTGGGAAGAGACAGAAAACACACTCAACATTACAAGAAACAACATCATATTTGATTTCTAAGGCCACTAAATTATCAAAACACAATCTACTGCATGCCTTCTGTCGTCTGATTGACAGATTATACTTTTTTAGCTGGTAAAACTATCATTTTAAAAGGTTGTGATACAAGGTTTGCTGTGATTTGTATAAAATAAATGTGAGAATAACTTTTATATTGTTAGTGGTAATATTACAAGATGAACACGTACTGGACTGAAGCAACTGATAGATTTACTTGATTATCCATTCATCAAAATGTGAGCCATCAAATATGATCATCAGGCTTTTGAAGAAGGTTTATCTAAATCAGGGGTGGGCAAACTACGGCCCGCGGGCCACATGCGGCCCGTTAGGCTGTTTAATCCGGCCCGCCGAGTATTTAAAAAATTGTCTTAAAATCGCATTAATTTTGCCTTTTTTCTTGCAATACTTTGCCTTATATATTGCGTTGCATATATTTGACAATCGGAATATCAGTTATTGCATGCATGCCATAGCTAACAAATGTAAAAAAGGAAAAATGACATAAAAGCTGATCATCATTCATTCAGCGCTGTTGTGGCTGCGGTGCGTCACGTAACAAGCAATGACGCGTCACCATGGAAACCAAACAGACAGCGACTTAAGCCAGACTGGTTGCACGTTAATGTTTTTTCCTTTTTTGGAAGCTCACAGAGAAACAAATGTTTGGTAACCGCTTGCACACCTTAGTTTTTCCTTTGATTTGTCTGCTATTTATTTTTAGTTATTTTAAATATTAGTTATTTAGCTCCTCTGGATTTGTGCATGTATCCTGACTGATTCCGTTATCGCCCGGCTTTCGACTACGCTCGTGTCTGCCATGTAACGTTAGTGCTACAGAACCCGTTTTTTTTTTTTTTTTTATTAAATGTTCTGATCTACCTTTGCTTTTTATGTTTTAATTTATTATTCTTAAAATAAATTTGTATTCGTTTATTTCGTTTTTTTTTCCACAAATGACTTTTGGAAGTGCAAATTGCCATGCAGTTTTGATAAAGGTGAATTAACGTAACCTTCTGTCATTTTTACTCTTCTAAGTGTACACTTGCAGGTATTTTGTTTCTAATTTACTGTTAGGCCCATGAAATAATAATAAGAATAAACAATATTTAAAAAGTATAGGCTATCTAACATCTGACTAATTAAAAATTAACATCAAGACATAACATGCTAAATGGGGGATATCTAACATAAAAAAGTATTGTCAGAATATCGTCTCTCAGTTGTTGAATTTCGCGCAGACGTTGCCACAACGTAAATGTGGTTGCTCAGCCCGATCTCAGGAAAGTGCGAATAAGTTACCACGAATTGTATTTGTAGTGCTTATGATATGCAAATTTCGCGTGCATATGATACGCACTTTATGGCATGTAATAGGCACGCACTCCGCACCCCTAATCCTAACCAAGAGGTTTACAGTGCAGCATATGCACGAAAAAAAAAACAACCTTTTTGCCATATAAATGGCACGAGAAATTAAATTTGTGGTATAGATACGCACTTTCATGAGATTGTGCTTCATAATCTGCTACTGGGCCAGCCCTCTATCAAATTTTAAAACCCAGTGTGGCCCTTGAGCCAAAAAGTTTGCCCACCCCTGATCTAAATCATCATCATTGTATTGCATTATTTTGCCTCCACAATAAAAGCTACTGAGCTTTGATCATTAAACTAAGCATTCAAATATTAATCTTTTTATTGAGAGATTCAGCGACAACTAATATTTATGCATTTTTTTGCAAGTAGTTGTTGGAAATTGCATTGATTTACATTAAAATGTGTTTTATCAGAATTTCATTGTACTTTTTGGCCATGTAAATATCAGAAACCGTACCAGATTGCGTTTTGCTCAGTTTGGACCTTTGAATAAAACTGAGGCGTTTTTTCCTCCACGTTCTCGCTAAAATATACTATACAAGCCAAAAAAGCCGGATGTACTGAATTTGAATAAGATGGTTAAGGATAACGCCGTGCCCTAACTACACGCGACGCGCGATAAAAGGTATATTTACCATGTTAATCAGTTGGTTTTTGTCCTATCCAGCCGCGATGGCGACACGCGACGATTCTGTTTTAGAAACGGTTTCTTTTTCTGCGACGTCGCGGCTGGAACAAACACAAAGTGTCGCATTGATAATCTCAGGTACTGTAATGTGCTTTATTTAATGTTAAAAGCGTGTAATGTGACTCTGAATATCATTTAGTGCTCCAGCTTTGTATCTGTAAAAGCAACAATGGATAATTCACCTCAGATCTTGAAATGAAACAAATGGAAACGTTCAAACTGTGAACAAACAAGTGTATTATTTGACAAAGATTGTTTTAGTAACTAGGCCTATGTATTTTTAATAATGTTTAAATGGTGTAATATTTGTGAATTTGATTATGTAGCGACTTGTCCATTTTCTTGAGATTGCTGTTCTGATGCCGTGCACTTGCCGCGAGACTCCGCCCACACGCTGTTCTGATTGGCTGTGGGTTTTGATTGATTTTGATGCTTCTCGCAGTGTGGATATACAATAGTGATGGGCGATACTGCAAATTTCGGTATCGATCCGATACCAAGTAAATACAGGGCCAGTATCGATACCAATACTTTTTCATTTTAAAAGCATACGCTTGAACTTGTATGCACTTTCCTGTGCTAGAGCAGTGTGTCAAGATTTATGAGGTGAATGCATCATTAATATGCTAAATCTGAATACGTTTTCATGACTACAAGGCCTAAATATTTTGAGATATGTGCTCTCAACTCGCCTGTAATTAGTCAGTGACTTTTACAAAACTACCCTAATTATAGTACTAGCCTACTACTAGCCTACTAGTACTAACACTTTTGATCAATTTAATGCATTGATCCTTGTTGAATAAAAATATTAATTTCATTAAAAAAAATCTTACTGACGTCAACATTTTGAACCGTTATGTACACTTTTGGCTTGTTTATTGCGAAATAACTCCCGATTGTTTCTCTGTCATCTTTCAAGGCTTCGTTTCCCAAACGCACTGGGCCTGTGAGCTCAGCGAAGCACGGTTGTTATCTCGCTCTCTGTGATTGATTGGTTTCGTCTTGTATCCAGATGACTAGGAGAAAAAGTTCTATCCTACACAATTATCCGCTAACATTCGCTTATTTTTCCACTTAGAAGCTTATTTTACACACTGAATTGCGTGCTAAATTAATAAAAAATTACTGGTAAAAAAAAAACACACATTTGAATCGATATTTTTGTGAGGATCGATCCTTTTCGATACCACGTCAGCATCGATACTTCAGAATCGATCCGCCCATCACTAATATACAAATTATTTGTCGCTGGCATCGCTTCTGGTTAGGGCACGGTGTAATGATAAGGTTTAAACGTGATAACATGGCAAAATCAGCAATGCAAAAGGCTCTAAAAAGTTGATTCAACTTCAGCTTACAATAAAAGTGCAGCTCCATTTTAACCTTTCAAATCCATTCCGCAGATTTTCCCACAAACTCAGCACAGAAAGTTATAAAGCAAGCAAAAAGACAAATTGCAAGTGAATAGCACAAGCCCACAGCAGGCCAGCGGGAAAGGACCCGTCTAAACTGTGTGTTCAAGCAGGGCTTTCCTTATGGGAGTTAGGCCTATACCCGGTACACATTGTATGATCTTGGTCTGTCCCAGACGAAAGATGACCAATCGTGGAGATTTCTGTGATTGTGGCTCCTAAAAGTGGTTCTTTTGGTCTTGCGACCAAAGATATCATTTACCGACTAGCCAATCAAAATGCAACATGAAATGGCGTATTTGAGCCCTATTAGCCTCTTTCGCTTCATCCTCTTTTTTTAAGCACACATAAAAACCACAACTGCCAATCAAGTGCGATTCATCTTGCTCTATTTGTTCACCACTAGCGCAGGCTGATGACGTTTTATTCTGCTACACTAACTAGCATCGTAGCCTACGATTCAATAGGTGTCATCATCGTAAAGTTTACATACGTTTATTAGATCCATGCCGTACAGTGTGATTTGCAATGATCTTATACTGTAGGATCTAGCAGGCGTAAAACGACTCAATACGCTCAAGATACATGTTTAGTGAATTTCACAACGCACATTGTTTCAAAGCAGCTTTCAGGAAATCACGACGTTAATGTTTATACTGTCTTCATGTCTCACAGTAACATTTAGCAGATTCGAGCCGAGTGATAATATATAGTTTACATTCTGCATCGATACAAGCACTCAGCGGGTGAGATTTGCTATATGCAGATAAAGTTGGATATATTATTAGTCTTTTTAACCCCATGTTAAAGGATTAATTCACCCAAAACTGAAAATTAGGCCATGATTTACTCACCCTGGTGTAGCCTATATGACTTTCTACTTTCAGACGAACACAGAGTTATATTAAAAATTGTACTGGCTCTTCCCATCTTTATAATGGCATTGAATGGTACCTTAGATTTTGAAGCCCATAAAAGTGCATCCATCCATCATAAAAGTAATCCATACGTCTCCAGGGGTTAATAAAGGCCTCTGAAGCGAAGAAAAATATCCACTCTATAAACTGTAATCACTGGCTTCCGTTAACGGCTGTACGAGAGTCTAGTTCCGGCGGAAGAGTGACCTCTGACCTTAAGAGTGACCTCTGACCCGAAGAGTGACCTCTGACCCGAAGAGTGACCTCTGACCCGAAGAGTGACCTCTGACCCGACGCATGACGTAGAATGTATAGTGGTGTAAACTGAGAGAATAGACGCCTTTCGCGGTTCAAACAACAAACTTTAGCTCCTCCCACATTTCTCTTCTAATACTCTTGTTTTAGATTTCGAATTCATGACCGGTGTTTTGTTTTGCTCGATCCTTATCCTCATCAGTACGTCATGTGTCTGGTCAGAGGTCACTCTTCGGGTCAGAGGTCACTCTTCAGGTCAGAGGTCACTCTTCGGCCGGAACTAGACTTGCGTACAGCCGTTAACGGAAGCCAGTGATTATGGTTTATAAAGTTTTAAATATGGATATTTTTCTTTACACAAATGCATGGCTTCGCTTCAGAATGCCTTTATTAACCCCAGGAGTCGTATTTATGATGGATGGATGGATGCACTTTTTTTGGGGGGGGGGGGGGGGCTTAAAAATCTCAGGTACCATTCATTGTTTGGTTGAAAGAAGAAAGTCATATACACCAGGATGGCTCAGGGCCGAGTAAATTATTGGATAATTTTCATTTTTGGGTGAAAGGCCACTTTTAACCCTGGGTTAAGCAATGTTTCACACTTGTATTTGTAACGGGGGTTAGCAGCACCAATTTTTCACTACCAAAGGTATGCGTTACGTTGAGTTGTTTCGCAACATACAAACCAATCATAAAAGAATTCCTGCCTCAGAAAATATTCATTCATTTTGTACAGTCACAGAAACTCTCCAGCGTCAGCATCGAGGGAAACGGTTGAGCGGTTTTTGTTCCTGTTTTGACATTTCATACTGAAACAGGAAGGGTGGGTGGGACATATCGAGGGACTTATCGAATATTTATTCATTAACATCATTAGCCAGTAGCCACTGGTTCACGTCACAGCTGCGAGACGTGATGTGATCATTTCAGAAAGCATTTTATTGGACAAAAACACGCAAGATGATGCTGTCAACAATTTTGATTTGATTTCCAGAAGAGAAAGACTCATTAAAAACGTCAACAGTGAAGGGCAAGCGTGATTGTAAAGCATTACTATTATTGCAACTCGATTTAACAATGTAAATATGCAAATTAATGATGATACCCTGATGGGTTTAAGCCTACATGTGTAAAATCTGACAACCTAATTACTAGGCTAAACCAGGGTTAGTATGAACCGTGTGAAACATCAAAGACTTAACCCAGGGTTAAACATTTCGACCAGCAGGGCCGTAACCATCAAAGATGTCAATTAATACGGTTGTTATCAAATTGTGATTCGTGGTCCCCTGAATATAAGGGGCTCTTGCTGTTTTCTTCAGACACATCTGGACCCATCAAATACACATACATAGAGTCTTTTCTGTTGAATAAACATTCTTGATATGTTATATGGCACTGCATACACATACACACACAAAACCCCCAAACGAAGCGCTTATTAAAGCATCAACACATTGTTTGAGCCTGAAATCGCCATGACAGCATCAGCATCCTCTCTCTCTCTCTCTCTCTCTCTCTCTTTGCTGAAGCCTCACACATGCACGAATATATTCCCGAGGAATCTGAGCATCTGATGATGAAACCGATCGCCATGATCGATCATGACTAAACACAATGATCGGGAGGTTTAAAGACACCCACCGCTTTCCATCTCGTTTCCCCGTTTGGCGGCCGGCGTGTTGCCCATGTCTCCGGGCCTGTCAGGCGCTGGAGACCCGCAGGAAGATGATGCTCCTGCCGCGCCTCGGCTCTCACGGTCCGTGAATGCGATTGACGCCTGCCGATCGGCTTTGAGAGTGAAAATAGTGGACGTTAACGCGTCCGATGTGTTCACGGATAAACGGCGATCGCTTATGAACGCAGAAGCATCCGTGTTTAAAGGGCGGACGGGCCGCCAGCATCAACCCGGACTCGGGCGTCCTTTCCTGGCTTGGCTCTCCGCCGCACCTCCGCGGCCCCGCAGTCCCTCGCTCGCTCGCTCGCTCGCCGCCCCGCGGGGTGTTCCGTGTTCCGGGAATCGCGGGTGAAAAACACGGACGCAGGATCGGTGAGATGATCGTTCATGCAGCTGCGCTTCCCGTAGCCATCGACACAGACTCCGCCCACACGGACTGAGCCCCGCCCCCCGACTCACCCCATTGGCCAGGCGGACAGATGTGCGGAGTGATTGACAGGCTTTAATCAAGCTGTTGTGAGTTGTGATTAGCCAATGTAGAAAGAGAACTGTCCCTTTTTTATGTTTATTAAAATGGACGGGACTTTATGAATGATGTTATTGAGTGGATTAAATGTTCACTGTTTTATAAAATAAACACATGTATTGAACATTTCCACTGTTGTTGTCCTGGGGAAAAAACGATGCCGATCATTTAACGCATATTGGGTCCAATAAAAGGACATTTTGTCACTCTGGAACCTGCTGTTATTAGGCTTAACCCGCAATTTTTTGAACTGTAAGAAATATAAAACTTAAAATATATAAAACTTATATATATATATATATTTTTTTTTTTTTTTTGTTAAAATCATAACATACAAAATATCAAAGCATTATTTCCTTGTGTGAAAACAAGGTTATAGTTTACATTTAGGGAAATAAAATGTAGAAAACTTATAGGTTAAAATTAACAAAATTCAAATGAGTCAATACATCATCAATTCTTCTTCCAAAGTGTGTTTTTGTTTTACCCTGATTCACTATGGTAAGCAATAAGCATATTATAAGTGTTTAGGCTATATTTTAAAACTGTCGGGATGGTTTTCATGGGAAATTGCATACATACATCATCACTAGCCCATGCATGTCTCTGCACAAAAAATGGTTATCACATGCTATTAGGCTTAACCCGCAACATTTTAACTGTAAGAAATATAAAACTTAAAATATATAAAATATAAAACTTAAATATATATATATATATTTTTTTGTTAAAATCCAAAAGGGTAACATACAAAATATCAAAGCATTATTTCCCTGTGTGAAAAGCCACGTTGCAGGGTTATCTAAAACTAACCATTAACCATAAAAAAAAAAAAAAAAAGTTTTACTTGCAATAAAATAAGCGTAAGGTGAAAAAAAAAAACCTTAAAGGTAAACTGTTTTTTCAAGTCCCCCTGTAGTCAATAATGCTATCACTTAAAACTCATCTTTGATCACCAAAATGACATTTAAAAGTTTTTTCTTTGAAAAAAAAATTATTCTTGTCTTAAAATATCTTGAATGTAACTCGACACCCTTGCCTCATTTATTATAAGCAGTTATATGAATATGCAAATGAGCCCCGCCTCCACTCACTCGCTCAGCTCAGAGTTCCACTCGTTGACGATCACACGTTGATCTGATTGGTTACAAGGTAGTTTGTGACGTCAGAAACACCAGCGATTTCAAAGTGTTTTTGAGACTGTCTTTGGTTCACTGCAGTTTTAAGGAGAAAAAAATACTCAGCGATGGTGTCGACTTATGAATTTACACATGGTTTGTCTTAAAGCACATTAAAAACACCACATAGACATATAAACAACACTAAAAGCTGGATTTTCACCACAGGGGAACTTTAAAAATTAACAACATTAACGTTTTTATTACTCAACAGGTAAACTATTTTATTGAACAGATAAATGTTCACATGTATCTAGAGGTGGGCGATATATCGTTTAGACGATAATATCCAAATTGTTGTCTGGACGATATGCAAAATTGGGATATCGAATATTTCATAATTTGTACAATCCGACCCCCCAAACATGAAACGAGCTGAAAGAAGTTAAAGAGAAAACAAATAACGCACACAATAACCTTCTAAACAATTATATGTAGCGATTTTTAATAATGTACAGTAGGGCAGTATATTTGCGGAAGCAACCTCCGAGTGGCCCAGCCCATGGTCCCGTCCTGTGTCGTCAAAAACTCATACGTAAATTCGAAATAGTGCGCGCAGAAGCACATGCGCAAAACCGTTTTTAAAATGATATGATTTATTTTTATTTTATCATATGTCATTTTACAAAAAGATATTTTACAAACCGTTTGCGCATGTGCTCCTGCACGCACTTTTTCAGTCAGAACACAGCAATCAGAGGAGGACGCGCTGAAACCTGTAATGCTGTTCTCTTCCTTCATAACTCGTACTGAGAAGGTTTGAGTTGCAGAGGAATTTGTGACTGTTTCACCTGTTCAACCACATCAAAGTTTCGTAATTAGTAAGTCCGTGCTTTTTCTCTTCTTTTTTTCTTATGTGCTGAAGGGCCGCTGTGCCTTGGTGAAACGTTACGTGAAGAGCTCTTTTCCAAAACGCCATAAACCTAAAAAGCTGCCTCAAAGATCCACCAAAAGTAATGATTATGAATATGTAAAATATTGCAATAAGACATTTTAATTGTTTATTAATTTCTGTGTCGGCTGCAAAGATGAAGTTGACGATAAGCTATAATGACTCGCGATCTTCGCAGTAGGCTGTGAACGCAACCGAGAAAAATGCACATTTATTAGGCTACATAGTTTTATTTTGTTTTGGATGGTTTTGTTTAGAACCAGCTTTCTGTAAATATATTTCACATTTTTTAGGCCTGTGAGGCGAGTAGGCTACGGTTCGGTTCATGATGATATAATCTCCAGTTCAAGCACGGCGCCTTATGTTGTGATTGCTAGCCTATATTTAGGGGTTCAAGCACGAAGTGCTGAAACCCTATTGTAATTGTACTGATTTTTATTAGGGGTTCAAGCACTTCAGTGCTGAACACCTATTGTAATTGTTAATTTTCCCATGATGCAACATTCAGACATAAAACTGATCGGGCAGACCAAACCGTAAGTCGTGGAGACTTGAAACTTTGGGGGCTGATAGTACTCACACCGCCTACAGCGTCACCAAGGCCCGCCCCGATCGGCCTGACGGGGGCGCTACAGCGGGCAAAAGTACGAAACGGCTCATAACTCATCAACCGTGAGGCGTAGGCTCAAGTGTCTTATATCGCTGGAATCCTTGGCTCGAGGCGGACCAGATGCATGCCTCGGATTTGCTCGTCACCCTGGGAAAATTTTCGGGTATTTGGGGTTTTTCCAAAAACCTACTTTCGCGAACTAGTCCTAGGTTTTTGGCCCGACCGGAACCAAACCAGTGCGGCAAGATTCTCTGGAGTCTGATTGTCAATAATTATCAAAAAAAAGTGTAAATTTCGCTTCACGGTCCCTAAGGGCCGCCAAAATGTTCGAAGTGGGAGGAGCCCATTTTGCTTAATTGGCTATAACTCGTGAACGGAACGAGATTTTTGCACCAAACTCAGCACACGCATGTACGAGCTCATTCTGTGGTCACGTGAAAAAGGGCGCAGCGACTGGCCACTTGGTGGTGCTATAACTGTTAAAAGGGTGTCAAAATGATGTATTTCTATGGAAAAAACACATGAAATGGCTGAAAGCGGCCATCTTGCTGTCTGATTTGCATACAAGCTCACAAAATCGGGCATGCGCATGCGTCACGTGATCCTGAAGAAGCTTGAAAACTTTCATGGACGTCGGGCCATTGGTGGCGCTTTAACTGTCATAAAGGTGAGAAGGCCTCTGTATTACCCTATGCAAAATGACATTTAAATGACTGAAAAATGGGGGGAAAAGAGCAGAGCTTCACCAAATTAGCTGAGCACATGCGCCATATTATTCTAAAGAAGCGTGCAAACTTTTATGGAGATCGGGCCATCAGTGGGGGTGTCACAGTTTAAAAGGTAAAAAAAAAAATGCACCACATTTCCATGATAAATGAGCTAAAAGGGCAACAAACGTTCTTTTTCCTCTCCGAGGCACATGTTAGAAGGCTGGATAAAGTTTTTGGAACGCAGCAGCGCAGACGGCAAGCGCCTAGACCCTATAGTTTTTTTTTTAGAGGCCTTTTTGTGGCCCTTTTTTAGCCACTTATTAGGGGTTCAAGCACTTCAGTGCTGAACACCTATTGTAATTGTTAATTTTCCCATGATGCAACATTCAGACATAAAACTGATCGGGCAGACCAAACCGTAAGTCGTGGAGACTTGAAACTTTGGGGGCTGATAGTACTCACACCGCCTACAGCGTCACCAAGGCCCGCCCCGATCGGCCTGACGGGGGCGCTACAGCGGGCAAAAGTACGAAACGGCTCATAACTCATCAACCGTGAGGCGTAGGCTCAAGTGTCTTATATCGCTGGAATCCTTGGCTCGAGGCGGACCAGATGCATGCCTCGGATTTGCTCGTCACCCTGGGAAAATTTTCGGGTATTTGGGTTTTTTCCAAAAACCTACTTTCGCGAACTAGTCCTAGGTTTTTGGCCCGACCGGAACCAAACCAGTGCGGCAAGATTCTCTGGAGTCTGATTGTCAATAATTATCAAAAAAAAGTGTAAATTTCGCTTCACGGTCCCTAAGGGCCGCCAAAATGTTCGAAGTGGGAGGAGCCCATTTTGCTTAATTGGCTATAACTCGTGAACGGAACGAGATTTTTGCACCAAACTCAGCACACGCATGTACGAGCTCATTCTGTGGTCACGTGAAAAAGGGCGCAGCGACTGGCCACTTGGTGGCGCTATAACTGTTAAAAGGGTGTCAAAATGATGTATTTCTATGGAAAAAACACATGAAATGGCTGAAAGCGGCCATCTTGCTGTCTGATTTGCATACAAGCTCACAAAATCGGGCATGCGCATGCGTCACGTGATCCTGAAGAAGCTTGAAAACTTTCATGGACGTCGGGCCATTGGTGGCGCTTTAACTGTCATAAAGGTGAGAAGGCCTCTGTATTACCCTATGCAAAATGACATTTAAATGACTGAAAAATGGGGGGAAAAGAGCAGAGCTTCACCAAATTAGCTGAGCACATGCGCCATATTATTCTAAAGAAGCGTGCAAACTTTTATGGAGATCGGGCCATCAGTGGGGGTGTCACAGTTTAAAAGGTAAAAAAAAAAATGCACCACATTTCCATGATAAATGAGCTAAAAGGGCAACAAACGTTCTTTTTCCTCTCCGAGGCACATGTTAGAAGGCTGGATAAAGTTTTTGGAACGCAGCAGCGCAGACGGCAAGCGCCTAGACCCTATAGTTTTTTTTTTAGAGGCCTTTTTGTGGCCCTTTTTTAGCCACTTATTAGGGGTTCAAGCACTTCAGTGCTGAACACCTATTGTAATTGTTAATTTTCCCATGATGCAACATTCAGACATAAAACTGATCGGGCAGACCAAACCGTAAGTCGTGGAGACTTGAAACTTTGGGGGCTGATAGTACTCACACCGCCTACAGCGTCACCAAGGCCCGCCCCGATCGGCCTGACGGGGGCGCTACAGCGGGCAAAAGTACGAAACGGCTCATAACTCATCAACCGTGAGGCGTAGGCTCAAGTGTCTTATATCGCTGGAATCCTTGGCTCGAGGCGGACCAGATGCATGCCTCGGATTTGCTCGTCACCCTGGGAAAATTTTCGGGTATTTGGGGTTTTTCCAAAAACCTACTTTCGCGAACTAGTCCTAGGTTTTTGGCCCGACCGGAACCAAACCAGTGCGGCAAGATTCTCTGGAGTCTGATTGTCAATAATTATCAAAAAAAAGTGTAAATTTCGCTTCACGGTCCCTAAGGGCCGCCAAAATGTTCGAAGTGGGAGGAGCCCATTTTGCTTAATTGGCTATAACTCGTGAACGGAACGAGATTTTTGCACCAAACTCAGCACACGCATGTACGAGCTCATTCTGTGGTCACGTGAAAAAGGGCGCAGCGACTGGCCACTTGGTGGCGCTATAACTGTTAAAAGGGTGTCAAAATGATGTATTTCTATGGAAAAAACACATGAAATGGCTGAAAGCGGCCATCTTGCTGTCTGATTTGCATACAAGCTCACAAAATCGGGCATGCGCATGCGTCACGTGATCCTGAAGAAGCTTGAAAACTTTCATGGACGTCGGGCCATTGGTGGCGCTTTAACTGTCATAAAGGTGAGAAGGCCTCTGTATTACCCTATGCAAAATGACATTTAAATGACTGAAAAATGGGGGGAAAAGAGCAGAGCTTCACCAAATTAGCTGAGCACATGCGCCATATTATTCTAAAGAAGCGTGCAAACTTTTATGGAGATCGGGCCATCAGTGGGGGTGTCACAGTTTAAAAGGTAAAAAAAAAAATGCACCACATTTCCATGATAAATGAGCTAAAAGGGCAACAAACGTTCCTTTTTTTTTTCCTCTCCGAGGCACATGTTAGAAGGCTGGATAAAGTTTTTGGAACGCAGCAGCGCAGACGGCAAGCGCCTAGACCCTATAGTTTTTTTTTTAGAGGCCTTTTTGTGGCCCTTTTTTAGCCACTTATTAGGGGTTCAAGCACTTCAGTGCTGAACACCTATTGTAATTGTTAATTTTCCCATGATGCAACATTCAGACATAAAACTGATCGGGCAGACCAAACCGTAAGTCGTGGAGACTTGAAACTTTGGGGGCTGATAGTACTCACACCGCCTACAGCGTCACCAAGGCCCGCCCCGATCGGCCTGACGGGGGCGCTACAGCGGGCAAAAGTACGAAACGGCTCATAACTCATCAACCGTGAGGCGTAGGCTCAAGTGTCTTATATCGCTGGAATCCTTGGCTTGAGGCCGACCAGATGCATGCCTCAGATTTGCTTGCCCTTCAGGCGCCAATTTTGAGTAAATTGAGGTTTTTTGAAAAACCTACTTTTGCGAATTACTCCTAGATTTTTTGCCCGATCGAAACCAAACCAATGCAGAAATATTCTCTGGACAGAGACTATCAATAATCATCAAAAAAATTCTTAATTTAAATTCACGGTCGCTAAGGGAAATCAAAATGTTTGATGGCACCAGGGCCACTTTTACTAAAACAATTATAACTCGTGAATGGAAAGAGATATTTTCGCTAATCTTGGGAAACGTGTTTATGAGCTCAATCTGAGATTACTTGAAAAAAATCGCGACGATTGGCCACTTGGTGGCGCTACAACATGGAAAAAAATTTATGAAAATGGCTATAAACGCACCCAACCGTTAGTCCTTTGAAATCCTCAATCCTTCCCGAGTCCAACAATACCAAATATGCCAGGTTTCTCCTTATAGTTTGTGTATCATTGTCATTAAGCACTTAAAAAACTTGCAATTATCTTCGAAACCGATAGTCCAAATTTCTTGAAATTTGAAAACATAGATCAATAGCTAAACAATAACGCCCAAATGTCACAATTAAGATAAGAACTGACAAAAATAAATAAACAAATAAAATTTTTAAATCATTGTCACCCATGGATCATTTTTATTCTCTCATAAACAGAAGTGTCTAAACTTCAAAACAAAATGAGATATTTACAACAAATTTGACAGACATGCATGGGCACACTTTGAGGACACTTAACAAAAGTGGTGGAGATCAGGCAAGATGTGGTGCTATAACTGTCAAAAAAACTTTCCTCAGTAAATTGCCTGTAAATGGTATTTTCCATCAATGATATAAGTTTATTTGTTTATTTGGATCCCCATTAGCCTCTTTCTAGGCAGTGGCTACTCTTCCTGGGGTCCCAAAAAGTAAATCATACAAAACTACATTTAATCAACAACAATAAAAAGTCAAGTCAATGAAACGCACTAACCCATCATCCATTCCAAATATCAAAATCAACAATTTAATATATTTTGCCATTAAATATTCCTTTAAATATTTTTTTAAAACTAATTTTTCTTGTAAAAATGTGTGATATCAATGGTAAATGATTCCATATTTGCATTCCTCTATACATTACAGTCCGTTGGTTTCCAGTGGTTTTCGAAACAGGAAATAAAAAACATTCCTTTTATTCATGCCTGGTGTAAAAAAATATGACTAGTACCATTATACAAAAGTTGAGAGTACAGCGCATTAGGAACTCTAGACACAGAAATATTTCTTATAAAATAAAGCAGAGAGACAATCCTTCACCAGTTCATTCTCAGTATATTAGCTCTTCTATAACAGTTTAAATTCAGTCCTGTCGCTCTGTTCTGGACAAATTAATTTTTTCAATTACATCCATTTTTTTTATTTACTTGATGCACTGGTAAAAACCACTGGGCAAAAACACGCGATTCATCCAATCACTGATTGTGCTGCAGTGACTGACACCCCTGAGAGCCAACAGTAGCGGCATATTCTTAAGGCCCGCCCACTGTTCGCGCAGGCGCTGCCGCTGTCAGCATGATGAGAGAACAGAATAGATCAGATGAGACAGCAGCACGGAAACTTTCTTCAGAAACTCCTTGTACTAAATGATCATCATAATCTATCGGGAACTGTGATTGTGTGCACTTGGAAACTTTGGATGCATCAACTTGTCGTCAGAGAAAGGTGTAAAAGGTGAAATCGGAGTAAAGATTTATAGTGTGATAATCTTTATTGAACAATCTTCTTTAATTGAATATGTGATGCAGTCTCGTTTTGGTGAGTGACTTTTTTTTGTCATATGTTATCTTATGACAGATATCTATTTCAGAAATGATTTGATATGAGCTGAGTTGACTAGGCCGCAGTCACAGCGCGAGCTGAACTAGTTAGCCGTGGGCTAAAGCTACCGCGTGTAGCTAACATCTTTGTATCATGAGTTGTGGCAGTGACTGTTTTATGAGTGTCGAATCGATGTGTTAAATAAATTTGGATTAATGTGTCATTTGAGCTGTGCATGTCATTTGTTACTGAAATGTTGAGTCAGAAATTAATTATTGTACGTTTGCCTTGTGTTTTCCAAGGCTGCGTTTTCTTGTTCTCTATTTTTTTTCCCTATGTGAACGTGATCGGCAAGTGTATCCTGTTTTGTGCCATAAATAATCCTGTGAAGGTGAATCGCCTGCCTAGTGGATGCAATTACATGCACAAATGCTAACCAGTGCCCATGGACCTGTTTCCCATTTGAACTGTAATTTGAAACCATCAACTGGTAGGATAACTACAATTTTCTTTTGTTTGTTTTTGTTTTTTATATTTATTTGTCGCTATATAAATAAGTGTTACGATGTGTATAGCATGTACAAAAATCAAGGACATTTTTTGTAACGAATGTAGCGAAAACTAAACAGCGTCTCTGCGCATTGAAAGGCTGTCACTCAGTGCACAGTCACATTGTTACAGCAACGGATTGTCTTTGAGTCATTAAACCGTACATGTACAAACATGTTCAAAAACACTGATTCGTTAAAAAGATAGATGTGATGAAACTAGGTGGTAATTATTTTTAACTTTAAGCTCCACTTTCGAACTTCACCTAATTTAATCGAAGCTTTTAGGCTGTTGAATCATTAAAAAGAAACAAGTCGGTGATGTCTGTTTTCATTTACTAACTCTCTATTGTTCTTATTTGTCACTCATCTTTCTGAAACAAACTACAAAGAGAACTTTTTAATTTATCAATATAATTTTCTCTTTGAATCAGAACAAAATTGTCAACTATTTGCTTTCCTGTTGCACCATTTCCTCCCTCCAGTAGATGATCCTTGCTTCTGATTTAATTATGCCCTACCGAATACTATATCTAGGTGTAGCACATCAAGTCAAGTTGCGCACTACATGCTCAGAGATCAAGATCTCTGGGATCTCAAGATCTTGAATCGATTATCATTATTCGATCCGATCTGATCCGATCTTCGAGATTTAGATAATGTTAATTTCCGCCATGATAAATTTTCCACCATTTTGAATTTTGTCAACAACGTACTTTTACTAACTAGTCCTAGGTTTTTCGCCCGATCGGAACCAAACCAGTGCAGAAATGTATAGAAATCCTATAAATGTTAAACAGCTTTAAAACCATGTATTTCCTATGTTACATTGCCTGTATTGGCTGTAAATGGTCTTTTCCATCTATTATGTCAGTGGTTACATGCTTGCTAAATAAAACTTAATAGATTTTAAAGCTTTTGTGCTTTAAGGCCTTAAAGGCCTTAACTGCTTGAACCCCGATAAATGCTGCTTGCAGCTTTAATTATTATTAGGGGTTCAAGCACGAAGTGCTGAAACCCTATTGTAATTGTGCTGATTTTTATTATTAGGGGTTCAAGCACGAAGTGCTGAAACCCTATTGTAATTGTACTGATTTTTATTAGGGGTTCAAGCACGAAGTGCTGAAACCCTATTGTAATTGTGCTGATTTTTATTATTATTATTATTATTATTATTCTGCCGTAAAACGCATCGTGCAGCCCAAACCGTAAGGGCTAGAGCTTTGAAACTTTGCCATATGGTAGTACAAAAATCGAGGAGAGGTTATCAAATTATGACCCCGATTGGCCCATAGGTGGCGCTATAGCAACCAAAAGCGCGAAACTGCTCATAACTCCTAGACCGTAAGTCATAGACTCAAGTGTCTTATATCATTGGAAAGCTGGACGCCTGACGAACAAAACGTATATCTCCGATTTTATTTCCGCCATGATAGATTTTCCGCCATTTTGAATTTTGTCGAAAATCTACTTTTGCGAACTAGTCCCTGGTTTTTTGCCCGATCGGAACCAAACCAGTGCAGAATTGTTCTCTGGAGTCTGAATATCAATAATTATCAAAAAAAAGTTGAAATTTCGATTCACGGTCGCTAGGGGGTGCAAAATTAACGTTGTGGGAGGAGCCTATTTTACTAAAATGGCTATAACTCCAGAAGTAAAAGAGGTATTTTAACCAAACCTGGTACACATGTGTAAGACGTCAATATGAGGTCACGGTAAAAAAATCGCGGCGATTGGTCACATGGTGGCGCTATAACATGAAAAAAACATAAAACAGGCTATAACCACCTGACCGTTAGTCCGATTGACTTGAAAATTGGTATGCAGTGTCTTGGTCCAAGGTGCCATGTATGTCTATGAGGACATTGGTGTATCTCAAAAAACATGGCCGCCATCGGCCAATGAAGTTTGAGCACCTATTAGACAAGGTTAACGGAGGCCTATCGGAACGAAACTCGGTGGGCATGTTCGACTCATGGCCCTAGAGGTCTGTACGAATTTTAAAAGAAATCGGCCACTAGTTGGCGCTAACGAGTTTTATGGCTCTGTAATCACGTGGTGTTACACTTATTGTCACAAAATGCATACCATTTGATAGATCTCCTCTTGTTGAACAACTTTGCCTCAAGAACCATTGCTGTCAATCAAACCGTTCATTAAATATTCGTAATTATGTTAAAAACCTACTTTTGCAAACTAGTCCTAGGTTTTTCGCCCGATCAGAACCAAACGAGTCTAGGACAATTCTATGGACTCTCAAGATCAATAATTATCAAAAAAAAGTTGAACTTTTGCATTTTTCGCATGGGTATATTGGGTCATAAAGAAAATGGGCGTGGCAAAATGCACTCAAAAGCCTATAAATCCTAAACAAAAACTCAGAACTTCACGAAAATTGGTGAGCTTATGTGCCATAACATCATTAACAAGCATGCAAAATTTCATGGAGATCGGACTATAGATGGTGCTATAACTGTTAAAAAGCTTTAAAAAACACATATTTCCTATGGTAAATTGCCTGTATTGGCTGTAAATGGACTTTTCCATCTATTATTTCAGTGGTTAAAAGCTTTCTAAATAAATCTTAATGTCTTAAATGCTTATGTGCCTAAAGGCCTTAAATGCTTGAACCCCGATAAATGCTGCTTGCAGCTTTAATTATTATTATTATTATTATTATTCTCCCCTAAAACGCATCGTGCAGCCCAAACCGTAAGAGCTGGAACCTTGAAACTTGGCCAAATGGTAGTCCTCAATTTGGGGAGAACCTATCAAAGTATGACCCAGATTGGCCCATAGGTGGCGCTATAGCAACCAAAAGCGCGGAACTGCTCATAACTCCTAGACCGTATGTCGTAGACTCAAGTGTCCTATATCATTGGAAAGCTGGACGCCTGAAGGTCAAAACGTATATCTCCGATTTTATTTCAGGTATGCAAATTTTTCCGCCATTTTGAATTTTGTCAAAAACCTACTTTTGCGAACTAGTCCCTGGTTTTTCACCCGATCGGAACCAAAGCAGTGCAGAAATGTTCTTTGGAGTCTGAAGATCAATAATTATCGAAAAAAAGTCGAAATTTCGATTCCTGGTCGCTAGGGGGTGATAAATTAATGTTGTGGGAGGAGCCTATTTTACTAAAATGGCTATAACTCGAAAAGGAAATGAGATATCTTCACCAAACTTGGTACACATGTGTAAGAGTTCAATCTGGGGTCATAGTAAAAAAATGTCGACGATTGATCACTAGGTGGCGCTATAACATGAAAAAAAACATGAAAAGGGCTATGACCACGTGACCGTTTGTCCGATTGACTTGAAAATTGGTATGCAGTGTCTTGGTCCAAGGTGCCATGTATGTCTATGAGGACTTTGGCGTATCTCGAAAAACATGGCCGCCATCGACCAATGAAATTTGAGCACCTATTAGACAAGGTTAACGGAGGCCGATCGGAACGAAACTCGATGGGCATGTTCAACTCATGGCCCTAGAGGTCTGTAAGAATTTTGAAAGAAATCGGCCACTAGTTGGCGCTAACGAGTTTTATGGCTCTGTAATCACGTGGTGTTAGATATATTGTCACAAAATGCATATCATTTGATAGATCTGCTCATGCTGAACAACTTTGCCTCAAGAACCATTGCTGTCAATCAAACCGTTCATTAAATATTCGCAATTATGTTAAAAACCTACTTTTGCGAACTAGTCCTAGGTTTTTTGCCCGATCGGAACAAGACCAGTCTAGGGTAATTCTCTGGACTCTCTAGATCAATAATTATCAAAAAAAGTTCAACTTTAGCATTTTTCGCATGGGTATATTGGGTCATAATGAAAATGGGCGTGGCAAAATGCATTTAAAAGCCTATAAATCCTAAACGAAAACTCAGAACTTCACAAAAATTGGTGAGCATATGTACCATAACAGTCTAAACAAGCATGTAAAATTTCATGAAGATCGTACGATAGGTGGCGCTATAACTGTTAAAAAGCTTTGAAAACCATATATTTCCTATGGTAAATTGCCTGTTTTGGCTGTAAATGGTCTTTTCCATCTATTATTTCAGTGGTTAAAAGCTTTACAAATAAAACTTAATGTCTTAAATGCTTATGTGCTTAAAGGCCTTAAATGCTTGAACCCCGATAAATGCTGCTTGCAGCTTTAATTATTATTATTATTATTATTATTCTGCCGTAAAACGCATCGTGCAGCCCAAACCGTAAGGGCTAGAGCTTTGAAACTTTGCCAGATGGTAGTACAAAAATCGAGGAGAGGTTATCAAATTATGACCTCGATTGGCCCATAGGTGGCGCTATAACAACCAAAAGCGCGAAAGTGGTCATAACTCCTGGACCGTATGTCGTAGACACAAGTGTCTTATATCATTGGAAAGCTGGTCGTCTGACGAACAAAACGTATATCTCCGATTTCATTTCCGTCATGATAGATTTTCCGCCATTTTGAATTTTGTCGAAAACCTACTTTTGCGAACTAGTCCCTGGTTTTTTGCCCGATTGGAACCAAACCAGTGCAGAAATGTTCTCTGGAGTCTGTTTATCAATAATTATCGAAAAAAAGTGGAAATTTCGATTCAGGGTCGCTAGGGGGCGCAAAATTAACGTTGTGGGCGGAGCCTATTTTACTAAAATGGCTATAACTCCAGAAGTAAATGAGGTATTTTCAACAAACTTGGTACACATATGTAAGAGGTCAATCTGAGGACACGGTAAAAAAATCGCGGCGATTGGCCACATGGTGGCGCTATAACATGAAAAAAACATAAAACAGGCTATAACCACCTGACCGTTAGTCCGATTGACTTGAAAATTGGTATGCAGTGTCTTGGTCCAAGGTGCCATGTATGTCTATGAGGACATTGGTGTATCTCAAAAAACATGGCCGCCATTGGCCAATGAAGTTGAGCACCTATTAGACAAGGTTAACGGAGGCCGATCGGAACGAAACTCGGTGGGCATGTTCGACTCATGGCCCTAGAGGTCTGTAAGAATTTTGAAAGAAATCGGCCACTAGTTGGCGCTAACGAGTTTTATGGCTCTGTAATCACGTGGTGTTAGATATATTGTCACAAAATGCATATCATTTGATAGATCTGCTCATGCTGAACAACTTTGCCTCTAGAACCATTGCTGTCAATCAAACCGTTCATTAAATATTCATGAATATGTTAAAAACCTACTTTTGCGAACTAGTCCCTGGTTTTTTGCCCGATCGGAACCAGACCAGTCTAGGACAATTCTATGGACTCTCTAGATCAATAATTATCAAAAAAAAGTTGAACTTTTGTATTTGTATGGCTGTAATAGGGTCATTTATAAAATGGGTGTGGCAAAATACACTCAAAAGCCTATAAATCCTAAATGAAAACTCAGAACTTCACAAAAAGTGGTCAGCATATGTGACATAACATCATTAACAAGCATGAAAAATTCTATGGAGATCGTACGATAGGTGGCGCTATAACTGTTAAAAAGCTTTAAAATCATATATTTCCTATGGTAAACTGCCTGTATTGGCTGTAAATGGTCTTTTCCATCTCTGATCATATAATTTTCATATCATAATGTTCAAAACTAGTGCAATACAATTCTCTGGACTCACTAGATCAATAATTGTCAGAAAAAGTTGAACTACTTCATTTGGATAGCTATAATAGGTTCACTTCAAAATCTGGCCTTTACCAAGTGTCCCCGAAAGCCTATATCTCTTTAATCAATGCTCAGACCTTCTTAAAAACAAGTCAGAACGTGTGAAATATCACCCTGAACAAGCATGAAAATTTTCAGACAGATCGGACAAAATTTGCCTCTATAACAGTTAAAAAGGTGAAAATGATATGAATTAATGGCATGTTAAGCCAATAAGTGGTATTTTACTGCCCCCCGCTGTTTAAAATAGTCATTTTCTCATATTGGAATTGGTATCAGCCATGGTAAATCATGATAAATGATGGTGTGTGTGTGTGTGTGTGTGTGTGTGTGTGTGTGTGTGTGTGTGTGTGTGTGTGTGTGTGTGTGTGTGTGTGTGTGTGTGTGTGGTACAAATATAACAAAGGTTTTATTTTCCAACATGAAAACAAACATAACAGAGTGCTAGTGCACAAACAATAACCGACAATGATAATGGATGAGAGGGGAACTTAAATACACAGATCAAGACAAGGACAACAGGTGACGGTTATGATGATGAGGAGCAGGTGATGATGAGGAGGGTGATGAGGAGCAGGTGCAGGTGATGACGACAGATGGTGAATGAGATGAAGACAGAAGGTGAATGTGATGAAGGTGAATGTGACACCAATATCACTGAAACATTTGTGTGTGTGTGTGTGTGTGTGTGTGTGTGTGTGTGTGTGTGTGTGTGTGTGTAGCATTATTGTGTGTAGCATATGTAGCAATTATGCATTATTGAGTTAACATGGAAACACTGGTTTGCTTTAGTGCAGAAAACTGGTCAAAATCATGAGGTTTAAAGTGAAAGTGAGCCAATAAGTGGTCTTCTACTGCCCTCTGCTGGCCATTCTACTTATTAATTAAATTTTTCCACATGTGCTTGCATTTATACTTGAATACACACTAAAAATCACTTATATAGCAATAACTATTATAACACAATCATATTTTGTCAGTGTTAATCACTTTATTTGCACTGACACTTCAAATAATTGCTAGTAATGTGGTAAATCATGGTAAATCATGGTTAACTATGCTCTGTGTGTGTGTGTGTGTGTGTGTGTGTGTGTGTGTGTGTGTGTGTGTGTGTGTGTGTGTGTGTGTGTGTGTGTGTGTGTGTGTGTGTAAGCATGCATTGAGTTAACATAGATAAACTGGTTTGCTTTAGTGCAGAAAACTGGTTTAAAGTGAAAGTGAGCCAATAAGTGGTCTTCTACTGCCCTCTGCTGGCCATTCTACTTATTAATGAAATATTTCAACATGTGCTTGCATTCATACTTGAATACACACAAAAAAAATCACTTATATAGCAATAACTATTATAACACAATCATATTTTGTCAGTGTTAATCACTTTATTTGCACTGACACTTCAAATAATTGCTAGTAATGTGATAAATCAGGCTAGAAACATGGTAAATCAAAGTAAATAATACTAGATTGTCGTTTATCTCCTGGTAAATAATACTAGAACGTGGTATATCATGGTAAATCACGGTTAACTATGCTGTGTGTGTATGTGTGTGTGTGTGTGTGTGTGTGTGTGTGTGTGTGTGTGTGTGTGTGTGTGTGTTGTGTGTGTGTGTGTGTGTGTGTGTGTGTGTGTGTGTGTGTGTGTGTGTGTGTGTGTGTGTGTGTGTGTGTGTGTGTGTGTGTGTGTGTGTGTGTGTGTGTGTGTGTGTAAGCATGCATTGAGTTAACATGGAAAAACTGGTTTGCTTTAGTGCAGAAAACTGGTTTAAAGTGAAAGTGAGCCAATAAGTGGTCTTCTACTGCCCTCTGCTGGCCATTCTACTTAATAATGAAATATTTTACATGTGCTTTTGCATTCATACTTGGACACACACTAAAAATCACGTATATAACTAACTATTATAACACAATAATATTTTGTCAGTGTTCATCACCTCATTTGCACTGACACTTCACATATTTGCTAGTAATGTGGTTAATCATGCTAGAAACATTGTAAATCATAGTAAATAATACTGAAATGAGGTGTATCAAGGTAAATCATGCTAGAATCCTAATAAATCATTCTGGAACATGGTATATGATAGTAAATCATGCTAGAATCATATTAAATAATTCTAGAATGTGGCAAATCGTTGTGGGAGGAGCCTATTTTACTCAAATGGCTATAACTCAAGAAGTAAATGAGATATCTTCACCAAACTCAGTACACATGTGTATGGGTTCAATTTGAGGTCACAGTAAACAATTCTATGGAGATCGGAGCATAGGTGGCGCTATAACTGTTAAAAAGCTTTAAAACCATATATATCCCATGGCAAATTGCCTGTATTGGCTGTAAATGGTCTTTTCCATCTATTATGTCAGTGGTTACATGCTTGCTAAATAAATCTTAATAACTTTTGATGCTTTTGTGCTTAAATGCCTTAAAGGCCTTAACTGCTTGAACCCCGATAAATGCTGCTTGCAGCTTTAATTAGGGGTTCAAGCACGAAGTGCTGAAACCCTATTGTAATTGTACTGATTTTTATTATTATTATTATTATTATTCTCCCCTAAAACGCATCGTGCAGCCCAAACCGTAAGAGCTGGAACCTTGAAACTTGGCCAAATGGTAGTCCTCAATTTGGGGAGAACCTATCAAAGTATGACCCAGATTGGCCCATAGGTGGCGCTATAGCAACCAAAAGCGCGGAACTGCTCATAACTCCTAGACCGTATGTCGTAGACTCAAGTGTCCTATATCATTGGAAAGCTGGACGCCTGAAGGTCAAAACGTATATCTCCGATTTTATTTCAGGTATGCAAATTTTTCCGCCATTTTGAATTTTGTCAAAAACCTACTTTTGCGAACTAGTCCCTGGTTTTTCACCCGATCGGAACCAAAGCAGTGCAGAAATGTTCTTTGGAGTCTGAAGATCAATAATTATCGAAAAAAAGTCGAAATTTCGATTCCTGGTCGCTAGGGGGTGATAAATTAATGTTGTGGGAGGAGCCTATTTTACTAAAATGGCTATAACTCGAAAAGGAAATGAGATATCTTCACCAAACTTGGTACACATGTGTAAGAGTTCAATCTGGGGTCATAGTAAAAAAATGTCGACGATTGATCACTAGGTGGCGCTATAACATGAAAAAAAACATGAAAAGGGCTATGACCACGTGACCGTTTGTCCGATTGACTTGAAAATTGGTATGCAGTGTCTTGGTCCAAGGTGCCATGTATGTCTATGAGGACTTTGGCGTATCTCGAAAAACATGGCCGCCATCGACCAATGAAATTTGAGCACCTATTAGACAAGGTTAACGGAGGCCGATCGGAACGAAACTCGATGGGCATGTTCAACTCATGGCCCTAGAGGTCTGTAAGAATTTTGAAAGAAATCGGCCACTAGTTGGCGCTAACGAGTTTTATGGCTCTGTAATCACGTGGTGTTACACTTATTGTCACAAAATGCATATCATTTGATAGATCTGCTCATGCTGAACAACTTTGCCTCAAGAACCATTGCTGTCAATCAAACCGTTCATTAAATATTCGCAATTATGTTAAAAACCTACTTTTGCGAACTAGTCCTAGGTTTTTTGCCCGATCGGAACAAGACCAGTCTAGGGTAATTCTCTGGACTCTCTAGATCAATAATTATCAAAAAAAGTTCAACTTTAGCATTTTTCGCATGGGTATATTGGGTCATAATGAAAATGGGCGTGGCAAAATGCATTTAAAAGCCTATAAATCCCTAAACGAAAACTCAGAACTTCACAAAAATTGGTGAGCATATGTACCATAACAGTCTAAACAAGCATGTAAAATTTCATGAAGATCGTACGATAGGTGGCGCTATAACTGTTAAAAAGCTTTGAAAACCATATATTTCCTATGGTAAATTGCCTGTTTTGGCTGTAAATGGTCTTTTCCATCTATTATTTCAGTGGTTAAAAGCTTTACAAATAAAACTTAATGTCTTAAATGCTTATGTGCTTAAAGGCCTTAAATGCTTGAACCCCGATAAATGCTGCTTGCAGCTTTAATTATTATTATTATTATTATTCTGCCGTAAAACGCATCGTGCAGCCCAAACCGTAAGGGCTAGAGCTTTGAAACTTTGCCATATGGTAGTACAAAAATCGAGGAGAGGTTATCAAATTATGACCCCGATTGGCCCATAGGTGGCGCTATAGCAACCAAAAGCGCGAAACTGCTCATAACTCCTAGACCGTAAGTCATAGACTCAAGTGTCTTATATCATTGGAAAGCTGGACGCCTGACGAACAAAACGTATATCTCCGATTTTATTTCCGCCATGATAGATTTTCCGCCATTTTGAATTTTGTCGAAAATCTACTTTTGCGAACTAGTCCCTGGTTTTTTGCCCGATCGGAACCAAACCAGTGCAGAATTGTTCTCTGGAGTCTGAATATCAATAATTATCAAAAAAAAGTTGAAATTTCGATTCACGGTCGCTAGGGGGTGCAAAATTAACGTTGTGGGAGGAGCCTATTTTACTAAAATGGCTATAACTCCAGAAGTAAAAGAGGTATTTTAACCAAACCTGGTACACATGTGTAAGACGTCAATATGAGGTCACGGTAAAAAAATCGCGGCGATTGGTCACATGGTGGCGCTATAACATGAAAAAAACATAAAACAGGCTATAACCACCTGACCGTTAGTCCGATTGACTTGAAAATTGGTATGCAGTGTCTTGGTCCAAGGTGCCATGTATGTCTATGAGGACATTGGTGTATCTCAAAAAACATGGCCGCCATCGGCCAATGAAGTTTGAGCACCTATTAGACAAGGTTAACGGAGGCCTATCGGAACGAAACTCGGTGGGCATGTTCGACTCATGGCCCTAGAGGTCTGTAAGAATTTTAAAAGAAATCGGCCACTAGTTGGCGCTAACGAGTTTTATGGCTCTGTAATCACGTGGTGTTACACTTATTGTCACAAAATGCATACCATTTGATAGATCTCCTCTTGTTGAACAACTTTGCCTCAAGAACCATTGCTGTCAATCAAACCGTTCATTAAATATTCGTAATTATGTTAAAAACCTACTTTTGCGAACTAGTCCTAGGTTTTTCGCCCGATCAGAACCAAACGAGTCTAGGACAATTCTATGGACTCTCAAGATCAATAATTATCAAAAAAAAGTTGAACTTTTGCATTTTTCGCATGGGTATATTGGGTCATAAAGAAAATGGGCGTGGCAAAATGCACTCAAAAGCCTATAAATCCTAAACAAAAACTCAGAACTTCACGAAAATTGGTGAGCTTATGTGCCATAACATCATTAACAAGCATGCAAAATTTCATGGAGATCGGACTATAGATGGTGCTATAACTGTTAAAAAGCTTTAAAAAACACATATTTCCTATGGTAAATTGCCTGTATTGGCTGTAAATGGACTTTTCCATCTATTATTTCAGTGGTTAAAAGCTTTCTAAATAAATCTTAATGTCTTAAATGCTTATGTGCCTAAAGGCCTTAAATGCTTGAACCCCGATAAATGCTGCTTGCAGCTTTAATTATTATTATTATTATTATTCTGCCGTAAAACGCATCGTGCAGCCCAAACCGTAAGGGCTAGAGCTTTGAAACTTTGCCATATGGTAGTACAAAAATCGAGGAGAGGTTATCAAATTATGACCCCAATTGGCCCATAGGTGGCGCTATAGCAACCAAAAGCGCGAAACTGCTCATAACTCCTAGACCGTAAGTCATAGACTCAAGTGTCTTATATCATTGGAAAGCTGGACGCCTGACGAACAAAACGTATATCTCCGATTTTATTTCCGCCATGATAGATTTTCCGCCATTTTGAATTTTGTCGAAAATCTACTTTTGCGAACTAGTCCCTGGTTTTTCGCCCGATCGGAAACAAACCAGTGCAGAATTGTTCTATGGAGTCTGAAGATCAATAATTATCGAAAAAAAGTTGAAATTTCGATTCATGGTTGCTAGGGGGTGCAAAATTAACGTTGTGGGAGGAGCCTATTTTACTAAAATGGCTATAACTCCAGAAGTAAAAGAGGTATTTTAACCAAACTTGGTACACATGTGTAAGAGGTCAATCTGAGGTCACAGTAAAAAAATCGCGGCGATTGGCCACATGGTGGCGCTATAACATGAAAAAAACATAAAACAGGCTATAACCACCTGACCGTTAGTCCGATTGACTTGAAAATTGGTATGCAGTGTCTTGGTCCAAGGTGCCATGTATGTCTATGAGGACATTGGCGTATCTCAAAAAACATGGCCGCCATCGGCCAATGAAGTTTGAGCACCGATTAGACAAGGTTAACGGAGGCCGATCGGAACGAAACTCGATGGGCATGTTCGTCTTATGGCCCTAGAGGTCTGTAAGAATTTTGAAAGAAATCAGCCACTAGTTGGCGCTAACGAGTTTTATGGCTCTGTAATCACGTGGTGTTACACTCATCCACACAATATGCATATCATTTGATAGATCTGCTCATGCTGAACAACTTTGCCTCAAGAACCATTGCTGTCAATCAAACCGTTCATTAAATATTCACGAATATGTCTAAAACCTACTTTTGCGAACTAGTCCTAGGTTTTTCGCCCGATCGGAACCAGACCAGTCTAGGACAATTCTCTGGACTCTCTAGATCAATAATTATCAAAAAAAGTTGAACTTTTGCATTTGGATGGCTGTAATAGGGTCATTTATAAAATGGGCGTGGCAAAATACAGTCAAAAGCCTATAAATCATAAATGAAAATGCAGAACTTCACAAAAATTGGTCAGCATATGTGACATAACATCATTAACAAGCATGCAAAATTTTATGGAGATCGGACGATAGGTGGCGCTATAACTGTTAAAAAGCTTTAAAACCATATATTTCCTATGGTAAACTGCCTGTATTGGCTGTAAATGGTCTTTTCCATCTCTGATCATATAATTTTCATATCATAATGTTCAAAACTAGTGCAATACAATTCTCTGGACTCACTAGATCAATAATTGTCAGAAAAAGTTGAACTACTTCATTTGGATAGCTATAATAGGTTCACTTCATAATGTAGCCTTTACCAAGTGTCCCCGAAAGCCTATATCTCTTTAATGAATTACTCAGACCTTCTTAAAAACAAGTCAGAACATGTGAAATATCACTCTAAACATGCATGAAAATTTTCAGACAGATCGGACAAAATTTGCCTCTATAACAGTTAAAAAGGTGAAAATGATATGAATATAATGGCATGTTAAGCCAATAAGTGATATTTTACTGCCCCCTGCTGTTTAAAATAGGAATTTTGTCATATTGTTCTATAATTTATATTTAGACTTTATAAAATCCCTATTTTAACATTTACAATTACATTTAGTCAAAATCTATCTGTTAAAGTATTAGTACTGACAGTTTGATCACATCATATAGTTCAACTGTCTGTATCTACAACATAATGTGTGTGTAGTCTTAGGTTTCTGAATAAATTCTGAATCGTCTGATTAATAGCTTACAAAGACTTTGTGAAATGTTAATTGACCATTCAAATATATTTTCATAATGACATATCCCAATAGCATTGAAAAAACAACAACAACAACATTTGTCTTTGTGTGTGTGTGTGTGTGTGTGTGTGTGTGTAAGCATGCATTAAGTTAAAATGGTAAAACTGGTTTGCTTTTGTCACAGTTGTGTTCTGTCTGAGTATTGTTGTCTCTGATCACATGTCTTCCTTTGTTCTGTTTTCCCGCCACTCCTTGGTTTCCACGGTAACTGTCATTTAGTGCATCTGTCACACCTGTTTCCTCGTTAGTCTTGTCAGCTGTGTCTTGTTTCCCTGATCAGTTCTCCCATGTATTTAAGCCCTGAGTTTTGCCTTGTTCTTTGTCAGTTCTATGCTGTAATTAGAGTGTGTTGCTGCCTGTTCCGATATCCTGAGTTTAATTCCTATTAAACCTGCATCTTGTATGTTCATCCTTGTCTCCGCGTGCCTTCCTGCAACCATTCCGTGTTTAGCTTTAGTGGAGAAAACTGGTGAAAATAATGAAATTTAAAGTGAACCTGAGCCAATAAGTGGTCTTCTAGTGCCCTCTGCTGGCCATTCTACTTATTAATGAAGTCTTTTCACAGGTGATTTTGCGTCACTCTAGACACTTATAAAATCACTTATATAACAATAACTATTATAACAAAATCATATTTTGTCAGTGTTTATCACTTCATTTGCACTGACACTTCACGTGTTGTAAATCATGGTAAATCACGCTAGAAGCATGGTAAATCATAGTAAATAAATCTAAAATGTGGTGTATCAAGGTAAATCATGCTAGAATCCTGATAAATCATTCTAGAACGTGGTATATTATGGTAAATCATGCTAGAACAGGGTAAATAATGGTAAACCATGGTAAATCATGGTAAACTATGCTAGAACAGGGTAAATCATGGTAAACCATGGTAAATCATGGGAAACCATGGTAAATCATGATAAACTATAGTAAATCATGCTACAATGTGGTATATCATGGTAAATCATGCTAGAACATGGTAAATCAAGGTAAACTAAGATAAATTCATGGTCAACTATGCTAGAACAGGGTAAATCATGGTAAATCATGGTAAATCATGCTAAAACATGGTATTTTCCATCTATGATGTCAGTGGTTACATGCTTGCTAAATAAAACTTGATGTCTTTTGATGTTTTTGTGCTTAAAGGCCTTAAAGGCCTTAACTGCTTGAACCCCGATAAATGCTGCTTGCAGCTTTAATTATTATTATTATTATTATTATTTTCCCCTAAAACGCATTGTGCAGACCAAACCGTAAGAGCTGGAACCTTGAAACTTGGCCAAATGGTAGTCCTCAATTTGGGGAGAACCTATAAAAGTATGACCCCGATTGGCCCATAGGTGGCGCTATAGCAACCAAAAGCGCAAAACTGCTCATAACTACTAGACCGTATGACGTAGACTCAAGTGTCTTATATCATTGGAAAGCTGGACGCCTGACGAACAAAACGTATATCTCCGATTTCATTTCCGCCATGATAGATTTTCCGCCATTTTGAATTTTGTCAAAAACATACTTTTGCGAACTAGTCCTAGGTTTTTCGCCCGATCGGAACCAAACCAGTGCAGAAATGTTCTCTAGAGTCTGAATATCAAAAACTCTCGAAAAAAAGTTGAAATTTCGATTCACGGACGCTAAGGGCCGCCAAAACGTACGTTGTGGGCGGGGCCTATTTTACTAAAATGGCTATAACTCCAGAAGTAAATGAGGTATCTTCACCAAACTTGGTACACATGTGTAAGAGGTCAATCTGAGGTCACAGTAAAAAAACCGCGGCGATTGGCCACATGGTGGCGCTATAACATGACAAAAACATAAAACAGGCTATAACCACCTGACCGTTAGTCCGATTGACTTGAAAATTGGTATGCAGTGTCTTGGTCCAAGGTGCCATGTATGTGTATGAGGACATTGGCGTATCTCAAAAAACATGGCCGCCATCGGCCAATGAAATTTGAGCACCTATTAGACAAGGTTAACGGAGGCCGATCGGAACGAAACTCGATGGGCATGTTCGACTCAAGGCCCTAGAGGTCTGTAAGAATTTTGAAAGAAATCGGCCACTAGTTGGTGCTAACGAGTTTTAAGGCTCTGTAATCACGTGG
The DNA here is from genome assembly GCF_964197995.2 of Scardinius erythrophthalmus. Lineage (NCBI taxonomy): Eukaryota > Metazoa > Chordata > Actinopteri > Cypriniformes > Leuciscidae > Scardinius > Scardinius erythrophthalmus. Next base: position 46,856,597 of record NC_138223.1, read on the forward strand.
TGTTACAAATATCCACACAATATGCATATCATTTGATAGATCTCCTCATCCTGAACAACTTTGCCTCAAGAACCATTGCTGTCAATCAAACCGTTCATTAAATATTCGCAAACATGTTAAAAACCTACTTTTGCGAACTAGTCCTAGGTTTTTCGCCCGATCGGAACCAGACCAGTCTAGGACAATTCTCTGGACTCTCTAGATCAAAAACTATCAAAAAAAGTTGAAATTTTGCATTTGGATGGCTCTAATAGGGTCATTTATAAAATGGGCGTGGCAAAATACATTAAAAATCCTATAAATCCTAAATGAAAACTCAGAACTTCACAAAAATCGGTGAGCATATGTGACATAACATCATTAACAAGCATTCCAAATTTTATGGAGATCGGACAATAGGTGGCGCTATAACTGTTAAAAAGCTTTAAAACCATATATTTCCTATGGTACATTGCCTGTATTGGCTGTAAATGGTCTTTTCCATCTATTATGTCAGTGGTTACATGCTAAATAAAACCTGATAACTTTTGATGCTTTTGTGCTTAAAACCCCTTAAAGGCCTTAATAGCTTGAACCCCGATAAATGCTGCTTGCAGCTTTAATTATATTTAATTTTAATGTATTAATCCAGGAAATTGGTTAATGAAAAAATGATTAAAATTAAGATACAATTAATACAAAACGAAATTCGTCTTAAAGAAAGGCTTTGTGCTTTTTGTTTTGGTTTTTGTTTGGTTGTTTTGGCTTTTGTTCTGGCTTTTTTTGAGGTCTCTGTGAAAGTTTGAAAGTCTTTAGTCTTTTTGCCGCTTTCAGAGCACTCGCGTCCATAATGGAGAACTGACATGTAATATTGTTTTTTCCTCATAAATGCAAACACGAAAAATAAAAGACAAAAGAATTTTTTTTAAAGACAAACCATCAATTTTTATTTGGGGGGGGGGTGGATGGATTTATAGCGTTTTGGGGAAAAAATGGATGGATTTATAGCGTTTTGAAAAAAATTTTTTTTTACTTTGAATTTATCATCAACAATATTGTTGTTTGATTTAATAATCACTGTTGCAAAAGGTGCCTAGTTCCGTTTTTTTTTTTTTTTTTTTTTGTAGGTGGAAAAAGATAGGGGCTTCCTCAGATTCTGTTTAGTTAGCTCCTTTATTGTTTCTTCTATAGCCTACATAGGTCAAATGCAGCAAGTCAAAAGACCAATTGGACCTTCTTTGCCAGTTTGCACACATTTCTTTGAAGGATGGCAAAAATATCGTCTGAATATCGATATCGAGATATTGGAAAAAAATATCGAGATATCCATTTTTGTCAATATCTCCCACCCCTACATGTATCTCTCTGTAAAGCATGATCTATTGTGAAGGCTCATATTCATGCACACAGTCATGCAGAGCCGAAGCACAACAGAAACAATGTTCTTCCGCAAAATGCATGCAGTTTTTTTAACCACCGGCCAAAAGTTACAAAGTGTACCTTTAAATTGATATTTATTTCAGCAACATTTCTCATTTTTATTTAGTTTAATTTGATGTACTACAATAACTTGATGTACCTATTTAAAAGAAATATCTATTTTTTTTTTACTAAAACCTTAAATTAAAACTTTAACTTAAAATAAAATGGGAAACACACAAACATATACATATATATATACATATATATATATGCATGTATGTATATATATATACAATCTCAATACTAAAGCACTGCCCTGTTGGTCCTTGTACTGTAAACTGCAGTCATCCTGAATTTTTTTTTTAAACAAAGCAAAAAGACTCTCAAAAATGTTGTATTTTCTGAAGCTTTATAAGTTTCTGCTCATGAGTGGTAAATATGAATTCCTGAATGCACATTATGATGTGGGCGTCACCTGACTCTCGTCCACAGCCCCTTCTGACCCACAGTCTGCATATTTCCACACACACATCAGAGGACAGAGAAGAGAGGAGGGATGGAGGGATGAAAGGAAGAGTAGTTGTCTGATGTGATGTGTGGATCAAAGGTGGAGCAGCCCAAAGTGCCATCTCTAATAGCTGTTGCCTAGCAACATCATAAAAAGACACACACAGGGTGTGTATCCGTATGAAAGAGCGAGAGGATGCAGAGAAAACCAAAAGACAGCTTTACAAAGACAAAAGTTAATATTTATTCAGGCGAAGACTTTTCATGAACAAAAATCACATGAGAAGAAAAAGAAGGCAACAAAAAGTACCAATATAAACCAGGCATTTAGATTAAAACCAAAATACTTCTCTAAATAATCTCACTCCAACGAAACAGAAACCGAGTTGGATTTGTGAGGAGTTCCGATCGCATCCGAGAGAAACACTCCCGGAAAAGTTGCTGATTTCTGACCGTAAAGAATCACAGCGTGAATCTCACAGAAACACGTCAGTCACATTTCACTCCAGAATTAAAAGAAAAACCAAGCTTACAGATGTTACTATTATTATTCTCCTTGGTGATTTATTACAGTATCCACACTATCATTATGCATTTACATTTACAATTTATAACAATCAGTTATTATTATTATAGCATCAATAAAATGGTTTATGATAATTTTTTGCATTGCAGTGATGAAAATGAGCTTGTTTTGAATTATAATGAAGACAAAATTGGGGAAATATTTGTAAAGAAATCCAAAAAATGCTTCATTGTATTTAAGCTAAATATGATTTTTTTTTTAACTGTGTAGAGAAATGTGACTGAAACATGTTTTCATGACCTGAACATGTTTCCACTAGTGATGCGCACCAGAGGAAAACTGAAGAAACAGTCCATGTCTGCTGGTGCTGTAGGCTCCGCCCACTGCTGCAGGCCCCGCCCCGATGTTGTAGGCCCCACCCCCTGCTGTTCGAGACAGGAAGTGCAAGAAAAGGCCTGAGAAGTCCCTGACTGTGTCCAATCACAACTGAGAGAACATGTATGTGTATAAATACAAGACAACACATTTATTACTTTATGAATGAGGTTGTTGTTGTGTGTCAGTTCTATAAGCAGTCCATGGAGTTGTCGGGCATGAGTCCGAGGGGCGGGGCTTTGCCGGGCATGGAAGTGGGCGGGAGCATGGTGTTGGGGGCGGGGTCTACATTCTCCGAATCTTCCATCTTGTCCATCGTTGCTTCCCAGTTAATGTGGAAACGGGTCACCCGAGGGTTCGACGCCAAGATGTTCCTTTGAAGCTGCGGATCGGCGCAAAAAAAAAAAAAAACATGATGAAACCTCAAAAAGAATAATGATTTGTCAGTGTTACATTTTAAAGACTCACTGCTAACACTATTCCTTAAAATGTAATATATTAGTAACACTTTACAATAAGGTCCCATTAACGTTACACTCTAAAAAAAAAAAAAAGAGTGTTGGGTTATTTTTTCTACCTAAATCCTGGCTTTAGCATTTTGGGTAAATTTTTTGTGTAATTTTTTCAGTGTTATTTTTTCAGCGGTTGGGTAGTTTTTGTGTTACCCAGATCCTGGGTCAGACGTAACAACCCAGGGGTTGAGTTATTTATCGCAGGCTTTTTGCAACCTCTTCAAGAGAGAGCAGTAAAGCTTTGTCAAATTGGTGCGTGTCTTCAGTAAAATGCAGGTACGCTTTTTGTATCTATAAATTCGTTTAATTTTATGCAAATCAACAATATCAATTATGCTATACTGTAAAATATGATCAAAAAATAAAGGGATTATCATGCAAACCAGTGGTTGTGTGGAGTTTTTTTTTTTTTTTTAGTTTAGAGGATGAAAAAACAACCCAATTCGCTGGGTAAAATTAACCCGACATGTGTTCTGTCCTATATTTACCCAGCCCTTGGGTTGAAAACAACCCAAATTGGGTTGTTTTTGACCCATTGTTTTTTTAGAGTGCAGTTAATGCACTAACTAACATTAACAATGAGCAATAATTAAAATACATCTGTTCATTGTTTATTTATGTGAGCTGAGGTCCCTTAAATAATATTAACAGATACAACTTTTGATTTTAATACTGCATTAGTAAATGTTGAAATTAACATTAACATAAATGTTTGAATGTTAGCTCATGGTAACTAATGTAGTTAAAGGGGTCATGACAAATCAGATTCGCCATAACAGAGGTATTTGTACCGTTCAATCATCCTGCAATTTTCAAAGCTTAAAACATCCTCCTCATTATAAACAAAGCGTTTATTTGATCAATCTAAAAAAAAAAGCAGCTTGTTTGGATATGGCGGGAAATATATTTGCATATGCCCGCCTCCAGAGCAAGACATCAACCAATAGTTTTACATCATCACATCATAGGCCCCGCCCACTGGCACTCAGTCACTTAACGGCTGACACTTGCCATTATAATGACTGACAGTTTACAGATGTGTGTTCAGTTTCTGACGTACTCAACGCTCTAGTCTGGTGACAACTGGAAGAGTGAAAGAACGTTTGCTTTGACGCGTCCATTTTAAACAGCTGGTTTGAATCTCTGTACAGACTTCAGAGGATCCAGTGTCGGAAACAAGTGGATGCTTTATTTGAGTGGCGTCCAGAATCACATTGGAGGATTATATGTTTGTTCGGAGCATTTTGTTTAGTGAACGAGCCACAATGTAATCGCTGCATTACAAACCGCTTTGTCTGTAAAAGACGGTTTTATATAGATCATGTTTTTAAAACACTGACTCGCATGCAATAGCGAGTGGGTGTTAATACTGTTTCCTATGCAGTGACGTCAGCCAATCATAACAGTGGGCGTTTACTGGCCAGCCTTAAAGGAGCCGCGCCTTAAAAACTGATCATTTCAGACAGAGGCTCAGAACGAGGGTTGAAAAAAAGTTTTCGGATATATTTGTTTGGGGGTTTTTTTGTACAAACACTTGAACATTATTAGTACACCTCAAGGAACATATTAAAATAATTTTAAAAATCCATGTCATGATCCCTTTAACAAATGGAAACCTAATTGTAAACTGTTACCAATATATTAATATTAAGTGATATCTCAGTAGTGGTGTCTGTTTCCCATTCTCCTGCTTTATGTGTCAAATGAGTTTTACATATTCATTGAATGGCTTTAGAATCTCTTACTTCACAACAGAATGGGATTAATGGAAATACGGGATTCGGGAACAACACGCACAATGGCAGTGATCCGGAATGGTTTAGCAGAATTAATGAATTATAAACGATACTGGGCTATTAGCGGCCACCACCTGCCTCTTTGATCTGGCCGGCATTACCACATTTCAGATGCAGCAGATCTGTGTTACACAAACACACTCTCAATATATAACATGCATCATGTGTATGAGTGTCTAAACTCACATCTGTATTCCTGCTTCCCATATTCCTGTAAAAATTCATAATTTCAATATAAATATGAAGAGTTCAGATGAGTTAAGTGCCACCTGAAATTTTCTTCTAAAATGATAATTTTTATGAAGCTTGTATATAAATTCAGTAATTTCACTTAAATGGCAATGAAAATGACCTATTAATTGTCATTTAAGTGAAATTACTGAACTTAAATATACAAGCTTGATAAAAATGATCATTCTAGAAGAAAATTTCAGATGGCACTTAAGAGGCTTTTGCATCTGAACTCTTCATATATTATATATTAATATCTATATTTATTGTTATATTGATGTATATAATTCATTATATACATTTTTTGTGCACATTCGGAAAAATCTGTGTAAAATATGCTTTAATAATTTTATTAAAATTTTACTTCTTGCTGTTAATATTTGGTTTCTAGTCACCTATTTTTATGTGCATTTTGAGATATCGCATTTAAAAAAAAATGTGCATAAATAAAACGTGTGCACTCAATAGATGCGGGTAAATGTGTTATCTATCGGATAAGAAAACATGCACATAAACTACGATGGAAGCACATTTACTGAATAAACTCCTCGATGAGCATCTGAAAAGGTCGTTCTGAAAAGCCTGAGCAAAATCTGTCGTCAAAGTGGTTCAGAATAATGGCCTCTATGGAAGAATAAAAAAGATAATTTCAAGTTTATATCTCAGAATTGATATAAACTCGTTGTTCTGTCTTTTTTCCTCAGAACTGTGAGTTTATATCCTGCAAATTAGACTTTTTTTCCTGAAAATTGTGATATAAACTCACAACTGTTATAAATGATGAAGTTATAAAGTCCGAATTAAGAGATATAAACTCACAATTGCAAGAAAATGTCAGAATTTGTGATAAAATGGCAGGTTAATTATTATTTCATGCTGTAAATGTAGGGCTAATACATTATGCCACCATTGAGCTGCATTAGGGCTGTCACTTTTGTCACTTCTCTATGTTCATTTAAGAGTTTATTTAAATAATTTAAGACTGCTCTTATGAGGACACTCGACAAAATGGACATTTGGCATAATTTGTGTGTTATGGTTTGTTCAAGCCCGAAAGAGAACTCGATACTGACGCGTGTCTTTTCTGTGGGTCGTGTGTGTGTGTAATAGGCAGGAATTACAGCGCGGTATCTTAAGTCTTGTCGTTATCTTCCATTCTCAAAACAAGCTGGCTATTGGCTATTATTCGCTTGATTTGGTGACGGGCCTACGCTACAATACGTTTAGAGCGGCCGCTACTGGATGAGATGGCAAACAATAAAATAAAAAACAAACGGTCTATCATAGACTGTAAAAAATGCGCAAAACATGGCACTTTAAAAAACGGATAGTTTATTTATAGTTCGATTTCGGATGTTTCACGTCATGTTCGAATGCATATTCGAATATCGAATAAAAAGTGACAGCCCTAAACTGCATATGTGAATATTATTGTACTATTATTATAATTAAGAGCATCTTTTTATGCATTTTGATTCTGACATCCTATTTTTTCCTAGATTTTACCCATTTTCCTCCACTTGTTACCACTGTTTTTCTGCCGCCGCGATGTGTGCGCAGCTGCAAGTGACGTAACGGTGTCGTCTGCCCACAAACGCTCTACTGAGTTTCATTTATGTATGAAAGAAGACCAACAGTGGCTTCTCCAACTGCAGCAACTAACACTTTTCTTAGTGATATTTGGCGACAGTTTATCAGGAAGTGATGATTTTGTTCTCATCGACTATTCAACTTCAAATGTTGTATGCAACACTGCAAGTTAAAATCGCAACTTTGGATGAAGACATAGCTAATGATTATAAATATTGAGATAATGGCTCATTATTTAGCAAATCAATAAACCTTTAAGACATTTAATATCACAACAGTATTATGAAACGGATAGTTCCAGTCCTTGATTCTGATTGGTTGAGCCGCGTTCGAAGCGGTTGTAAATTACTCGACAAACACACACCTGTGACCGCATTACATTAGTGTTACTGCGCAACTGCCGTTTGTGATTCTTTGTTGCTGTATGTGTTGCTTAGCAACCTCTGTGGAACTACATTGCTTGGCGGAGGAATAAATGTGTTATAACGTTACATTTTTTTGTTGCTGGTGTTTATTTTATGAATAAAATAAATATTAAAATGAATATTTTTCCGTTTTATAAAAGCAATAAGCCCCTTGAAGCCCCGTTTTAGAGTGGATTTAGAACAGATAAGGGGGTTTATCTCGAGTCTAACAACGCCCCAGAGCTGTTCTAAACTCACTGTAAAACACGGCTTCAAGGGGCTTATTGCTTTATTTTATAAAAGTCTTAATTTGACTCTTTAGTTTGTGTACATTCAGTTTTCAACAGCATTATAACCATAATTTGTGGAATCCTACTCTTTTATGTGTGTGTGTGTGTGCTGTAATATTAGCGGCTGAAGCTCATTCTGAATGTAATCTCTCACCTGTGTGTAGTCGGGTTTGACCGGGGGGTTTTCCCGTAGCTCGGGTTCTGTGTACTCATTGTTGACATAGTAGCCGATGCGAATGAATTCCTGCCCCCGATAGGTGCATGTGATCAGCACTACGGTCACGCCCACCGCATCACTCTCAGGGATCAACCCAGTGTTTGGAGCGTCCGCCTGTCAATCACGTCAAGAGAGAGAGAGAAACTCGTCCTTCACTCTGATGCCTTCCTTAAAAAACATGATATCTACTACAAACGCCCCTTTGTCTAGGGTTGCAAAGTTTACAGAAACTGTCTAGAATTTTCTGAAACTGTCCAGGATTTTTGGGAAAGTTTCTGGAAAATTACCAGAAATTTTCAGCCCCCTTTTCAACCCTAAAAGAATAATCTGAGTTGATTATAATGATGCATTCAACTGTTTGCAAAAGATCAATACAGTACACACTGAAAATAACGATACCCTCACGTCACGATTCGATACATATCACGATACTGAACTCTCGATACCATATTATTGCGATACTCCAAGACATATGGTAAAAGGTTAACAAAAAGTGTACTGTTGTTTAAAATACTAAATTTGGCTTTACATTGCGTGTAAATGAATAGGCTTGGACTTGGTGCTGGACACCCAATGCACAGAATTATTTTAGATGAATATTCTTGCGCACTGTCACTGACCACATAAATTTAAAATAATGTAGACTTTTTACTGGTAACATAAGACATTTGGCATTATCAGGACCCACATATATTCCCCTATTGCATAATTATACCTTTATTTTAAAACTTTTTCACACAGTATTTTTCATTTTGGGTGGACTATATACACAATACATATTGATGCATTTTTGTATTGCGATATTGGGACAAAATGTATTGTAACAGCCCTAAAAATAACAGAAAATAACCTGTGTATTCGGTGAGATAAACTTGCCCGATAGTCTTATCACAAACAAAGCACAACCTCACTGACTTCTTAGGGACTCATCTAGGCATGGATATGGACAGTTGAATTTACATATTAATTTGGCCAAGAACTAAGTGGTAAAATGTTTCATTGTTTAGCACTTTTTTGGAACTGAGACAAATCTCAAAATTCCTCTTTAATCCAATTTGTGCACTTTGCTTCAAATTCACATTGTATTTTCTCAATGCATCTCTAGGTGGCAGTGAGTGCACTGCAATTTATTTACCAAGAAGGTATTATTATAGGGCTTAGAGCTGAGATGGAAGATGATCAAACTGCACCGAACCAGGAAGAAGTATTTCAGCCCACCTGAAACACAAACATGTGTCTCCCAGCAGGAACCGGGCCGACCAGAACCGAGTCCAGAACCTGGTCGTACTCCTCGCTCTCTGCAGAGCCCACGTAGATGATCTTCCACTCTAGATCTGAGAGAAACAGAGGGATAAGCTATTATAAATATTCAAATTTCACATTTGCACAAGGTCTTTCCAATACAATGAACTCAAGAGAGGATGTTCAGTGGTAAAAACAGCTGTAAGCAAATTGAGCATTTAGTGCAAAATTACCACAAGGATGTGGGTTTACAGGCTTGACGAATTGGACAAGCTTTGTGTTCATTATATTTGTATTTTGTGTTTTATATTTAGTTATGATATCAGGAGTATTATTTGAGGTTTTGTATTTGTAGAACAAAATGTATTACCCTAATGTTAACCAAAAACCTTATCTCACTTTTCAAAAAACTGCTATTCTTAAAAGGTGAATTGGCCTTCAGGGTTTGGCCTACAAATTGATGCCAACAACTTTTAATGAGCATTTTGTTTGGCCATTAAGTGTCATAATCACTGTTAAGGTGGTGGCTATAACTGAAAACAATTGAATCAAATGTTTTCCTCTTTTTTATTTGAAAATCTGTGTGGAAACATGCCCAATGTTGCTCTTTTTTAACTATGATAATTCAAATGTTGAGAAAAGGTAAAAATGTCCAGAAGGCATAACTAAAATTGAAAACAAATTTAAAAAAAGAGACTAAATAAATCCTGCACAATATTTTGATTGTACGTGCAACAAATAGTTGCACAGAATATAATGGCATAATAACATTACATTATACTTATATACATACATAGATAAATAATAAAACGGATTAGGTATCACTGTAGTGTCCAAAAAAAATATTTGGTATAATTTACAAGTCTGGGATTGAAAAATGTTTTCAAACTCTACAAGACTAGCGTTTAAGAGTGTACATTTTTGCATATTATGGATATACAATTTACCAAACAAATGAAAGAGGCTAACAAATAACTTCAAGAGTCTACGATTATTTGTGTTTATAAAATAAAATGTATTTCAGTAATAGAACCGAATTTAATTCCAGTAAACGAATCATAGCTCGCAAATCTCCATAGCGTTTCCCGACACGTGACGTCGTAACTTCAAACCAATCAAAGCCAGCACAAATACATTGGTCCACAATCAGACCAATCAGCGAAGGAGGGGCGGCCTCGCGCTGTCATCGAACTCCCCGCCGGCGCCAAAATATTAAGCGCGTGAACATTAACAACTGACAATAAGACTTTTCCCGCGTAAAAATCACCATGTCTATTCGAATTATTCGCGCCGTTTAAGGAATAATGATTCTGCAAAAAATGCTTCGGCAAAAAATGCTTCTAAAGCCGTCGGTATTCGACTATGTAACTCAGTAATTACCAAGTTCGTGTTTAAATAGTGTTGATTTGTGAAATCTCTCACCTTCAGGTAGGTCCTCCATGCATTCAAACGTGATCTCGAACTGAAACGGGTTTCCAAAAGGACTGGGGTTATCCAGAACAGCCACGTTTAGCACCTGCACTTTGGCCATGATGGTTCACAGGGTCTGATCCACAGAAATCGGCCTTGTGTTTACGGAAGAGATCCTCTTAAAAACTGCCCGAATCACTGGACGTCTGAGGTAAATCCAGCGGGAGTGTGAAAGCAGAGTCAAGATGATTCTTCACACAAAGGACCTCAACTGTTGCAGGTGAAGAAGCAGGGTTTTCTCTTGGTGGGGTTATTAGTTCTCTTCTAAACTAATCTGACGGTCGCCATACATCCATTTTTACTTATTGCTGGAACATCTTGAAGAGCATATCATTTAGTGCAGGATTAGCATGAACATGGTTTTAAATAACCAAATGAAATAATCAAAATCCGTCCTTTCCCCTTAATCCTGAGGGGAAAAAACGTCTCTAGATGCAGCAAAGACACACTGAATGACAGAAGCAAGTGCTGTGGATCTGATGTCTTCTTCTTCCTCTCTGATCACTTTAGTGGGATAAATCTGCTCTTTATTGCGACCTGCTGGACTGGAGGAAATCTCTACAGCACAATAAAGCAGATCCTACACAATCATTCAATATGAAATAAAAACAAAAATGCGGTGATAATCGGCAAGTGAACATTTTATTAAAACAGAAGCAATTCGCAGACACTCAATATCAGAATAATTGGGTGAATCTGGGAGACTTTACCTTCTGTGTAAAGTGATTTTTTCCTCAACATTTCTGACTAACAAAGGAGGCTCATCACGAAAACAGCTCGAATATGGTCATATGCTTGTGATGGAGCAACACATGAACACGTCAGATAAAGTGCAGAATTCCACATGAAAACAGTTCATGATGAAATAAACTGACAGTTTTGAAAGACAGGAATCTTAATAATGAATCATGTGATCAAAATACGATTGATTCCATAAGATAATAGAAGTAAAAGCATGACAAGACTGCATGAAACCTATTTCTCACAAATACATTTTATCTTCCATGAACACTGGAGATCATTCCAGTTGTTCACCGGGTCTCTTCCAGGATCCAGTTCAATGCAGTTCTCATCAAGACTATTCGGCTCACCGCTATCCCAAAACCTGAATAAAATGTGTCAGAATTATTAAGAAATGTTTAATTATTCGTTTTAACCATTTAACATATGACGTATTATGAGCATCACAAGCAGTTTATGTCCTAAACTTGTACAGAAGATGAACCAGAAGTGGAAGAGCAGAGAAGAAGAGCATAATACATTTTATGATGACTAAAACTAATAAGCAGTGGTTTTAAGCAAGTGTTTTAAGTCTTACCCTTGTTTCAGTGGTGAATTGTCCACCCATGTCAAGTTGCCCTTGTTCTCGTCAGACAAACCAATCCACACTCTCTCCTTGATGAATGAAGTTATGAACTTCTGTGTGTGAATAAAAACAGGAATAAGTGAGATTGCGCTCACTCATTGATTAAAAGAGTAGATCACTTTAAAATGAAAATTAGCCCATGATTTACTCACCCTCAAGCCCATCACAGGTTTATGTGACTTTCTTCTTTCAGACGAATACAATCGGAGTTATATTAAGTTGCGCTTTAGGCGTAAGTAGACTGAGTATGTTCATTTGGCCGGAAGCTAGAATCTTCTAACATGTTAAATATGAATATTTTTCGTACACAAAAAAAGTCCTTTATTAACCCCCCAGAGCAGTGTGGAGCACTTTTATGGTGGATGGATTCACTTTTTAAAGCTTCAAACTACTGGTTGCAAGGCACTGCCATTATAAAGCAGGGTTCTCAAGTTTTATCAAAAGCTTGGAGTGAGATCACATGTGGTTGGGGGAGGAGCCTAATGGAGCCCCGCCCCCACCTGTCCCCGCCACCCAATTTTACCCATTGTTCATAATTAACCAGCACAAATTGAAATTATAACAATTGGTAAATCTAATAAATGACAGAGCAATTCATCACATCAAATATACTTTTTAATGTTATATTTCAAAATTACAAATAAGCTATACAAAAATTACAAAAATATAATAAATTGCTCCAAACAGTTCGGAAAAACAAATATTTTTGCATTTTGAATGTGTCTAGTCGAAACGGTATAATGATTTATTGTCTGGTGGGACATTGTGAACAAATGACATATTCGAGTATTATCAAGGTGTTTGTGTGTGTGTGTACACCAGAGTACACACTCCAGCTTATGAAATGTGTTTTGTGTTGTGTTTGAAAAATACAAATGCAATGGCAATGATTAATGTATGTTCTGACAGGATATATTACCCAGAGCACTCTGCTTTAATACGCATGTAGCCTTGTAACTAGAAATACTATTAATACAGTATAATATATAATTTAAAATAAAATAAAATAAATAAATTTGAATTTATTTAAAATAAAATGAAGAAATACATCTTAATTCCTTCCCATACCCACTAACATTTCCCTTAGTTTCAGATAACGTAAGCTAGCCAAACTGAGCCAAAGCTTCTGGCCTGGTTGCAAAGTAGTTGTAGACTTTTTGACTGCATCAATAATAATGTAGGCTATACGATGGGCTATATATTAAATGTTCTAGCCTAAAAATGTTAGACGAGCTTTCTTCCAACCTACCTTCTCCATCATCACGACGTGTGTTCGCGCGATGTTGTTGGTTACCTAGTAACGAACGTACGGTGGCCGAGAATGTTCCGTCAACTTCCGTGTGTTTGCGCATCTATGTTGCCTAGTAACGAACGCAATCTGGCCGAGATACGTGCTGGCGGCAGGAAACTTCACGTTGTGTGCCCGCGCCTCGTATACAACGTTATATATCAAGCTTGTAGGACAAGTTGGTTGGCATTGCCTTTTCAGCGTGAGAAATACACGGTGTGGCGTGTGAGCGTGTGAACTGGTTGAATTGCGTGTGTCTCACGGCCAATGCGTGAGACTTGAGAACCCTGCTCCCAGGACATTTATTTTTTTATCATAAGTCTGATTGTATTCGTTGGAAAGAAGAAAGTCATATACACCTAGCTTGAGGGTGAGTAAATCATGGGCTAATTTTCATTTTAAAGTAAACTACTCCTTCAACAGACACTCACACAATCTCACCTGCTTCTCTTCGGTGTTGATGATGACCAGATCAGCTCCTCGATCCCTGCAGTACTGCCTGCTGTTATTCCAGTTCATCTCCTTGTTGGACATGGAAAAAAAAACTGGACCACACATATTCTTGTACATAAACACCTATTTTCAAATCTGTATCTTAAAAGAAACCACTTGCACAAAAACAGATTTGTTCTGACCTTGTCCAGAATCTTTCTTCAGTTTCTCGTTGGTCTCTTCTAAATCTGTGATGGTGAAGTGCTGGAGTGTGATGAAGACCAGCAGAAGAACACAGATGAGCCCGAGACACACTGTCATCAACACCAAACACCAGCGTTCTGACAAACAGAGAAACACACATATATCAGTTAACAACAATTCACTTAGAATTCATATTATTAGAAACATAGGCTCAAATAAATCCACCTTTATCATTAGACAATACACAGGCCTTCTTAACAAAAACGTATTAATTAATAATCATAGTGGAATATCTACAGTTAAATATGCAACTTCATGTTAATAAATGCAGAAATATGGACATGTTGTTCTTTGAAAAAAAGATTCCTCAAAAGTTAACAACACCATTTCTTCTTCAAATGAAACTTTCTACTTACTGCACTTTCCATCTTTTCCTTCGTCCTGGCTGTGATTCTGTGTTTGAGGTCCAGTTATGTCCTTAATATCATCATTTTCAACATTTACATAAATGTCCTCTAAATCCATTCTTCACTCTTATGTGTGACAGCAAGTGTTCACAGATGAGCTGTGGTTGAATGATTTCATGGTTTCACAAATAGTGCTAACACTAAAAAGGAATACAGGAAGTGATTTCTCTGACAAAACGGGTTACAAAATCATGATGAAGAAGTGGTGACAGATGATGTAATCACTGGGGTTTTAATCCTAACCATTTTTTCTTTTTTGAAGCGTAAGGATCAGCATGCTTTATGCGAACGTGCACTTCAGAACAAATGAGAACCATGACGGTAAAGTTTGCAGATCTGTGTCAGAGAAAGATTATCAAACTCTTAAACGGGTCTCTCTTTCTCGCTCTTCTGTGATGGGGATGTTTTCTGGGTCTGTCCAAATACCCACACTTGCGTCTTGGTCACTTGAGAGCGTGTGCACATGACGGGAAGTAAGTGTGCAAGACTGTCCATAGCGCAGTACACTTCACGCACACTAAATCTACACCATCTCTAAGGCTCTGTCCCAAATGAAACCCTTATTCCTCGGTCACAAGTCCACACTATAGAGAACAGAAGAGAAGAGGTAATGCTGTTTGTGGAGTTGTTTAATCTCCTCTGCTGAGATGGATTAAACAATGCTAATGTTTATAGAGCATAAACAAAGGTGATGCTCTACTGGGTGGTTGCCCTGCACGCTTAATAAACAAACTACAGCTAGTTCAAAACGCAGCAGCTCGAGTTCTTACCAGAACCAGGAAGTATGACCATATTAGCCCGGTTCTGTCAACACTGCATTGGCTCCCTATAGGGAATGTGAAGGTGACGTCACACCGTGTTTCATTATGGGTCCGCCGACATATTGAGAGGATCACGCCCTATTCCGCTGTATGTGAATTCATGTGTTGGAGGCTGTGTTTAGATTTTCTGTTGAGATTTTTAGTAACGTCGATATGGTTGGTCAGTACTGCTCGATCAAGAACTGCCATAGCAGGTCACACGATCGCTCAGGGAGGAAAATGAACAACAGAATAAGTTTTTTCCACTTTCCTTCCTTGAAAAAACAAGACTGACGAGAAGGCGCCGGATCGCGTGGGTTGCCGCAATAATGAGAATTTTTTTTAATCTTAATAAACAAATACAAAATAGTCTTCTAAAATTCCCATAAATATGGTTCTGCCATGTGAGGGTGAGACTGTGGTTCTTGGACAAAGTTGTCATTGTCTGCTGTGCTCTTACAAACATGTGTCCAAGTGTTGTGCAGTGATTGCTAAATCAACTGGTTTGTAAAAAAGTTTGTTAAAAGTTGTACAAAGCTAGAGGTTTTGTATTGTATATTCTTTGATGACTTGTAGGATAGTTGATGAATTATGTTGATTTTGTGGTTCATGTTAGCAGACGATAAAGACACATTGCATGAATCAATTAAATTATATATTTTTTGTTTTCAATTAACAATTTGCTTTGATATTCTGTACATCTTTTTGCATGCCCTTTTAAAATGTTAGTGAATCAAGGTTTTGTATAATTGCTTAATAAATACATTAAGTGACTTTTATCTGTTTCTGTACTGATTGCATCCACAAAGACTCTTTTAAGTAACGTTACACATAAACTGGGATGGGCAAAGATACATCAATCTATTTTGAAGGGATGTATAGCTCTTAAACTCCTGCAAAGTGTACGCACTCAATTCAAAAACAAGGTTAACGATGTCCAGATTTGTGAACGGAGGTAACGTTAGTGCGTCTGGATCTGTAATCCAGTCTTGGACTGCTAAAGCATATGGATCAACGTTGTTTATCGCGGACAGTTTGTCCAAATAACGTTTTTGGCAGTGGCATTTAGTTTCTCGCGACAGGGTCCCTTCTCTTTTTCTTTCAATTTCTTCCGTTTTTCTTCAATTTTACCTCGTTTTAGCCAAACACACCCAACTATTACATGTCATAGCAATGGGCGGCGAAAAGGTAAACAGAGATCGTGCCTCCTAAGATGGCGCCCACGTCCCATAATGCAACACTGCGTGACGTACCTTCACATTCCCTATTAAACGTCGCATAAATTTTAAAATACTGCTGATTACTTACAAAGCACTAAATGGTTTAGCTCCGCAGTACTTGAGCGAGCTCTTAAAGGAACACTCCACTGTTTTTTCACATTAAACTATGTTATTCCCTTAAAGATGAACTGAACTGGAATTTTGAGTAAAGGTGATATAACAGATGTATTTTATTTATTCTCATTGGTACAATTTTTAAAGTGGCAGAATTTGTTAAAAAGCATAAAATGGTATGTTGAAAATGTTGTTGTTGTTACACGGGCGCCGCCATGTTGGATTTCAACATTCGGCAACGTCACTGGAATGGTAAGCTACTCCGTTGCTAACCAACACTAGCAGAGCAGCCATTGCATGCAGCCCCTGGATTTCGAGTCCGTAGTGAGCATTTTTTAGCGACAGACTATTTAGAGAGTTGTACTTTCAATACAACCGGTTGACTGGTGAGGGTTAGGCTAAACCTGAGGCCATTCCGTCAATGTTAAACTTTCAGGCTGTAGTACAGGGCAGACCGATAGACCAATGGCAAGTATTAACACCACCGATGCTATCTATGTTACCGCAGAGACAGGCCGCTGAAACGTGCACGTCAAGGCAGAGGACAGAGAAGTATGTTAACTGTTATGATAGCAAGTTATAGCAAGCTAAGCAAAGGGCTGGATGTAACGTTGTCACATACACAAAACATGTAGCCTACATATTCACTTACACGCACATATAACGTGTAACGTTAGGCTTTATAGCGTTCAACAAAACGTTTCGGTTACTCACGTAACCTCTGTTCTCTCTAGAAGAGGGAACGAGTATTGCGTAGTTGCTTACGCTACGGGAAAGCCTTTCTTTCTCGAGATACTGAAGCCAAAAATTATCCTTAATTTTTATAATCTTGTCAACGCAGTGCGGCAGCCTGCAGACCTAGGGCAAGCTTACTAGCGTGCCCATTGGCTGCCCTGCGGCAACTGCAGCAGCCTACCGCTGAGCCCTTGGCGTGACGTCACGACCAATGAGCGCGCTTGGCGCGCTTAATGCGTCACAGCCCGCGAAAAGGGGTGTGGCTTAGCGTATATAAACAGGGCTCGGAGGCTGCTTCTCTGGTTTCTGTCGCATGAAGCGAAATGAGCTCGTGGTGCGAGCACGGCGGGCTACGCAATACTCGTTCCCTCTTCTAGAGAGAAAAGAGGTTACGTGAGTAACCGAAACGTTCTCTTACGAGAGGTTCTCTCGTATTGCGTAGTTGCTTACGCTACGGGAACGCCCTTGTCAACGCCGTGCGCGCCCAGCATCCACTGAATGAGTCCCAGGGAGAGCCCGGGGAACGTGATAGCAGAGAGCCGGGCGGCCCGAAGAGGGCTAGCGCCGTACATAAGCACACACTAGGGGGTTAGGAGCGGCACGGCCGGTCCGAACTGACAATTCCCTGCATAGTGCAGCTCAACCAGTAGAGCTAAATCACACAACGTAGCCCGCGCACAGATAGTGGGCTGGCATACGCGAGACTTAGACTGATAACACTTTCGCCTGCAAGGCGGGAACATCCAGGTTGTAAAACCTAACAAATGTGGAGGGGGAGGCCCAGCCTGCCGCTGCACAAATGTCATGAATGGGAATCCCGCTGGACCACGCCCACGACGAGGCCATGCCTCTGGTGGAGTGAGCTTGAATGCCCAATGGGCACTGCAGGTCTTTAGACGCATAAGCAGCAGCAATAGCGTCCACTATCCATCTGGACAGGCTGTGTTTCGAGGCGGCGAGACCCTTGGTGCGCCCGCCAAACGAAACAAAGAGCTGTTCCACCACTCGTTTGACTGAAGACAGTGCTATCAGAAAAACGGTTTTGAGCGTGAGGTATTTCATATCCACAGTTTCCAAGGGTTCGAAGGGATGCGCTTTCAGGGCCTCCAAGACCAGTGAAAGATCCCACATAGGAACCGAGGGGGGTCGCGGGGGGTTCATCCTCCTGGCTCCTCTAAGGAAGCGGATGACGAACTCGTTCCTTCCTAATGCGCGGCCCAGCTCTGAACAGAGAGCGCTGAAATGGCCGTGACATAGACTTTGAGCGTGGAGGGGGACCTGCCCGCGTCCAGTAACTCTTGAAGGAACACAGTACTCGCGATACCCCACATGTCTGTGGATCGAGCCCCTTAGCAGTGCACCATCTGTTAAACACTGACCATTTCGACATGTAGAGCCGCCTCGTAGAGGGGGCTCTAGATTGTATGATCGTGTTCATGACCCCGTCTGGCAGATCAGCGTGTAATCGTTGAGGCTCCACGCATGCAGAGACAGCGCTCTGGATGGGGATGCCATATCGAGCCGCGGGCTTGAGAGAAAAGGTCTCTCTTCACCGGTATCGGCCAGGGGGCTGAGTCTGCCAGCTGTATTAGATCCGGGAACCAAGCTTGGTTCTCCCAGTATGGGGCTAAGAGGAGCACTGTGTGGCGCGCTTCCCTGATTCTCTTGATGACCTGAGGCAGCAGAGAGACCGGGGGAAAAGCATACAGCGGGCCGCTGGGCCGGGTCTGGGCCAGCGTGTCCTCGTTCTTCGAGAAGAACTCTGGGCAATGAGCGTTGTCTTTTGACGCAAAAAGGTCGACTTTCGCTTTGCCGAAACGGCGCCACAGTGACTGGACTGTTTGGGGGTGTTGAGACCACTCCCCAGGGGGAACGCTGTCCCTGGACAGTCTGTCGGGGCCCTCGTTCAGGTGGCCAGGCACATGCGCGGCTCTCTCAGCGAGCGCAGAGAGTGCTGAGCCCACACGAGGAGGCGTTCCGCCAGGGTGCAGAGCGTCTGATCTGACACCGCCCTGGCGATTCACATAGGCCACTACCAATGTATTGTCCGTGCGGACTAGAACATGGTGACCGTGGAGGAATGGGAGGAAGTGTTTGAGAGCTTTCTCGACCGCGAGCATCTCTAGACAGTTTATGTGTAGGAGATTCTCCTGGTCTGACCAGCGGCCATAGACCGGTCTGCCTTCGAAGAGCGCTCCCCAATCTAGGTTGGAAGCGTCTGTCGAGACAACTTTCCGGTGTGAAATCACTCCCATAGTCACTCCTGTGTGATACCATTCGGCTGCCAGCCAGGGCTGCAGGGCTGAAAAGCAGCTCTGATTCACTCTGACTCGCAAGCCGCCGGCCGCCCAGGCTCGGTGGGGCACGCGCGCTTTCAGCCAGCGTTGAAGCGGGCGCATGCGCAGTAAGCCCAGCTGGAGCACTGCTGCAGCTGAGGCCATATGCCCCAGGATACGCTGGAATGTCCTCAGCGGAACCCGGCTGCCTATTTGGAGGGATGCGGCGAGGAGGCGGATGCGGCGCGCGCGCTGCTCCGACAGTCTGGCCGTCATAGCCACCGAGTCCAGTTCTATTCCAAGAAGGAAATTGACTGACGGGGCGATAGCGAGCTCTTGGTCCAGTGACCGAGAGACCCAGCTCCTCCAGATGGCTGAGAAGCGCTGTTCCGTGAGACACAAGTTCCGTCTCTGACAGCGCTAGAATAAGCCAATCGTCCAGATAATTCAGTATTCGCATTCCCTGTTTTCTCAGGGGAGCGAGAGCCGTGTCCATGCATTTCGTAATGTACGGGGTGCCAAAGACAGGCCGAAGGGCAGGATTGTGTACTGATATACTCGACCGTTGAAGGCGAATCTCAAGAATGGCCTGTGACGGGGAGTTATCTGGATCTGAAAATATGTGTCTTTTAGATCGAGAGAGATAAACCAGTCTCCTGGGCAAATCTGCGCGAGGATTTTCTGGTTGTGATCATTTTGAACGGCCGTCTCATGAGGGCTTTGTTCAGATGTCTCAGATCTAAAATAGGTCTTAACGCTCCGTCCTTCTTGGGTACAAGGAAGTAGCGGCTGTAAAGGCTCGACTCGCTTAGAGAAGGATGAACCTGTTCTATAGCCCTTTTGCGCAGTAGCTTCGCTATTTCGGCTTGAAGCAGGTGCGCAGCTTCTGAACTCACTTTCGTCTCCGTCTGTGCTAGAAAGCGCGGAGGGCGACGAGCGAATTGAAGCGAATAGCCGTGTTTTATAGTACTCAGCACCCATTCTGACGCGCCCTGAATAGCTTCCCATGCTTCCGCATGCATAGCTAGGGGTCGAATGGTCTCTGGGTTCAGATCGCCGCGCTGCGCGGGATTGGGGAACCTGTATCAGAGAGGATGGAGCGGCGTGCGCGCCGCTGGTGCTCGAACACGGGGGCTGGTAAACAGTATTGGCCGGCTGTACAGCGTTCGGTAGCTCGGTCCCAGAGGATGGAGCGCGATTTGCTGACAAACACCCCTGGCGCGAAAGCGGCATGGGGATTGTAATGTCTAAAAGTGAGTGCGCGTGCACCTGAGCGGGCGCAGAGTTTACACTTATGACACGGCCAGAGTTTGGGAGCTTAGAGGGTGTGCGACCCGAGGTAACTGAATGGCAGAGCGAGCAGCGGGTAGGTGTGAGCACAAAGTTGTGGGCACATTTACTACACTTAGTACTCGAGCGGCTTGTGTCCGCTTTATGAGAGAGCGCTCTATGCGCGTTACCATGGGGACCATGTTTGTGTGAAGCAGTGAGCACATGGGAGTGGGCACATTTTCTACACTTATAACACCCTCGGCTTGAGCCGCTGTTGCCCGGGGTAACCGAGTGGCAGAGCGAGTTACAGGTAGATGTGAGCACAGAGTTGTGGGCACATTTACTACACTTATTACTCGAGCGGCGTGTGACCGCTTTATGAGAGAGCGCTCTGAACGCGTTACCATGGGGACCGTGTTTGTGTGTAGCAGTGAGCACATGGGAGTGGGCACATTTTCTACACTTGTAACACCATCGGCGTTATAGAGCAAATGCTTTGATGGCTCATATGTTTAGACGCTCATAAATACTCAAGCACCATCCTGTGAGATGCAGGTTTGCTTTCTGTATGTAAGAAAGCTGGCCGCGAGCTCGGAGAAGACAGCAGAAAAAATATTTTCTGCCGCCAGAGCCGGATTTGAACACGGTTCTCCAGTAAAATTCTGCCACTGAGCCACAGGGGCACACATGAGCTTCCAGTTGGTGCGAGCATATGACCGAGCGTCGTGTTTCGGCATTTGTTTGCAGGCGCGCGTGTATTAAAACAGGCCCGTTTACTGCAGCATTAGTATTTCCAGCCGCCTAACTTAGAGGGGACTGAGAAATATGTATCCCTTGAGATGCGGGTTTGCTTTCTGTATGTAAGAAAGCTGGCCGCGAGCTCGGAGAAGCAAGCAGAAAATTTTTTTTTTTTTTTTTTTTTTTCTGCTGCCAGAGCCGGATTCGAACACGGGTCTCTGGTGCGGAAGCCTAATGTTCTGCCACTGAGCCACAGGGGCACACATGAGCTTCCGGTCAGTGCAAGCATATGACCGAGCGTCGTGTTTCGTTTCGGCGTTTGTTTGCAGGCGCGCGTGTATTAAAACAGGCCCGTTTACTGCAGTATTAGTATTTCCAGCCGCCTGAACTTAGAGGGGACTGAGAAATCTGTATCCCGTGAGATGCGGGTTTGCTTTCTGTATGTAAGAAAGCTGGCCGCGAGCTCGAGAGAAGCAAGCAGAAAAAAGTTTTTCTGCTGCCAGAGCCGGATTCGAACACGGGTCTCTGGTGCGGAAGTCTAATGTTCTGCCACTGAGCCACAGGGGCACACATGAGCTTCCAGTCAGTGCGAGCATATGACCGAGCGTTTGTTTGCAGGCGCGCGTGTATTACAACAGGCTCGTTTACTGCAATAATAGTATTTCCAGCCGCCTGAACTTAGAGGGGACTGAGAAATATGCGAGGATTGGAGGGAGTCCGGCCTAAGCGGGACGTAAACACTCTCTCTTCCTCCTTTCGCCGGTGCTCGTGACGTCCGCTCTGATATCCCTTGAGAACGGCGCAGTTGCGCGGCTCGAACAAAGGGAGAGAGAGCGGGAAGATGTCATTATGTGCTGTGACATCGTTTGTTTGCAGGCGTGCGTGTATAACAGGCTCGTTTACTGCAATATAGATATTTCTAGTCGCCTGAGCTAGGAGGGGACTGAGAAATGTGTGAGAAACGGAGGTGGCCGGAGAGTGACGCGCGCGACCGAGACGCGGGGTAGCTTTCTTATAACGTAAAGGAAGCCAGCCCGTGACCGTCTACTTCTGACATCCCTTGTGAGCGGCGCCTTGCGCGGCTCGAACAGAGGGGGAGAGGGCGTGCGTCATCCGGGGGGGGTAGCTTCCTTGTAACGTAAAGGAAGCTATAGCCCGTGACCGTCCGTTCTGACATCCCTTGTGAGCGGCGCCGTTTGCGCGGCTTGACAGAGGGGAGTAACCAGCTGGTCTGCTTCATCCCCTGAGGCGACGGCAGTGCGGGCAGAGGCCGGCCGCTGCGCGTCGGTGAAGGGCGGGGGAGAAGGAGAGAGCGAGGCTCGCGGGAGGGGCTCCGGCGAGCGCTCAGCTATAACCACCGGCTCGGAAGGCCTTTGAGAGCGGCGTTTTTTCTTACGCGGCCCGGAAGAGGCAGCCGGAGAAGGTGGAGGATCGTGAAACATGGCGAGTCGAGCCCGCAGGGTCGACATCGGCAAGTCCTCACACTGTTCGCAGCCGCCCGTGAAGGGCGCGGGCTGCGTGGTCGAAACCCAGGCAGAGAGCGCAGATCACGTGGCGGTCTCCGTCGCTGAGCGCGGCTCTGCACGAGCCACAGGATGAGCGAGGCATTTGCAACAACGCCTCGCGCTCTTTTAGATGCAAAGTGTGTCGCGGGGCGAACACACAAACACATACAACACAGAGCAGTAAAAGGATATATTCGCCGGATAGCGAAGCAGGCAGGGAAAGCTGAAGGCGGCGAAGGCGGCCGGCGTCCTCAGGCTGAGATCCTCGGCGTGCTGGTCGCTTGATTCGACGGCGGCTTCCTCAGAGAGCAGCGATGCGTAGAGCTTCGCTGAAAAGACAGAAATCAGAGAAGCAGCCTCCGAGCCCTGTTTATATACGCTAAGCCACACCCCTTTTCGCGGGCTGTGACGCATTAAGCGCGCCAAGCGCGCTCATTGGTCGTGACGTCACGCCAAGGGCTCAGCGGTAGGCTGCTGCAGTTGCCGCAGGGCAGCCAATGGGCACGCTAGTAAGCTTGCCCTAGGTCTGCAGGCTGCCGCACTGCGTTGACAAGATTATAAAAATTAAGGATAATTTTTGGCTTCAGTATCTCGAGAAAGAAAGGCTTTCCCGTAGCGTAAGCAACTACGCAATACGAGAGAACCTCTCGTAAGAGAACTGAGACACACATTAATTGAAATTGAGTAACAAAATCAAGCTAGATACCAAACGATCCAACCTAGGGAAAGAGCTAGCAGCTAACGTAAACACGTTGGAAGCACTTTTGTCAAACTCCACAAGCTAGCCACCACTCCGACCAAATAAACTGTATAAATCATGACTCGTCTCGATAATAATGCGTTTACTAGCTGCTAATTAAACCACAGCAGGTCTGTAAACAGATTCCAATGTCCTACCCACCCTGAAGCTAGCTGATGTCCATCGTCTCAGGGCACATTGTTGATACAGAGGGAGATCACTTTTTTTTTTTTTTACGTTTCTTCATTCGGATCCATTTGCGATCCATTCCATTCTGAATAAACAAACAACGCAGTTTACATGCTTCATCCTTGTTGCATTATTCATTAAGATAATAATTAATAAATGCACGCACAATTATCCGTTAACTTGATAAATGTTGCAGATATGTTTTATGCACAAACAAATGCCTTTCAACGTGCACAATTCAGAAGTAAATGAATGTGCAGCAATTTGTACAAATAGAGAGTCTGTAAGCCTACACTCTTAAAACGGATGTGTTAAAAACAACACAACCTGTGTTATATCTTAACACACCTGTGTGTCTAGTTAAGGACAACACATTTTGTGTTACTTTTAACTCAACCAGTGTGTTATTGTTCTTAACACAGTGAGTGTGTTAAAATATTTAACACACTAATGTGTCATAAATCACACAATTTGTGTCATAGATGTGCTATTTGTGACCAATTAAAACACTCTTAAAATGAATGTGTTAAAACAACACAACCTGTGTTATATCTTAACACACGACACCTGTGTGTCTAGTTAAGGACAACACATTTTGTGTGACTTTTAACTCAATCAGTGTGTTATTGTTCTTAACACAGAAGTGTGTTAAAACCTTTTAAACAC
This sequence comes from Scardinius erythrophthalmus, assembly GCF_964197995.2. Taxonomy (NCBI): domain Eukaryota; kingdom Metazoa; phylum Chordata; class Actinopteri; order Cypriniformes; family Leuciscidae; genus Scardinius; species Scardinius erythrophthalmus. The sequence continues at coordinate 46,881,169 of NC_138223.1, forward strand.
TAATGTGTTATAGTTACACAACTTGTGTCAGATATGTGTCACATGTGACTGTAGTCGGTGTGTATTTGCCAGAGTTACTTCCTGTGTTTTTACAACTGAGTGTTTGGACGAACACTGAAACGTATTGTTAACTTGTGTTTATGGAGTCCAGTGACGTTTAATAAAGAGTTTGTTTGAACATTTGGATGGTTTAGACATCATGAATCTACATAGACAAGCTCTTATTGAGAATTAACTGAGGTTTAGATGTTGATGTGTCATTGAATGTTTTATTTGAAGTCACCAGAATCGTGATTAATGGCTCCTTTATTTGAGCTCTTGACCCTTTACTCTTCTTTTAGTTGTTCTCTGGCTGCTTTAACTGTATTTTAATAAAATACATTTATTATGGCAAGAGATAATATGATCAGATGTTTCTTGATGATGTCATAATGAACAAGTGCAGCTCTGATCAAGTTTATGAGTATATGGATGGTGCGCTTTTAATTTATTTATGTGCTGTTATTTATAGCAAACATGTGACACTACATCATGCTATCCATCATATTAAAAATTGTTTTCCAAAAATTGTAATCTGCAGCAGAAACTAGTCAAACACAGACATCAAGAATCAGCGTATGAATCTCAACAATGATGACAAACGAAAAGCTTCATGCCGCAATGCATGCTGGGAGTCATGGATGAGATTTGTACTATGGTGGCACCCAGCATGCATTGCGGCATGAAGCTTTTCATTTGTCACCATTGTTGAGATTCATGTGCTGATTCTTGATGTCTGTTTGATACCATAGTCTGTAAAGTCCTGTACGAATGGTATTTAAAAAAATTTGAAGCTATATGTAATATGATAATTTTTTTAATAGTCATCTTTTAAAGTACATCAATCTTTCAAATATTAAACTCTTGCTTAGCTTAACAATTTAACATGTTCATGGTGATAATATTATTATCTGAGCATGTTTTTCTCATGATTATTTCTGCTGTTTCAAATGTGTTAAAATAAACACACATTTACAGCAATCAGAGAAAACTAATGTTAAAGAGTCAAGGGTCAAGAGCCCAAATAAAGCTGACACTAATCACGATTCTGGTGACTTTAAATGAAACATTCAATGAATCGTCAACACCAAAACCTGTTAATTCTCAACAAGAGCTTCTGTAGAGTCTGACAGAAATAAAGTTAATGTAGTTATTAATAACAAGTGAAAGCAGCATTTGAAAAAGACATTGAAAAAGAGGCATGATGTGATTGGCTGCAAAAAACACCCATTAATCTTTAAGGTTTCATGAATTAAGATTGAATTTATTTATTTGAATGTATTGTTTTATATATTTTAGAGCATTTTATGGGATACCATATAAAATATACCTATAATTTTTTTCATAAACACAAACTCTCCTCCACCCAGTGCTATTCTATCCAGAGTTACATTTTAACACACATTGTGTGTTAAAAATATACACAACATGTGTCAAAATACCATCAACACATGCTGTGTGTTGTTTTTTAACACATCTCTTTTAAGAGTGTGCTATACGTGTTGTAGCCATTAAATAAGCTCATTTAGTTTCATTAAAATATTATTATTTTTTATTATTATTATTTTCATCTATGTTGAATATAAAAAAGTTAACAGCATGAGTAAGATAGGATGCGCAATATATCGAGAGATATGGAGCGGGTCAGACATGATTTTGACCACTTAATTAAGATTTGCATTGTAGAAAGCCTTTCTTTAAGGTGAATTTCGTTTTGTATAAATTGTATCTTAATTTTAATATTTTTTTCATCAACCAATTGCCTGTATTTAATAAGCAAATATAGCAGACATTATAATTATGGAGGCGTCCGCACGTCCTAACTTAACCGAAATTCAGTGTATGCCTTACAGACATGAGAAATATAGAAAGCTTGAAATGTCTTTAAACGAAACAATTCAAAACGAAAAGAAATAGGCTACTCTCTGATTATGTAATGATGTGCATTTCTCTCTATAGGCGCGTTCACTACGGAGATGGCGATCGTCAACTTAAAGGGTTAGTTCACCCAAAAATGAAAATTCTGTCAGTAATTACTCACCCTCATGTTGTTCCAACCGCGTAAGACCTTCGTTCATCTTCGGAACACAAATTAAGATATTTTTGATGAAATCTGAGCCATATCTGAATCCTCCATAGGCTGCTATTGTGTCCGAAACTTGCTGGCCCAGAAAAGTTATTAAAGAGATCGTTAATATAGTCCAAGTGACTACAGTGGCTCAATCTTATGTATATCAAGCGACGAGAATACTTTTTGTGCGCAAAAACAAACAAAAATAACGACTTTATTCCACTATTCATTTCCTTCTCTCTGGACCTCTAGTTGGTTTGCGTAGTGTTTTTGCGCAGCGCGTCCGTGTTACACGTCACCACGTAGGCTCACTATTGGCCGACGCCAGTCATGTGTGTGATGCGTGATGACGTGCAACACAGACGCGCAGCGCAAAAACACTACGAGGCCCAGAGAGAAGGAAATGAAAAGTGGAATAAAGTCGTTATTTTTGTTTGTTTTTGCGCACAAAAAGTATTCTCGTCGCTTGATATACTTAAGATTGAGTCACTGTAGTCACTTGGACTATATTAACGATCTCTTTAATAACTTTTCTGGGCCAGCAAGTTTCGGACACAATAGCAGCCTATGGAGGATTCAGATATGGCTCAGATTTCATCAAAAATATCTTAATTTGTGTTCCGAAGATGAACGAAGGTCTTACGCGGTTGGAACAACATGAGGGTGAGTAATTACTGACAGAATTTTTCATTTTTGGGTGAACTAACCCTTTAATCTTTGCAGGTGACACTGTTTAATAAAAAAATCAATGCATGCACGTCACCGGATTTACAAATGCACATCTTGCTTGTTGCACGCACACATATTATGTAGGTTATTACGAAATAACGAGATATTATGTTGAAATAATTAGGCTAATTATTAATTATCATTATTAATAATAAATCTATAAGAATATTTGATTGAATGCTGAATGTTGCTTGTTCAATTGAATAAAATTAATACTTTAATTGTGATAATTAAAATAATTGAATATATAAGTGGCCTATGTTTGCTCATTTATTAATACTATTTGTATATAATATATCTAGCACCCCCTCAGCACCTGCGTTAAAAAATTATCTGGCGCCGCCCCTGGTTATAACGGTCCACGTATTAAAAAAAATGGTCAGGTTTAAATCAGGCTTGGGTTCATAATTACAGTTAATGTGTCGGGCCGGGCGTGTGGTGGTAGTCAGATACCCATGCCATTAAAATGACTCATTTTCATTTTTCCATGCCGGTGACGTCATCGGAATTGCCAGCGTTCTTATACTAACAAACGCAATTTTTGTGTTGCTTAAAAAAACAGCTATATTGATATTTTTTTATTCAAATTTTTTGTGTAATTTACTTTTAATTGTCATAAACAACACGTTATCAACGTTGATTATTTCAGTTCAGTTCATCTTTAACTAAGACGAGTTGATACATACCTCTCTCGTCTCAGTGCGTGCACTCAATCACTCTGGCACGCGGCGACACTTTGATAGCACTTAGCTTAGCCCAGTTCATTCATTAGGGACCAAATCTCTGTTTCCTTTACATTTTTAAAGTAGTGTTAAACCTACTCAGGAAGTGGTTTCATTTGGCCTTCGACAAGAACAAAGACATGAAGTCAACTTAAAAACCTCTGACTCATAGTTTGTGTATTGTATATTCAACCATGTTATCTGCAGCAATCCAACAAGAGGAATCTGTGAGCACTCAAATAAACTCAAACACCCTTAAACAGGCCAAACTGGACCTTTGTATTGATGATGCAGAAACAGCAGAAAGTGCCTGAACCTGATATTTCTGTTCCTCTCTGATCACTTCAGTCTGATAAACCCGCTCTCTGCTGCCCCTGCTGGACTGGAGCAAATATAGCCATAGTGCAATAAACAGATACACAAGAATGAAATTTGACATAAAAACAAAAAGACAGTTTACTAAAATAATAATGATCATTTTAACTTCAATTTCAAGTGAAAGCAATACAACTCAAAAGCAGTTTCACAGACACTCAATAGAATAATAGTAATGAACACATCAGAGGTTTGGTGTCTCAGATCACCCTAATTCACATCGTGAGAAACTGGCAGAGGTGTAAAATACTTGAGTAATTTTACTTGATTACTGTACTTAAGTATTATTTTGGGGGATTTTTACTTTACTTGAGTACAATTAAAAATCAGTACTTTTACTTTTACTTAATTACATTTTTTAAGAAAAAAAAGTACTTTTTACTCCTTACAATTTTATTTACAGTCAAAAAGTACTTCTTTTTTGGAGATCACTTCATTCTATTTTTCCTTGCTATTACCAAACCAATTGAATTGCGCTGATGCCTAGTTTAATTAAGTTTAGTGTCTAGTCTAATTTAATGAGATTTGTTTTCACATTTCACCAAATTGGTCAGACATATTCATTGGTCCTTTGGAAGTGACGTCATGTCGCATCTATTACCACAATGCACAGCACCTTGACCTAGAAATTAGAGAAATTATAACAGTCATTCTCAGGGGGACAATCCAGCAGCCGAAGAGCATACCACCCCCGGGGGCCGCCATTGGCTAACAAGCCATCACCTGCTGTTAGCATTCCATTGACTTCCATTCATTTTGGTAGGAGTGTAACAGTTCACAAAATTCACGGTTCGGTTCGATACGATACACTTGTGTCACGGTTCGGTTCGGTACGGTTCGATACAGCAAAAAGAAAGAAATGCCAGAGAAATTTCCTTGATTCAATTTTTTTTTTTTTTTTTATTAAAACTAACATCATAAAGTATGATTTTTTTTTTTTACTTTGAGCAATTCTGGAGCTATAATTGACTGTTCTTAGGAGCATATAAAACAAAACAGCTCCTTGGAAAAAATGAAATTTAATATTGTAGTAGTTATAAACAAAGGTTTATTTTAGTTCAGATTAACATTTGAGGGCAGCAATTGTATTCATAATGTCAAAATAAAACCGACGTAATGGCATTGATTGGCATTCAATGGCATTGAAGGCATTGTAGCCTACTTTTCCTGCCAAACTTCCATGGTTGCAGTTAGTGTTACTACAGTAAATCCATGGTAAATGTTGCAGATCTGTGGACACTGGATAGTTCATTCATGGCACAATGTTTCTTCCTGGTTTCCACATCAGCGCTGTTTGATCCGTTAATAACGGAGAAATGTGAATGTTTCTCACTAGATCTCGCAGCGATGTTATTACTTCTGTGGCGATTTTAAATGCTTTCTTTACTGGATATCTTATTAGTGCTGTGTAATAACAGTGTCGCTTGATCAAGATCGGCTCGCGCTGCTTTGGTTCAAACTGATAAATGGCCCTTCAACCACACAATAACGAGCAGTTTCGTTCCTCTTGCATTACGTTTGCCATTTGATGTTGGGAAATGTTGTGGTTGTGCCGGCGTCTCTTACATTATGAGCGCGCTTGCCACGTGCAACACGCCTACATTTGAAATAACGAAATTTTGGTCGGCAGGAAAAATGGTCCAACGAACCGAACCATTCTACGAATACGTGTATCGTTACACCCCTACATTTTGGCGTCACTTTGACAGCGAATAACTTTACATCTGAGGCGTTTGAAGACTCCATTTGTCCATTGTTTATGGTCCAAAATCAGCCACAGGATCAAGAGCACCAGTGGCTGTACCTTAGCGAATTCTTTTCTTTTAGTGGTAAAAGCATGTTTAGTTGATTGTTTAAAGAATGTTGCATATAGGCATTAGATAGTAGTCTTATAGTTTGATAAATAAATACAATTAAATACAAACAGTTCTAAAGCAGGACAACCTTGTATGTGGTTCATTCACTTCATGATTTTAGAGATTAAAAGCTTAAACAAGAATCTCTAGTTTTCATTCTTGCTATTACTTTTACTTCTTTAATACTCAAGTACAATTTTAATGTGGTACTTTTTTACTTTTACTCGAGTACGATTCTGGCCAGATACTTTTACTTTTAATTGAGTAAAATTTTCCCTCAGTACTTGTACTTTCACTTGAGTAACATTTTTTAGTACTTTTTACACCTCTGGAAACTGGATGTTGTGAGTTTATTATAGCAATGAAAAAATAATGACAATTTTACATTTCCTTCTAGCAAATTCACATGAAGATAAGATGGCAGTTTTTTAAAGGACAGAAACCTCAATCAGAAATAATACATTCACAATAAGAATGATTCACTAAAATAATAGAAGCAAAAGCAACAAGACTGGATGAAACTTATTTCTCACAAATCCATTTCCTCGTATCAGAGCATGGTATATCATTCCAGTTGTTCACAGGGTCTTGTGTAGGCATCATTTCAATACAGTCCTCATCTACTCCGTTCGGCTCACCTTGGTACCAAAACCTGAATAAAATGTGTAAAACAACAAATGAGGATCTTAACAAGCTTTATTCATCATAAAGAAGCCAACAATATTCACAGCATCAGAACAGCAGTGCAGAGGTTAAAGTACAGAAAAGTAAAAGAGAGAACAATTTATCCATTCAGTTTGCATTTTTTTTATTGTGGTTGTTGTCGTGATTGTGTTTGTGTAATTAAGGACAACTATTTATGTTATCATTATCTAATTTTTAAATGAGTATAAAAAGGACTTAACAAATTAATATGAATTGTTTCTCTGTGAGTGTTTTATTACTTACCCTAGAGTCAGTGTTGAATGATCCACCCATTTCATGATCCCCTCAGTCTCAATGTCAGACAAACCAATCCACACATTCTCCTTGACTAATGAAGATATGAGTTTCTGTGTGTGAATATAAACAGGAGTTAAGTGTGATTCCTCTCATTGATTAACAGTCACTCACACCCCATACACAAAAGAAATACATTTGAAATATATTTATTTTGTGTATTGGACACTCTCACCTGTTTCTCTTCAGTGTTGATAATGATCAGATCAGCTCCTCGATCTCTGCAGAACTGCCTGCTCTCAGACCAGCTCTTCAACTCACTGGATATGAAAAACCAGCCATTTCCTTTCAATAAACAAACACTTTGCTCATTATATGTGTTGTAAAGTGCATATAAACATACAAATCCATTTGTACTAACCTTGTTTAGATAACATCCTTGGTTCAGTCTCTAACTCCAGTTTCTTCTGACTCAAAGCGTTGAAGTTGTTCTTCAGTTGGTCTTTTTCAGTCATTAGATCAGTCTTGTTCTGTAAGCTGATGATAGTGTGATTGAACTCTTCAACTGTGTTCTTGTAACTCTTTAACATGGTGATGTTCTGGAGTGAGATGAAGACCAGCAGAACACAAATGAAGACCAGCAGAACACAAATGAGCCCGAGACACACTGTCATCAACACCAAACACCTGCGTCCTCCTGACAAACAGAGACAAAACACACAGATATCAGTGTATACCTTTCATATATTATTATAAAAAAAGGATTAAAAACAACCTTTTAATCTTTGTCTTTAGATAATATGCTTTTATAGTATTTTTATTTATTTATTACTGTGCGTTCACACCGCCACCGGCGAGAGCGTCGAAGTGGCCGGAAGTCATTCATTTTCAATGCGAGACGGTGGCGAGGGCGGCGCGGCGCTTCTTGGACGGCGAGAGTGGTGAAAAGAGTTGAAGTCAGGTCAACCTTATGGTAATGAGTTATGACGCGGTCTGGGGGCAACCAATCGGAATGTAGAAGTCCTCCGCTTGAGAGGACTCCAGAGAACGCAGTCAGAGCCCTTCTACGGAGAGCCTGGCCACTCCTTATTAAGTCCTATTGTACCGAATTTTGGTTGTAGTTCCACCAGAGTTCCACTGGGGCGATCGTCCAGGAGTGCAAAATGAATGGGAGTCTATGGGGCTAGACGGCTAAATTTGTCTCTTTCACCCGATTGCCATAGAGAAATCTCAGATTTGATTATAAGTTTTGCAAGTTCAACATGGGTTATAGGTCGAAAGTTGAATGAACGAGTACTTATGTCCTTTCGATATCTTACAGGTTGAGTTGTTGTTGCCCATAACATGCTAGCATTCTGCTAATGAATGCTGAGTGGTCAGTGAAGGACTGATTACGACCAGAGATACCGCTTGATGGCATCGTGGCATCCGAAGCTATGATCCGAAGCGGGACCAGAAACAAACAAAACAAAAACTCTTCTAGCACATGTATTTACCTGTGTCAGCTGTGTGGTCGATGCCTCGAGAGAAGAGAAAGTGCAGAGCGCGAAAGCACCAAAGTGACTGAAGGATTGCCGTAAAGCAGTATCTCTGGTCGTACGATGCACTGTAAACCCTAACGCTCAAAATAATTAATTGGTTTGAGTAGGACAAACTTAAATTAAAATAATTAGTTCAGTCAAATTAACTTTTATGAGTATTTAGCACTTTCTTTTTCTTTCAAGTTCACAGAACTGATATATTTTAAGTAAACTGAACTGTTTCATTGTTTTGAGTTTTATGAAATTATTTATTTTAATTTAAACAAACTTAAGTTTAACTGAAACGGCTGGGATGTCTATTTCCCAGCATGCTTTGCCGATGGCACTCGAAAGGGAGAGTAAATGCTAAAATTAAGTGTAATATAATGTTTTTTGTGTGTGTGTAAGATTAATGTTAAGTGTGAGATTTAGTAGTGATTAATGTTTTGTTATGCTAATTTAGAAGAATTTCTGTTAATGTTGGCTTTACACTGTAAAAAATAAAAATCTTAAAAAAACGGTCAATGACTGTCAGCTACGGCTGCCATACAAAAACCGTAAAATTAATGTAAAATATCCTTATTTAAATGAAGTGCAAAAAACTTTTGCAGATTTTTTTTGTATCTTTTTTAACAGAAACACAGTTATTTCACAATCACTTTCTGATTTTTTTTTACTTATAACCATGTTAATTACATGCATGATTTGATGCGATTATACCTCACTGCATCAGCAACTACACAGTTACTGTCAGTTAAATAAAGCAACATGCACCATATCATCAGAGTTTCTCTGCTCATCCTGAACTGAAGCTCAGGCTCTACTCTTCAACACAACGGTGACACACGAAACACACCATACAGAAACACTTTAAACCCCAACAGAACATTAAACACTACCAGATCTCTCAGGATCTCAATCCAGACTTTATTTCTTTCATACTAACATTCTTATTGATTTATTTATTATTTATTTATCGGTCAATTTTAACATTGAGCTCATTTTTTTGTAAATTTGGAGTGCTGTCAGTACAGAGAACAACGACAAAAATCAGTGTTGCCTACACTTGTTATCCTCTTTTTAAAATTTGCACCCTGTTGACTTCAATGGCAAAGCATACTAAAAATGAGAGTGCTCTTCATTATGCCCAACAGTGTGTAGTTGGTTAAAAATCTGCTAATATGAATGAAGTGTGTGCCATTTCGTGCAAAAGTTTGATTTTGATAATGCTATATGTAGTTTTGGTTGCAGTGCTTCATTTTGCAGGATATATGAGGTATTTTGCAGTTTGGGTGTGTGGTTTTGATAAAAGTATTTTGATAAAACCAGCTTAGTTTGCAAAATTGTGTGTTAGCAATTGGAAAAAACTGTAATACATCAGATCTCTGTTTGAGAATGTGTATCTCTTCTTGTACAATGACCCTGTTCACACCCGGTGTTAAGATGCGTTTTGGACGATTGGATCACAAGTGGATGACGCCAAATACAGGTGTAAAACAGTTTTAAACCTGCTTTTAGCCTCTTAACATCCTTGATGTGTCATTACAAGTGCCGAGTTGTCGAGTTCACGCGCATGATCATAGGTAACTAAACCTATGCGCCCGAACTCGACAATCGACTACTGTGGACTTTGACCAAAAACTGGATGTAAATACAGGTATGAGCATTGGCTGAATTAACTTCATTTTTATTCATATCTTTCACATCTACTGCAGTCAGATTCACCGTGTTCACTCTGAAGGAATTACTCACATGGCTGGGCACTTGTAATGACATATGACGTTTTTGTCGTTGTTCTCTGTATTGACAGCACTGCAAATTTACAAAAAAATGAGCTCAATGTTAAAATTGACCGGAGTTCTCCTTTAACAGAGATTTAGAAGTTGAAGCTTTATTGAAAAGAATAAAGTTTGATGTCACCGTGATGGAGATCAGTGTTTGCTTTAGTTGGGCTCTTGACCTTTTAGTGTTTCACTTAAATTTTTCTCTGGCTGCTTTAATTGTGTGTCTCTGATGCATATTAGTTATAGTAGGAATCCAAGAGAAACTCAGATCAGATGATGTTGGTCACTTTTTAGTAATAATAGTCATCATGTAGTGTCCTGCTTCATTGATACCATCTGAAGCATAATATCTGATAAAGTCAATAAATATTAGTTGTTAATTTTGCATGATAAAACTGCTATAGAAGATATATAAGTATATATATATATATATCCCTGCCATATAAGGACGGAGGGATCCCCCTTTGTCTCTAGACTCTCTCTATGAGGTCATGTTTTGCGTCTGCGGACGCTACAATATAGGGAATTAAGGTCCCCCCCCCTTTATTCCCAGACTCTCTGTGAGTCTATCTGGTGATTATGCACTGTATACCTGGGTTAGCTTCCAGTGATCGGTGTTTTATCCCAGCACGCACAGCGTTTTACAAGGGGTTCCTGTAGCGTTTTTACAGAAACGCAGTACGAGAGGACTCTCGTAAGAGAACGTACTCGGTTACTAACGTAACCTCGGTTCTCTCTTGAAGAGGGAACGAGTACTGCGTTCTCTGCCGTGCGTACGGTTCACTCTGGTTCGCTTCGGCGATGAAAATCAAGTGAATCAGCCTTTTCGAGCTCCTTTTATAGAGGTTAGCCACACCCGTCTCGGCGGGAAGTGGCAAGGAGGGCGCGAAGCGCCCTCATTGGCCTGACGTCACTTCAGGCCTCGCTCGATAGGCTTATGCAGTTGCCGCAGAACAGCCAATGAGCGAGCAAGCTGTCTCGCCATAGCTGTGTACTGCTGCAACGCGCTTTACATATATGGAAAATTAAGGATAATTTTTTGCTTCAGTATTTCGTGAAAAAAGAGTTTTTCCCGTAGCGTTTTTACAAAAACGCAGTACAAGAGGACTCTCGTAAGAGAACTGTTTTAATTTCTCATGTTTTATAATAAATTTTTGTACTTTGTTTAATGATTTCAGATTTGTAATTTGTACTGTTAAGTTGTAAAATGTATATATTTGAGTACAGGAAACTTAAAAAAAAAACAAGGCAATCAGTTGCCACAAAATATTTAAGTAACATTACTACTACAATTTAAGTTACGTAAATTATATAATTTAATTTAATAACACTTAAAGTTCTTTAAAGTAAGTTTAGATAAATTAAAAGTGTTGATATTTGAGGGATATTTTAATTAAGTGAAATAATTAAAGTTGTCAGTACTCAAAACTTTGAGTTGCATTAAAGTAAAGATGAGCAATACACTAAATATATATTTTGATTTAAATGAATGTTTATTTATAATTTACAGGTACTCAAAGTAAGTAGCTATATGCTTACTGATGATATTTAAGTTTGCAAACTTACAAAAATAGCGGCAATCAGTTGCCTCAATTTTTTTGAGTTAGTATAACTTATCTGGGTTTACAGTGTAACATTATTGCTCCATTACCAACTCCATACACCAGAATAAAATGTCGACTTACTGCACATTGGAGCTTTTTCTTCATCCTGCCAGAGACTCTCTGTTTGTGGTCCAGTTGTGCCTTCTGTAACTCTATTTACAATATACCTGCCTGATTTCATTATTTGCTCTAACTCACAGTCTTACAAGACAGTAGTCTATGTGTTCACAGATGAAGTGTCTTCAAGACTGAAAACTTATAAGAATTTTGTTCTCCTTTTTGGGTGGTGTCTCTTCAACTATCTGTTATTAATGGCTCCTTTCCCCAAAACCAGAAAAACATATTCTTTGGAAATCTGTAACCAGGAAACCCCAACACAACACTGTGACGTTTCTTCACAGCAAAATACCCAGTGTTAAATCAACACTGCTCAGAGCCAGAGGTGGGTAATCCAGGGGTCAGAAAGTAAAAGTCCTGCCATGTTTATTCCACCCATGATCTCAGTCAGTGAGTGGAACTAAATACTGAGGAGGACTTCTACTTTCTGAACCTGGACTTTACACCTCTGCATAGCAATGCCACATGTCAGCCAAGAAATAAACCAGAACTGGACCTTATCTGAGACAAAAAAATGTGTGTATATTAAATATGGAGTAATTTCAGACACAGCCTCAGATGAAATCAACTGAAGAGAAAAGAAGACATTAAATCTGTGAAGATCTCAGCAGAGGAGGATTAAACAACTCCACAAACAGCATTACCAGCTTCACTTATTACTAACCAGACTGACTTTATTTCTGTCAGACGTCTACAGAAGTTTTTATTGAGAATTAACAGAGGTTTAACTCTAATGTGTTTCATTTGAAGTCACCATTACAGTGATTAGTGTTTCCATTAGTTGGGCTTTTTTGGCCGCTGTGATAGTGTGTTTGTCGAACACATTTGCAGCAGCAAAGAAAGCTAAAGTGAAATGAGATCAGGTGATCATGGTTACCTGTTGATGGTTTTATAATCATCATGAAATAACCTGATGCCCTGAGGTTTTTATAATCTAATAATTATGTTCTTCCACTAATATATTCACATCACAAACCCTGTGTTACTGCTTCAGTGTTACTTATAACACTTTGAGTGTGGATTTTATAAACACTGGGAATTTTGCTGTGAACAATCAACAACAGCAGCAACAACAACAGGTCACTCTAAAAAAAAAAACCAATTTGGAGGGTAAATATAGGACTGTTTAAATATAGGACAGAACACATGTTGGGTTAATTTTACTCAGCGTAGATTCATTTTTACTATAATACTATATGGTTATATATTTTTTTTAACTTCATACATTAATTAATGTCTATGGATTAACTTAAATCCTCTAAACTTTTTTAAAATACTCGATACAACTACTGTCTTGCATGATAATTCCTTTATTTTCAATCATATTTAACCTGTTTAGGTGACTCACATCGCGCCCCTGTTGCTTTTCATAAAATTAAACGATATACAGCAAGGAATTTATAGATAAAATAAAATGTACATGCCCTGTAAGGAGTCAGAAAAATCAAGGTTACTTCAATCTCCTCTGGTTGTCCAGCAGCTGTTTATATCTGGGTAGTTTAAGAAAGCTACATAATTGCCATATGGGATCAGACAAAAGAGAAACATTGCAAATCAAAGCATTTTCTTCATTGCAGGGAGCCAGAGGATCAGTGTATGTGTGCATGTGTGACGTTATGGAATGTTCACTTCCCTTATCTGTAGCTGCTGCCGGCTGCGCATCCAGACCCCCTCCTTCCTGCTCTCCTTCCTCTCAGTCGGCCTTTTTGCTGTTCGGACAGTTGGTTGCCCAATGTCCTTCTTCTTTACATAATTTACATTTTTTACATTCTCTCATTTCATGATCTTCAGTTTTGCAGAGGTAGCAGCCTCTGCGGTTTCCCCATCCTCCTCTTCTTTTCCCTTTAGCTCTTTCAGCCGGTTGAGCCCTTTGACTGTTGTTGTTGCCCCTCTGGACTACCCCTTCTATCATGGCAAGCTGTAGTTCTTTTTCTTGCTTCACCTTGTTTAGGTCTTTTTGGTCTTTCTTCATCTGCAGTTGTTCTTCTGCTTTAGGACACTTTAGGACACTTTCAATTTGTCCATTTTTCCAGTCAACGTACCTTACTTTCACTTCATATGTGATCTCTGGTCTCAGTCCGTTCAGGAAACTGCCTGTCAAATGACTCTCCCAGAGTCCTGGTTTGTCGCCCCTTTCTTGAGGTTCCTCTATGCCGCTGTATCTGCTGTAAACATCACACAGTCGAACATAATAGTCCTGGACAGACTCTTCTTTGCCCTGGCTGCAGTTTGTTACCTTTGTTGTGTCGATTCTTGTTGGAAACACAACCCCCTCGGGCTTGCGCTTGTGGCCTTAGAGGAGAGCAATCGAGTTCTGGATCCAATCTCAGCACTTACAGCTCAGCCACAGGATACAGATAGGGTGGTGGTGTTAAAACAGATAAAACAGAAAAAGGGTTGAAAGGACTGAAAGGGTTGAAAGGTGTTGGTGCAGTGAGTTTTTTCTCATTGTTAGATTTTTTCTCATTATTAGATTTTTTTCTCATCAGGCCCTACTGCCCTATATGCTAGTTCACATTGCATTCTTTTTGTATCTCTCACCTCTGCCTCCCACATCCAGCACATGATTGTTTTATTACAATCCATACACACACGTCTCATACAACACCCCTTTTGTTCCGTTCCCTCCTTTACCGACTCTTGCACCGCTGTCAGCCTAGTGACACTATTTTGGGGATATTTTATTTTATTTTATCAATCAATAAATTCCACTAGAAACAAACCTTGTTGTATTATTTTAATTTAATACTGTGAAGCTGCTTTGATACAATCTGTATAGTGAAAAGCGCTATACAAATATACTTGACTTGACTTGACTTGACTCAAAGTTCCCTATTAATTCTTCAATACCCTTCAAACATTTTTCCCCATAGCCTTTTTTCATTAGACCAAACACCGGTTTATCATATTGACCTTTTTAGCGCAGTTTACTCTGAGATTTCCCCATGATGGTCCCTTTTTTACGTGTTTTTTTTTGTTTGTTTTTTGTTTTTTGCCGCCCCTATATAACTCTAGACGTCTCTAGAGAGATCAATTTTCACCTCAATTGAAAAAAGGCGAGCACTCATTCTCACACCAGTGAGAATTTACAAATTTGATCAAACAGACCTTTAGTCCCTGAGTGGATTAACTGAACCCACCAGACTAATTAACTGGACTAGTCTGGACTAGCAATCTGTACTAGTCCACCACAGTGTTCCATTGACCATCATGAGTTCATCCCTTTTCAACAATTTAGACTCTGTCTCTTACCAGTCTCAGCATACGCCACTTCAGTTCTTTTGATTCCAGTGGTGTCTCTCTGCGGTCGGCCCCTCTCTCTCAAGTTTGCTAGGTAGGGCTGGACCTGCAGTCCAGGATGATCAGTCACCATCCGCTCTCGGGTCCAAGAGACACATCCAAGGAATCCTGCCGACAACGCCAAATTATGGTGGCAAACAGTTTTCTAATACTGAATAAGAGATAAACAGGTATCAGTTGTCCTTAACAATTATTTATTCCCTTGCAAGGAAAGGTTAGCAGTCATACAGTCATAAAAAGTGCCTGCAGAGTGTGACCACGAGTGGGGGGTATCCTTCATTCTTTATGGTTGTTTCTCCCCCAAGGTTGTTTTCCCGAGGCTAAATCAAGATACATCTTAGCCATAACTAACACATTGTTTAGATTTGTCAATCATATTTAATCATATTACACCAGACACTCTCTGTCTTGGTCATACATTCAGTCACATTAACTTTTGTCAGGTCATATACAAGGACACATACGTATATTCATAAGGGTATGTATCAACACTACATTAATCTGATTATCATCATATTTCTAAGATTCTATGAATATAAGGAAATGCAAACATATAGAACATATTAAATTTCTTCCACAATATATATAATCTTCAGTAATGGTCAGTCTTCACTAAATTAATCTATGGAAGTAAAATAATGCCAAATGTTTTTGAAACATGGTTGAATATTTAAGCTGTGAATATTTCAATTAAAAACATTTCAAACACATTTTCATTATTAAAAATTTAATAATGCGAATTTGCAAAGCGAAATAAAATGGACCAAAAAATGCCTGTTGAATATTATAGGTTGTATTTTTAAACAGTTTGAATATTTTGGAAGTGAAATATGAAAGGTGAATATGGATTATTGAATTTTTAACAAATGTTTTTAATTGAAATATTCACAGCTTAAATATTCAACCATGTTGAATTTAAGCCCATAAAAATGCAAGCCCTAAAAATACAATGCATTAAAATGCAAGCATGGTTAATTTGCCTATTTTTTTCAAGTAGTGCAATTCAACAGGCTTTTTTGTTTCAAAAACATTTGACATTATTTTTCTTCCATATTAATCACTTAATAATCTCATTAACTGCTTCATTGTTCATTTAACACTCTTATTTTAACACTTAAATAACTCTCAAATAAACTCCCAGGAGTTTTTGCTGTGTATGTGTCACGGGGTGACAAATCAGCCCGGGACTGTCCCCGTTGGAGAAACGTCCCTGTTGAGATTTGGGAAGTGAAACACCGTCCCAAAGCCGAGTGAGTGCCTGTTGCTATGGTAACTAGGGGTGGATTGACAGCAGGTGTGGGTAATTTGCGCTGAGCGTTTGAATGAGGCCACGCTAGCTCATGAGAGTATATAAAGAGCCAGAGGAAGAGAAAGTTGGTGTTGTTCCTCTCCTGCTTGTGGTGCTTTTGTTCCCGTTTGGATGTGGCTGGCTCCTGTCGGGAAGTGTTCTCTGAAGTGTGTCGTTGAGGGCTTGTTGCGAGGAAAAAGGAATGTCGTGTGTATGAGGAATTGAAGACAGAGAGAGAGGGAAAGAGGGAAGTGCATCGTCTGGATGAAAGAGTGAAGATAAGTAACCGATTAGTGAATCTCCTACCACACGTTTGATACTGAGATAGATGTGGGTTGAAGTGCTTGGAGTGTACCGTATGAATATCACTGAGTGAATTAAACTGATTCTCTGCCATTCTTATCTCCTCTTCCCGTTCGGATGGTGAAGCAAATCCAGTTTATGCCTATGAAGAAGTGTTTAAAATCTCCTTCCTCTCACTGCCGATCCTTCGCTTTTTGAACCGGGACCCAGGGAGAGTGCTGGCCTTAAGTACACTTGATGAGTGGATTTGCAGTGTTTGAATTGACGTTCCGTCTCTTCCCTCGCATGGTATATTGGAGTGAAAATTCCTGTGAGTGTGTGAAGGTCTGCTTTTAACTGCCGTGCGCTCGCCCAAGAGGCAGGCTGGTATATTGTACATCTTCAGAGCTTGGAGAGATCGAGTACATCCAACTGAGGGAAGGTTTGGGAAGGACAGCTGGTGTGAAGTCCTGTTTTCTCCACGACATATGTAAGAACGTTATATGGCTGTGTGAAGTATTGACTCTGTCTGCCCTAGAGAAAGCCCAGCCCAGTCTGTGACTGTGAGTGCGTTGCAGCCCCGAAGCCCACCTGTATGGAGTGAAGTTTCTGTCTTCTCCACGACACATGTGAGAACATTAGATTGCTGTGTGAAGTATTGATTCTGTCTGCCCTAGAGAAAGCCCAGCCCAGTCTGTGACTGTGAGTGCGTTGCAGCCCCGAAGTCCACCTGTATGGAGGGAAGTTTCTGTCTTCTCCACGACACATGTGAGAACATTATATTGCTGTGTGAAGTATTGACTCTGTCTGCCCTAGAGAAAGCCCAGCCCAGACTGTGAGTGCGCTGCAGCCCCGAAGTCCACCTGTATGGAGGGAAGTTTCTGTCTTCTCCACGACACATGTGAGAACATTATATTGCTGTGTGAAGTATTGACTCTGTCTGCCCTAGAGAAAGCCCAGCCCAGACTGTGAGTGCGCTGCAGCCCCGAAGTCCACCTGTATGGAGGGAAGTTTCTGTCTTCTCCACGACACATGTGAGAACATTATATTGCTGTGTGAAGTATTGACTCTGTCTGCCCTAGAGAAAGGAGTCCTGTTAACCTGCATACCGTAAGATACCTACCTGCATACTATTGACTGCTGTGAACTGTCTCCCACTTGAAAGGAGGAGAGGAAGCTGTGGCCATCCACTCACCGGGGAACTCACCCGTCCATCACCTTCCATTGTACACCTGATACCTGTGGGGAGAAAGGAACTCTGTTAACCTGCATATTGTGAGACACTTACCTGTCTGGTACTCCTTACTGGGAATCGCCGTCTGCGGGGAAGACTGTCTGCTTGCCGTCTTGGACTCCTCCCTGGACGAGGGAGAGAAGAAGACTTTTAGATTAGGATTACCAATTATTTTATTCTTAATAAAATTTGTTACTCTCATTTCTTCGACTCTGGTCTCGTCTCTGGCACGCTCCTCAAAGTGTTCTGGGTCTAGGGGTGGGCATTGGTCTGGTTCTGCCCATCCCGACCTGTGACATGTGCGCCAAAAATTACATTTCTGATATAAAGTATGGAACTATTTATGAATACCTTTGCTTTACAAAAAGCAAGTAAAGGAAATTCTGGGTCGGGATCATTTCCCTGAAAAAGTGTGACTCAAGTTAAACAGAAACTTGGTTGAAAACTCATGTTCAGTGTTTCCGTGCAGCTAATGAAAATTAATGTGTTGCCAATGATAATGATGATAAATGATAAACATGATTCAGCTATTGTGACTGATACATATTTACACAGCATTTTGAAAAAATATTATATATAGTTATTACATACGGTTTTTCTTTTTACTTTTATTATGAGAGCCAGTAGCATCTGCAAACGGAACACAAGTCCGCAAGTCACAAGTGTTGCAGTCAAGCTTCATGTCGAACCATTTTCTTTTCACTTCTTTTCACTTTTAACAGATGAAACTCCATTAACTGCATCTGTAATATGCTGCTAAGCTTCATTTTTTTTAGGACCTGATACGCCACTATGTAGGGGAGACCGGGGACAGTTGCAACACTTTTTGCATTTCTCTCAGTTACTCAGAGACTGTTTGGAGTAGACCAACCAAATTTGTAAATATTAAACTTGCATCTGTCTGCTAATTACCCATACCATTTAAAGATGATTATACATGACATATCGTTCACAGTATTTATTTGAATGGAAGAAGTCAAATGTTGCAACTGACCCCGACCCAGGGGACGGTTGCAACACGTTAAAAATACCTTAAATTTCTTTAATTAACTTAAGCTTTTTGTCTAAATGAGCAGAATTCTGAAAATATTAACTGTTTAGGCCTACTATAATATTATAGTATTATTTATTTAAATAATATTATTGTAGCCTATAATTTATTTATTTAGTCATATTTATCAAATAACAGTTATTGAGTTTTGTTTGTTCATGTGTAGAACATAGGCCTACATATTCAGTGTGCAGGTGTTACAGATGCTATTCAATCTCTCCATATTTCAGTGTCAGACAGGAAGAATTGAGCAATTTGCAATGCAACAAACTTTTATTATACATGCAATTTATAACTTGTTGCAACCGTCCCCAACCCTATCAGCCATGACAGAACATCATATTCCTGCTAGACACACTGACTTTGACACATGCTAACCATGTCACTTAGAAGTCAACAAAACAATAATTCAAACTAAGTAAGTTTTGATTAATTCATACAAAATGTCTGGACAGTATGACAAAAAAATATCTCATGAAAAAATTTACTTTCATACATCCAAAACAAGTTTTGTTCAATGCAGCAGCAGATGTTGAATATGTCTATTGTCTTCTTGGTGGGGGGAGGGACTAACTGTGCATGTTCAGTGTGAGTGTCATCACCCTAGCTTGTTTCTGATTGGAGAAAAATGACATGTTGCAACCATCCCCATGTTGCAAGTGTTCCCGGTCTCCCCTACGCTTGAAAATAAAATGTGGCGTTTTCAATGAACTTCTGATAGTAAAACTTCAA
This sequence comes from Scardinius erythrophthalmus, assembly GCF_964197995.2. Lineage (NCBI taxonomy): Eukaryota > Metazoa > Chordata > Actinopteri > Cypriniformes > Leuciscidae > Scardinius > Scardinius erythrophthalmus. Next base: position 46,900,812 of record NC_138223.1, read on the forward strand.
TTTCTGCATCTGAGAAATTTCTCTTTTTCATTCGATTTTGAGAAGACATGTTGAAACAAATCCTTCGTTTGGTGTCATAATATGATGCCCATATATAGTTGTCAGTCGGATTTAATGGGCGGGATTTATGGTAATTGAGAATGAGCGTGCACGCGCGTCCCATTTACGACTGATTGGAATTCATTAACACACACACATTTCACTATCACATCTGACGTTTACGAAGTATTTGTGAATCAGGAGAAGAGTTTTCGGGAAGGTCTCTTTACGCGCAAATCACTCACATTTACTCGTATATTTACAAATGTTTCATGAATGAGACCCATTGCTTCAATGGAATGAGTAAGTTGGAGCCGTTTACAAGCTCACAATGATCAAACTATAGGCCAGGTGTCGGCTGATGTAGTTGAGGCTGACACGAATCCACCCGTAATGTGCAATAATTACATAATTTAACAGCTAACAGAATTTTTTTATAATAACGTTCTCCAAATATTCAGTGTTGGTTCCGGGAACATGAAAAATTTCCAGTTTTCTTGACATTAGAGGAACGTTTTTCAAAAGATATAATGTTCCTTAAACATTATTTCTTAAATTTCATTATAATTTTGATTTAAAATTCAACAATCTAGGAACGTTTATTTGTAACATTCCAAGAACATAAAAATGTTTCCTGAATGTTAATAGAATGTTATTGAAAGGTTAGTGTGATGTTCCTGAAACATTCTGTCAATCATTAAAACACCTGCTGTGAGCAAGCACTGAAAGAAAGAGTAATAAGTGCACAAACTTTGACAACTTTATAAAACTTTAATAAACAACTTTATTCAGACACAGCCTTAGATGAACTGAAGATAAAAGACATTAACTCTCTGAAGATCTGATTGAACAACTCCACAAACAGCATTACCAGCTTAACTTATTACTAACCAGACTGACTTTATTTCTGTCACACGTCTACAGAAGATCATATTGAGAATTAACAGAGGTTTAGATGTTGATGTCTTATTGAAAATGTTTGGTTTGAGGTCACCATCATGGAGATCAGTGTTTGCTTTAGTTGGGCTCTTGACCCTTGACTTTTACTTAATGTGGTGCTTTATCAGCATTTGCAGTTGTTTATGGAGAACATTTCTGCATTGATAAAGCAGATCAACAGGTTTGTTTTAATAACAAAGGACTGCAAATAAAGTGGCTAAGCAATTAATAAACTGCTTTTACTGTTTTTTTTTTCTCACTTTTGGAATATTAACATTATTTGAGAAGAATAAACTCAAAAGATGTGATAAAAATCATTTGTAACACTAAAGAAAATTGTATAAGATAGTCCAAAATTATTTAGAAATTAAAACCGACGTGTAATTTCTGGCAAAGATGTCTTAAGATGGGCTACACTGTTAGCCCTTGCTGTAAAAAAAGGCCAAATTCTGACAATATCATACCATTTTCCATTAAAACAGTAATATACCGTAGAAAACAAAAGTAGTCTACAGGAATATACTGTGAATTAACATTGCTCAAAATCGACACTCAGAGGCTGTTTTCCCAATCACACCCTATAGCCTCATTCACTATTCCCTACATTAGTTCACTAATATAGTCCCCTTGACAAAGTGAATGAAAAGAAGTGAGTGAATTGAGACACTGATGAACACCTGATAAGCAGAATCACTGAAGGACAGAGAAACAAGAACAGAAAAAAGAGAAACACAAGAACTACAATTGACTTCCAGTTTACAAACCAGTTTATGATTATTTCTTTCATACATGTACAAAAGTTCTTGTTGAGAATTAACAGAGATATAGTTAATAATAAAGTTTGTTGTCACCATGATGGAGATCAGTATTTGCTTTTGTTGGTCACTTGTCCCTTGACTACTTACCATTCATCTCTCTCTGGCTGCTGTAACAGCGAGTTTACAAAACACATTTGTTATGGCAAGAAAAAGTCAAGAGAAAATTGATCAAGTGTTAATGGCTGATGTGATGGTGTCATAATCATCTTGGACAAAGGCTTTTTTGTGTTATTCTGTATATAAGCTTTAAATATATTGTAGCGTTTACGACTCTGGGTAAATATGAATTAGCTCAAGAATATGGGGAATCTTGGGAATATTAATATTTATGACTCATGGTCATAATTCATAAGTCGCATGTACATTTATTTTATCAATTATCGAGATTATCTTGTTCTATGACTGGTCTGACCAACATTTAATTCGTCCAGCGAAATAAATGTAAAATCATTACAGTCAAGAAGAGATATTCACAAACTTCAAGAGAGTTTTATGTCCTGGCCACGGACACCAAACTCTCTGAGTTTATTAATTAAAACTACTCAAGTAGTCTACACATTGAGCTTTGTAGCTTATAGTTGGATCTTTTAAAGTTTCATTGACTTATAAGGTGGGTTTCCAAACACAGAGACAGTGAAAAGTATTTATGAATTTTAATAAATGCAAAACTAGAGATTATATGAGCTACGAATATAAACGTACGTAAAAATGCAAACAATAAACAAACAAACATATACCAAACAATAACATAAGTGATCAGAATGAAATGAAAGAAAGGAAGAAAGGGAAGAGAAGAGGAGAGGAAGAAGGGTAACTTAATTCACAGTCCTAAGAGATAGACACCAGGAAAACAGCTTTTATCAACTCAATATACTTGCAGTATTCTGTGCTCTTTCAGTGCGATGCTGTAAAAGAGGCGCGCGTGTCCGGCTGGTTTGCGTCTGGCTTCGTCTTCTGGGTCGTTTCGCAAGACGATGTAAAGGCTCACTTGAATTTAAGTTACCGAGAAAGTTACATCATTTCCCTTTTTGAGGGGAAAGGCACGGATGAGCTTAGTTGCAAAGGCAAGGCAGCTACTCGAACATGTGTTGGTCCGAGGAGAAGGCCCAAAGCCTTCCCAGAGGTTCCTGGAGAAGCGTTGCCAGGGAGGAGAGGAGGAGGTCAGATCGAAGAGAGAAGAGCGATGAGCGAAGAAGGAAGAGCGGGATAAGAGCGTGTTCAGAGGGGGGTTCCTTCCTTTTATCAGACATCTGTTTACGCCCTTTTCTGTAGGTGACAGCGAATCAGATTGTCTTTTCTGAAGCGGGAAGAAATCTCTTTGTGTAAAGAAAAAACGCCCCCTTTTACCATATGTTTCATGAGGGAAAGGATTCATACTTAGAAATATGATATTTCCTGGAACAAATGCATATTATTGTACTTTGCAGTCAAGATTCGTCTCCGTGAGATGGAGAGGATTACATAGATATCCATTATGACAGGTAAAGATTGGGGAAACATAACGTTACATTTATATGCATAATTACACACAAATAAAGTTTGATTAAACACACAATGAAATGGTCAGTATTTCCGTTATGGCATGTGAAGACACTTGAGAAACATAGGAATACATATCAACATTTTGGTAATGTCCTATGTGGGTAAGTCAATGGAAAATCTGGACGTGTGTGTGTGGTGCGTTTGGGACGTGACTCGCTGGAATGTTAGTTTCCCTGGGTTGTAGAGTTTTATGGTCTGAGGTAGGGTTACCACAAGACACTATTGAGGAACTTCTTTCATAAACCTTCAGAATTAAAGATTTTACTCTAGCAAGTCACACCTCTATTATAAATTTGTAATGAATGGTAAAATGAAATTTTACTATGTGGAAGTCCATATATGGAAATGTGCTTCAGTTGCATCTCGTGGTGGGTTTCTGGTTGAAAGTCCACGAGTGTGTGTGTGTGGAATGTCACGAGGCTGTAAAAGTCACAGGAAGTCCATGCTGAAATGGGGGTTTTAGAGGAGATTGTCCAGAACAGGTTTCCTTTTGTGACTAAAAATGTCCCTCTGGGGAGCCCCAAATTGCCATTTTGACATGTCCAAGCAGACTTAGTGACGCTGTGGACAGACCCGTTGTCTAAAAAGACAACGAAGGATGTGTTTGGAAACAAGGAATTACTAATTGGAACAGCATGTGACCGCATGTCAGGCATTGTCGCAACAATATGGGTATTTCATATTTAACTGATGATCTACAACATGAAAACTAGCAATATTTTTGTAACCACTAACCAGGTTTACTGAAGAATATTTAAATTGTATAGTGCACTAAAACATTTTGAACTCCTGATTGACTCAGACACACACAGATATCACCAATCAGCACATGAATCTCAACAATGGTGACAATCAAAAGTTTCATGTCACAATGCATGCTGGGTTCCAGGATAGTATAAAATTCCCAGCATGCACTGCTGCATGAATTAAAAAAAAAAAAAATTGCCACCACTGTTGAGATTAATGTGCTAAATTGTGATATCTCTGTGTTTTTACAAGACACTGTAGCTCTGTTATTTTTGGTTATGCATGATGTGTTAAAAAAATGAGTCATTGTAATTTATTGCTGTGGTTTCACAGTGGTGCTAATGAAACACTTTTGGTTGAGGATTAAACTCTGAACGAGTGAGAATGAATTTCCTTAGTGAATGAACAGGCTAAATGATGATTTTGTCATCATAATCATTCATAAACTGTGTGCACAAGTGTGACTTGCATAAACACAGCTCAAGCAGTAAAAGTAACACTAATGTTTTAGCATCAGCATCCCAACTAAAGCAAGCACTGATCTCTATAATGGTAACTTCAAACCAAACATTTTCAATTAAACATCTCAATAACAACTTCTGTAGATGTATGAAATAACGTCATACTGGTTAATAATAAGTATAATAATGTGTAATGACTGGAAGGCAGTTGTATTTCTTGTGTTTCTCTATGTTCTGTTCTAACAGCAGGTGTCCATCACTAATGCTCAACAATCACTTACATATTCCCTTAATTATCTCACTGCAACACTGTCTCAATGTTACTTTTTACTCTTTGTAGTGTGGATTTCCCTGTGGGGTTAAAAGGGTTAACTGTGTAAGATAAAAAAAGATACACCCACAAAATGTATTTTAACAGTAATAAACTGTAAGTTATAAAACAGGTATATACTGGCAACACTGTTGCCAGTAGTTTACTGTAAAATCTATTTTTTGGGTCACCATTGTGCTGAAGAGTAGAGCCTGTGCTTCAGTCCAGGAGAAGATCTACAAACATTGATGATATGCTGCATGTTGCTTTATTTAAAAAGCAGTGACTGTGTAGTTGCTGGTCCAGTGGAAATCTCTTTATTTACAAAAGTTTTGTTGTGGTTTCAAATGAAAGAAGTTCACAGTAATACTTTGCTCACGTTAGTAATGCTTTATACATTTCAGTTAATACATTTAAATGACAGTTGGTCAATTTAAGGCAGTCGGTTTCTGTAAGTGAAATTAGTTAACTCGAGTTTTAGTGCATTTACAGTAACATACTGTAGATTACAGTAAAGAACTGTACAATTAACAGTAAATTACTGGCAACAGTGTTGCCAGTATTTTACTGTAAAAAAAACCCGGTAAGGACTAACAGTGTGCACTATGGCTATATTTGCTCCAGTCCAGCAGGGGCAGCAGAGAGCAGGTTTATCAGGCTGAAGTGATCAGAGAGGAACAGAAACATCAGATTCAGGCACTTTCTCAATCATCAATACAAAGGCCCAGTTTGGCCTGTTTAAGTGTGTTTGAGTTTATTTGAGTGCTCACAGATTCCTCTTGTTGGCTTTTGAAGTGGATAACGTGGTTGAATGTACAGTACACAAACACAGTAGTAAGAGTCTGCAGGGAGTTTTTGAAGTTGGACTGCAAGTCTTTGCTTGTGTCGAAGGCCAGTGTGAAATAAAACCACTTCCTATGAAGGTTTAACACTTCTGTAAAAACACTACTCATCATTCTAAAGATCACACCTCATCTGTGAAGACGTACTGTCAGACACAGCGAATAATGGATTCAGAGGACATTTATCAAAATGTTGAACACAGAGATATTAGGGACACAGTCGGACCTCAAACACCAATTCGCAGCCAGTATGAAGGAAAAGATGAAAAGCGCAGTAAGCAAAAAATGACTTTGAAGCAGAAATGGTGTCGCAGATGATGTTGTTAAAGGTGTCACTAATGTTTGAGGAAGTGTCACATACAATTTCAATTTTTTCTAAAAACACTGTCAATGTTTCTGCTTTTATATAATGTATTAATTACATTTACTTTCTCAATATGTTTGATTATCTTTAGATTGATATGATTGATATATTTTTTTGTTGATATGAAAATTGGGTACATTTAGGAATATAGTGGGTGAATTGTGTATATAATATATATTATGATGTTATTATGAACAACTATATGCCTTTCTCCACTGGCATTCTGAGTTGTTTGAAGTGTTTCTGATGATTGTTAGAAGGCAGACGAATGGCGAACAGGAACATGGTTTGTGTAACATTAGCAACACATTATTAGCTGTTTGATAACATAGTCAGGTAAAAGGCTGGTCATATTAATTACCGTTATGTGTTCAAAAATATATGGCTGAATTAAACCAATATTTCCAGTTGACATTGTGCAACGTTTACTACAGTAAAGTAAAGTGGATCTCTGAAAGTGGTGCTCACTGCAGAGTACAGTGATCTGAGCTGCTGTGAGTGAGTGGAGGCGGGGCTAATTTACATATTCATGGCTCTGCATACACTAAAGGAAGCAAGGGTGTAGAGTTACATTCAACCTATTTTAAGGCATGATTCATTTTTTCAAAGGAAAAATATGTAATTTTGGTGATTGAAGATGAGTTTAAAGTGATACAATTATTGACTGCAGGGGGAATTTATCTTAGCATGAAGTTTTCCGTATACACTGATATGTGTGTGTTTTGTCTCTGTTTGTCAGGAGGACGCAGGTGTTTGGTGTTGATGACAGTGTGTCTCGGGCTCATTTGTGTTCTTCTGCTGGTCTTCATCACACTGTACATCACCATCACAGCAGAGAGAGACCTGTTAAAGAGTTACAAGAACACAGTTGAAGAGTTCAATCACACTATCATCAGCTTACAGGACAAGAACACTGATCTAATGACTGAAAAAGACCAACTGAAGAACAACTTCAACTCTTTGAGTCAGGAGAAACTGGAGTTAGAAAGCAAAGTCACATCTTTGAGTGAGGAACTGAAGAGAGAAGTGTCTAAACGAGGTTTGTCTAAACAACTGTTTTTTCTAAGTAATTTATTTTTTACTGTATATGTATACAGTTTTAAAAAAGGTTTATGTACAAAACTCTGTGTGGTCCAGGTTTTTTCTTCATATCCAGTGAGTTGAAGAGCTGGTCTGAGAGCAGGCAGTTCTGCAGAGATCGAGGAGCTGATCTGGTCATTATCAACACTGAAGAGAAACAGGTGAGTTTGTGTGAGTGACTGTTAATCAATGAGAGGAATCACACTTATTCCTGTTTATATTCACACACAGAGGCACATCACTTCATTAGTAAAGGAGAGTGTGTGGATTGGTTTGTCTGACATTGAGACTGAGGGGATCATGAAATGGGTGGATAATTCACCACTGAAACAAGGGTAAGTGATAAAACACTCACATAAAATCACTGTGGATGTGTAGTCTCCCTGAAAAAAAAGGAATATAGATATTTTAAAGGGGTGGTTGATTATGATTTCCCTTTTTTAACTTGAGTGTGTAATGCTGCTGTTTGAGCTTAAACAACATCTGCAAAGTTACAACGCTCAAAGTTCAAAGCAAAGGAAGATATTTTCTTTTAAAGAAATTGCTTTTTAAGGACTACAACAAACGGCTGGTAGAGACTACACAACATTCCTCCCGGGTTAGTGACATCCCCAACCCTAGAATTTACCTAAACCCCGCCCCCGGAACACGATCTTTAGATTAGAAATTTTCAGTGCATGTGTGTGTGAGGTAAAAGGACACAAGCTCTTGAAGCTCCGCCCTCTGTGCCGTGAGGGTGCGTTTTTGCTCGCCCTCAAAAAGTGACAACTTTAACATGCTATATAAAAATATCTGTGGGGTATTTTTGTCTAAAACTTCACATACATGTACACACTCTGGGGACATCAGAGACTTATTTTACACCTTGTGAAAAGGGCATTATACCACCCCTTTAATGAACAGCCGACACGAACACTTGTTTCGTTTCTCTCAATCTGTGTATTATAACAGTGCAAAAGAGCAATTCAATTTTTTTGAGCTTCGTTTGATCTTCAGCAAGAACCAATGAGGTTCATCCGGATGTGTGTGCCCAGAAAACCATCACACTTTTAGACTGATGTTGCTTTAATAACTTGTATGATGATGAAGAACTGCAATGCCATATGAGTGTGATTGAGAAATTATAATCAAAACTAAACATCCTGGGGACACCAGAGACTTAATCAATTCTTGTAAAAACGGACATAGTCACCTTTAAATAACAATAATATTCTCTCTTATTAGTTATAACCGTTACAGATGTGTTTAATCTAATAAAAAAAAAATCACAAACTTTATAAATTAGACACGGCTCTTCCACAAACACAGTCATGACAACAACCACAATTTATTATTTCCATAAATATATTCTATTGATAAATTATCCTCTCTTTTTCCTTTTTTTTTTTTTTTTTTTTTTACTTTTCTTAACTATTCATGAAACGTGCTAATCTGGTGCTGTGAATATTGTTGGCTCTTTTATTATGAATAGCTTGTTAAGCTGCTCATTTGTTGTTTGCTGAATGGATAAAACATTTGATTGAATATTTGGGGTTCAGATTAACTGAAAATCTGACCATTTTTTTAGGTTTTGGTTCAAAGGTGAGCCGAATAGCTATGTTCCAGATGAGGACTGTATTGAAATGATGCCTACAAAAGACTCTGTGAACAACTGGAATGATCAACCCTGCTCTGGGAAGAGGAAGGGGATTTGTGAGAACTAGGTTTTATCTGGTGTTGCTTTGCTTTTGCTTCTATTATTTTAGTGATATTTTCTTTTTTATTTTGAATTTCTTCCAGCTGATGTTCATATGAATTTGTTAGAAGGAAAATGTAAAATTATCATTATTTTCTCATTGCTATAATAAACTTACAACATCCAGTTTCTCACAATGTGAATTAGGGTGATCTGGGACACCAGACCTCTGATGCGTTCATGTCTTGCACCATCACAAGAAGCTCTATGTCAACATGATCTTTCTGTTGAGCTGACAATCACAGTAAAATGTCTAAAGTCTCCCAAGATTGCTCTGATTCACCCTATTATTGTGATATTGAGTGTCTGCGAAACTGCTTTGGTGTTGTATTGTTTTCACTTTCAATAAAATGGTCAATAAGTAAATTGTATTTTTGTTCTTATTTCAAATTTCATTCTTGTGTATCTGGTCTATTGCAATATTATATGCCAAGGTGTCAAGTACACTGTAAAAATGAATACACTATATCTAATCAATAAAATTGTGGCAACAGATTACAAGCAATATTATTAATTAAATTTAACAAATTAGAATTGAGTAATAATTAATCAAATTAATTCCTTAAAAGTTAACAATTTAAAATGAGTCAAATTTACAACAATTTTTTTTTTATTGCCAACATTGAAGACACCTGGTGTTAACAAGCAGAATCACTGAAGGAGAAAACCATAATTAAAGTTACCATTGTGGAGATCAGTGTGTGTTTTAGTTGGGCTCTTGACCTTAAATCATTGACTTTAGATTTTGTTTGTCTGTTGTACATGAATTATAACAGCCAGATGAACAATGAGAAAAGGTGATCTGATGGTGTTGGTTGTGTTTTAACATAATCATTACTTCACAATCATTTGACCTGAATTTCAACGTCACATCTACGTCATCAAGCTCAGTTTGAGTCTGCGCAGTTCGCTCAGCCATCAGGAAGTGAGAGCTTCTAATTTGCTTCACTTTTCTCTGTTGAAACCTATGGGGTCACTGTGTCCAGTTTATATACTGTCTATGGAAATTGCGATGATAGTGTTTGGAATGATTTTCACAGAAAATTCACGTGAAAAAAACCATTGTACCCACCATAATATATAACCTTTTATACAGAAATATATTCATTCTTTATTGTCTTTATTTATTCTTTATTGGATGTATTGTCTCTTTAGAAAAAGTTATTTAATCCCTCTATAAAACCTTACTGAACCCTTAACACTCAGCTTCCTGCAAGTGTGTGTGTGTGTGTGTGTGTGTGTGTGTGTCTGAGAATGACCGCGTCTTACATCATCTCACTTTCTGATTGGATATTGTTTTGTTTCACGTGATAATCTCCAGAACGTGCGCGCGTTTGTCAGAGTTCCCCCCATTTCTGATCGTAAATATTAAACATGTTGAATATTTACGATTCGCGATTGTGGCGGCTCCGACGTTCTTCCGAACAGGTTCGGACACTCTTAACACACCTCACACCAAGGGAAAATCTGATAAGATAATCTGTTGAACCACCAAGATAATCGGGACTCAGCTAGGATTGTCAGAAGGGGGAAATCGGCCCAAAATCAGCCCGATTATCTTTTGGTGTGTACCCAGCATTAATTACAGCATCACTGATTCTACACTCTACAGCAAAATATCCAGAATTTTCAATATAATCCAAAGAATTTCTTAAAAGTTGTTCTATAAAAAAAAAAAAAAAAAAAAACCTTTTAGGCACACCCAGAATCAACAATCAGCGTATGAATCTCAACAATGGTGACAATCAAAAGTACTTTGCTGCAATGCATGCTGGATACCAGCATAGTACAAAACTCCCAGCATGCATTGCAACATGAATAAATTATGCAGCTGAATTGTCACATTATTTTGTTTAATTCTAAATATTTTCTTTGTTTTTTGTTGTTAGTTTTGTTATGACATTTAGTAGCTTTTTTGTGATGTTCAGAGTTGATCTGTTATCTGAATATTTTTGATTGTCACCATTGTTGAGATTCATACACTGATTGTTGATATCTGTGTGTGTCAGTGTAAATAAAGTTTTTATGCTCCTGTTTGTTAAAATATTTTAATTGATTGGCATAATACTGCTGGAGCTCCTGAAACAGTGACACAGGGTCTGTGATATGAATATATCAATGGATCAACTCAACTGTTATAACATAAGACATCAGTGAATCAGTCTATTTCATGATGATTATAAAACCATCAACAGGTAACCATCATCACCTGATCTCATTTCACTTTAGCTTTCTTTGCTGCTGCAAATGTGTTTGACAAACACACTGTCACAGCGGCCAAAAAAGACATAAGATATAATAAGAGTTAAGAGCCCAACTAATGGAAACACTAATCACTCTTATGGTGACTTTAAATGAAACACATTAGAGTTAAACCTCTGTTAATTATCAATAAAACTTCTGTAGACGTCTGCCAGAAATAAAGTCAGTCTGGTTAGTAATAAGTGAAACTGGTAATGCTGTTTGTGGAGTTGTTTAATCCTCCTCTGCTGAGATCTTCACAGATTTAATGTCTTCTTTTCTCTTCAGTTGATTTCATCTAAGACTGTTGCTGAAGTCAGTTGTAGTTCTTGTGTTTCTGCTCGTCTCTTTTTCTGTTCTCTTCTTTCCTTCAGAGCAGTGGCGGTTCTACATTGAATTACACCCTGGGCGAGACCCCCTTCGAGCCTCGAGCAGAATTATTGTTAAGCATAGCAAGAATCATAACAAAAAGGCTAACAAATAAGAGTTATACCCACCAATTAATATTATCCCTTCATTCATGACATGGATACCGTAATCATACAGAGAAAACATTGTTGCATACCTTTATCTTTCGCTCGTCTCTAAATTGGGCACCTGATGGCTTTGACCTTTCTTGTCCATCTGCACTCGACATCGACAATCAACAGATTTCCCCTGATCCCCCCCATAACAACTGTCACTCACGAATCACGACCAGAAGTCAAGACTAAACCAATTCACCTTGGTGGTGGTGACCAAGTAATCATTTTGTATTACCTATTTTTATTAGCCATTCAGACCATTCAGAAAAACAAAAATCTGCAGGAAATATAGAGGTCTGTATTTATAATATTATGAATGAAATGTGCGTTATTTGAAAGCTGAATTTGAATCCGCGCTCGCGCCTCCTCCCCTTTCCCCTTCTCAAACAAACAGCTTCTGTGCACGGCATCTTCTCAGCAAGGGGCGCCTGCAGCAGCAGGGGGCGCAAATTTGCCAATTCCCCACACAGTGAAATGATAGATAATAGAAAATAGATAATAGATAGATAATAGTTTTCGCGGCGCAAAATCATTTTTTTTTCTTTTTTTTTCTGCTCGTGCCGGCGGCGGCGCCCCCCCCAAAAATGCGCCCCGGGCGATTGCCCGGTTCGCCCGTGCCAAAAACCGCTACTGCTTCAGAGATTCTGCTTGTTAACAGGCTTATTAAGGCTGAGATGACTCCATATTTAATATACACAGATTTTGTGGCTCAGATAAGGTCCAGTTCTGGTTTATTTCTTTGCTCTTGGCTGACATGTGGCATTGCTATGGCCTGCTTGTGGCCCAGATCTGGCAAACAGGAATGAGCCGCCCAAGGGCCGTCATTCCACGCTACATGTGGGCCAAATCATCTTTCCATGTGTTGAGGTTTAACCCCGGCATCCTGGCCAAATTTGCCGATTGGCCTCTATCCATCATCACATCCTCCTAATCATCCCTATACTGATTGGCTTCATCACTCTGTCTTCTCTCCACCAGTAAGCTGGTGTGTGGTGGCCATTTATGGAGCTATTCTTGTGCCAATAAAAATGAACGTAGCTTTTCAAGAAACTAATGAAAATATAAATTGAAACTAAATAAATTATCTCTAAAACTGAAAAAGAATAAATCGCAGGCAAATTTTTTGACTTCGTTTTTAATACACTGCATGTTTTGCTAACTATTTCTCATATTTCAATCGCTGATCTGAACTTACAAATGCGCTTCCAGAGTTTTCATTTAGGCTTCTGAAGTTTTCGTTTTCACTCCCAGAGTTTTCGTTCGCCGTTCTGACACATTTCTCTCGTGGGGGCGGGGCTAGTAGCAGTGTGTTCTCATTGGTTACTGAGCTTTTGATTGATAGCTTCGTGACCTGGAAGTGAAGACGTCAGTGGTGTGTTTATGTGTGGATGTGAGCGTCTGTAATCGCAGCTTTCTATTTCATTTTAGTGATAAGTTATGTTTGTTTTTTAATTTTATCTGTATTTACCTGCTGCTACTACTTAGTTACTACTACTTACTACTACTCACAAGAGATCTATTCAGTCTATTCAGGTGTAATTGCACATTAAAGTACTGTCTGTATATAATACTTAAAATATTGTAGTGTCCAATGTTTTCGGAGAATATTTGTTTATTCCTGATGATTATTTTGCATGTTAGGCTAGGCTCTGATTAGGTTCAGCTGTTACAATTTAAAGAGAATATTACCAAACGTGTGTGATATATTCAGCCGTCAAGAAAGTCAAACTTCAACCAGGTAATCAAGGTTGGCATTTGGCAACCATGGCCATCACACTACTCATTGTTAGCATGATATACGTTTACACCATCAAAATTAATGATCACTTAAATAAGAGGAATTTAAACAAAATGAAAATTACAGTCGTGGCCTGCTGTCAGATACAGACCTCAAAGGGCATTTCATTACATGTCACACAAAGAATGTTCTTATTGCCATTTTTTTAAATTGATAATTATATTTAGTTATTTCATTTAATTAACATTTTCATTTAATTTAAATATATTTTAACAATCATCAACCGTTTCAATCGTGACTTATACAACCAGTTAAATTAATGTAATTGAAAATATGAATTCCAATAAATGTACATTCTTTATTGTCACTAAAGCATATACACAAGTATCAGAGTGAAGGTCTTGGATGCAATTATGTTGTGAAAGGAAAGACCAGAATCCACAAAACATTAACTGCATAATATACATGCAATGCACAGTATTCTCATGATATACATTACTATACAAAATGCACAATTACAAATACACATTTTAAAAATTAATATACATTTTAAATGTTGCAATGATTCTTTAAACAGTTCCTGTTGCAGTACAAGTAACAAAGCAGTGACTGGACACAAGCAGAACAAGGATTGTCCACCCAAAACATGAGCATTCTCTCATCATTTAGGCTACTCTTCCTTCATGCCATCCCAGATGTATATGACTTTCTTCTTCATATAAACATAGACAAAGATATTTAAGGAAATAATCCATCTCTGTGAGTCCATAATACAAGTGGATTGTAACCAATGTACGTATGATTTTTAATAGTTAAAACAGTTTACATTATTATTATTATTTTATCTAGCGTATTGTTTGACTTCAGAAGGCATTGATTCATCCACTGAGGTCGCATGGATTACCGTCACGCTCACTGTGTGTGGTTTTTAAAGCGTCTTTAGGACTCGCAGAGATGGATTACTTTCCTTACAATCTTAATTCGTGTTTATCTGTAGAAAGAAAGTAAAATGCATCTGGACAGCATGAGGGTGAGTAAAATAAGAGAGAATTGTATTTTTGGGTGAACTATCCCCTCAACATTCATATGCTATTGGTATGCTAATCCAAGATTAGCATAGTTTAATAAGAATAAAGTGAAACCTCTTGTGTACTTGCGAACTATGTTTGTTTTAATCTAGAGGAAATTGAAATATTTGCTATATTAAAATAAATCAGGTGACTGAAGATCAAGATCCCAGTTATTCAAAGGTGATGTGTCTGAACAAAGTGAGATTATTGTCTGACAGGGACAGTGGATCTCTGGTACTATCACTCCATCAGCATCACTCTGTGTCAGCATCAGTTTTATGGAAAAGTTGCTCCACTCCCTGGAAAATGAGAGAAGAAATGTATTATAATCTAACAATACAAACTGCTTTGAACTCCCCATACAGTAACAATTTGCAGACTTAAAATATTTATTATATATACAGTATATTTAAGGGATTTTACAGTACTAAATATTTACCTCGGAGTCAAGCAGCATTTATCATCTGTAATACTGTTGTGTAACCAGTAGATGGCTGTATAGCCCTATATATAAACATATGGATGTGTATTCCCTATAGCTGGATGTTTTCAGTCATAATTACTTGCATGTATTAAGTTTTTAATGTGGACATATATTTATTATTAAAGACTATTAAAGATTTAACATTTGTCAAATAAATGTTCATTTGAAGTGCAATTTTTTTCATTATTATTAGTCAGATATGGACACAGAAAAAGCATTTTGTTACTCATACTAGATACATATAATAGCTTTATTAGTCATCTTTATCACACAAAAGTAATCAGAATAAATACTGCAACCAGGGCGATACTTCAAAATAATTGAGTGTTTACATATTACGAACAGAGACGTGGTCAAGTCGTGTCTCTCCTCTTTCAAAAACTCTGCATCGCAAATTAATCAGAAATTGAGGAATTCAGGTTTAAATAGCTTTATTGGCATGGTAAAAAAGGCTTTACATTGCCAAAGTTGAATCAGGCAGTGACTGACAGCGCTCTGGTCCTATGGCATCGGTCATTGACTGATACAGTACAGATAGGCTACTGTACAGTACTCTAGCTCAAAGTTGTTTTGGGTGGCTGGGGGGAAATATGATCTAATCGAAGCAAATATGATTTAATCGAAGACTGTAACCGAATGTAGATAAACAAGTCATGTAATGATTGGGCTAACAGTTAAATCAAGACAACACAGCTCAGCTGTATAATGTTATGGGCTCTCACTGAGCTCTAATGCCTCCCCACCTGAAAAAAGCCAGTACTGTATTATAAATAGTATTAGTATAGTATAAAAAAAAAAAAATCAGACTTACCACGAGTAGGCTTATCCAGTAACGTTATCCTCCTGATATAGCGACGATGACTAATGATAAATATCATTCGTCTGTACTATTCCTTCTATAAGAGATCATCTCAACAATATAGTGTAGCAGCAAATAAATACAGATATAAACTTAATATCGCTAAAATGAAATAGAAAGCTGCGATTACAGAGCTCACATCCACACATAAACACACCACTGACGTCTTCACTTCCAGGTCACGAAGCTATCAATCAAAAGCTCAGTAACCAATGAGAACACACTGCTACTAGCCCCGCCCCCACGAGAGAAATGTGTCAGAACGGCGAACGAAAACTCTGGGAGTGAAAACGAAAACTTCAGAAGCGTAAATGAAAACTCTGGAAGCGCATTTGTAAGTTCAGATCAGCGATTGAAATATGAGAAATAGTTAGCAAAACATGCAGTGTATTAAAAACGAAGTCAAAAAATTTGCCTGCGATTTATTCTTTTTCAGTTTTAGAGATAATTTATTTAGTTTCAATTTATATTTTCATTAGTTTCTTGAAAAGCTACGTTCATTTTTATTGGCACAAGAATAGCTCCATAGCCATTCTGGCACAATATGGTTGCCGTTGCATCATCCAGGTGGTGCTGCACATTGGTGGTGGTTGAGGAGATTCTCCCCTTATATGTAAAGCACTTTGAGTGGTAAGAAAAGCACTATATAAAAATGTAACAAATTCATTATTATTATTTATCTACTGTTATTTTGGCTTGTCTATTTTATTTTAAGCTAGCACTGCTTGTACTACTCTGATTTTGCTGTAGATGTATAAAGCAAATTGCTGAGTTAGGGCATTTTACCCCAGCTGTGGGGCAAAATGCCCCCTTAGTACAAATTACATTTTTGTTTAAAATCTAATAACATGAAACCTCTGGACATTTTTCATACTTGGTTTATAATTTATGTCATTGTCACTGAAAACTAGGATAACTATTCTAGACACATTTAATTACACAGTCCTGATGGGGGGCGTTTATGGGACCCTGTAATGATCTTTAGCTCCCTCTAGTGTCTGAACATTTCTGGCTTGAGCTGAAAGGTGTTTTTCTCATCTCACACACCAGCTGCTTCTCATTTCTTACATTGTACACCCTCCTATTGTTTTTCTTCCTTTCCACAAGCCATGTTGGCTTGTGGAATTTACAACAGCCATTAAAAACCTGGAAATAAGTGAACTAAAATGTCGGTTGATAAACGTTTTGTTTAGTGGGAGACCTCCAGTCCACTGACCTCACAAAACTACAGTCTTACAATTCAAAACTTTCTTTAAGTCTTGTGACACTTTGACCCATGAGGGTAAATGATAACCAGGCGAAAGGCGGCAGTGCAGCTTTAATCACCACGGCACATTTATATTCAGATTATTCCACATATTAAATAATGTAACAGACCTTCAATGTAAATACCCACAAAGAAAGAAAGAAAAATAAATGGGAAGAATTGGCTAATTTTTTTAACTTAAATAACTGGAATACGAATAGCTGGAATATGAAATGCTAAATTTATGTAACACTAGTGTTAAATGCACTGCTTAAGATAAAACTCACTGATGCATTTATTGTGAGATTAGACAAAGCCAAAATAATAAGCAAAAATTGAACTACCTTACCGCAGCAGACAACATATCCTATCAGGAATTGAAGATCAAAGAAAATACAAAGACTTCCTAACTCCTTAACTAAACATAAGCAGGAGAAAAACAGGTCAAAAATAAATGGCCTTTATAATTCAGAGGATGTCGCCCTTCCGTTCCTCTTTTAAAAAGACGCCCGCACTCCCCGTCCGCAACTACCGAGCGATAGCGGCA
The DNA here is from genome assembly GCF_964197995.2 of Scardinius erythrophthalmus. Taxonomy (NCBI): domain Eukaryota; kingdom Metazoa; phylum Chordata; class Actinopteri; order Cypriniformes; family Leuciscidae; genus Scardinius; species Scardinius erythrophthalmus. The sequence continues at coordinate 46,918,398 of NC_138223.1, forward strand.
CCTCCAATTAGGGCAGGAGACCTGTGAGAAACAGGACAGGAGAGAGAACCAAAGGAAGAGACAGTGGGAGGGAGAAACACCTACACATGGGCACCAGTACAGGCCCAGGTATATATAATTTACTATTACTTTCAAACAAACTTCTTTTATAATAATAATAATACGTTTTATTTATATAGCATCTTTCCAGGGCTCAAGGACGCTTTACAATGAACAAGCAACAATAATGGCAATGGACAATGCTAACAAACAAACAGTAGATGAGAGTAAAAGTACAGTAAAGGAGAATTATATAGATGGGGCAGCGTACAGCAGAATATAATCAGACACAACTAAATGTAATACAACTTAAGAACGGTAACATTCAGAAAAGAAGTGAGTTTTGAGCATATAGTTTTAAATTCAGAAATAGTATTAACACAATTGAACGGGGGAGAGAGTTCCATAATTTGGGTGCAACAACACTGAATGATCTGCCCCCCATTGAAGCTATAGGCGATGTCGAGGGACAACGAGAAGGCAGAGTCAGAGGACCGAGCGAGTCGGGGTGTAGGGGTGGAGCAGAGATTTAAAACTGAGCAGGAGGATTTTGAATGTAATACGATAAGCCACTGGAAGCCAAGAAGATCTTTAAATTGGGGTGATATGGGCAGAACGCTCGGTGTGGGTAAGTATTTTAGCAGCAGGGTTTTCAATGTATTGCAATCTGGAAATGGAGCTAGCAGATAGACCAATTAAAAGGGCATTACAGTAATCACGACGACAAATGCATGGATGACACTCAGTATTCAATATGATAATTAACTGCACAATTTCTAACCCTCCCAAATCAAAAATTTCAAGTGACCGATAACATCAAAATTTTTCAATTGGCCCAAGTGAAAATCTGTAAATTTAATTTGATAATTTACAGAATTTCACTTGGGCCAATTGAAAAATGTAGATGTTATCGGTCACTTGAAATTTTTGATTTGGGAGGGTTAGAATTTTTTTACAGTGTTGGATATTACACAATTTGCATACTTGAAAAAAATGTGTCTTTTCCACAAATTTTTTAAGACGTTTCCAACTTTGAACCAATTCTGTAGAATGGCCCATATTTCAAACATTGTTAAAGACAAGTAAACAGATAATAATAAAAGAACAACATAAAGAAATGACCAAAAACCACAACACTGTAAAAAATTTCTAACCCTCCCAAATAAAAAATTTCAAGTGACCGATAACATCTAAATTTTTCAATTGGCCCAAGTGAAATTCTTGTTGCAATAGTCTGTTAACATTGACTCAATGAGAAATAATACGTCAGACTAATTGAAAAATTTAGATGTTATCGGTCACTTGAAATTTTTGACTTGGGGATGTAATTTTTTTTACAGTAAAAAATATACATGACTGAACAAAGTTCAGGAAATCAAATATAGGCCTTATCAAAAGTAAAATAACACAGCACAATTTTTTTTTTATAAATAAAATAAAATATAGCCTAGATTAATCATTTTTGAAGTTATGAAAGTTATTCAGTCAAGATCAATATCTTTAGGAGGATATTTTTTCTGTCACTCGTGCTGAGTGCTCATCTTCATCAGGCTTACTCTCAATCACACTTCTTCACATCTGAAATACGTTGCAGATACTTTTTGTATGTCCATTTTAGCTGAAACTGAATATATCATGACTGATATTTGCGCGGCTGAAACTGTGGTCAGATAAAACCATATGCACCTTTAAATTTTACAGGATGTACTTTTTTTTCACATGCCTTATACCCACCTACCAAAGCGTAATTTATCATGCATATATAGTAAACAATTTGTTTGTGAAAATGAATACAAAAATGAAACTAAGGGGGCACAAATCAGATCTGAGGGGGCAATGCTCCTTTTTGCCGTGGCGCCGGGCCTGATAATCAAGCATCAGGTACACCAAAGTAAATGTAAGAATGAAATACGAAAATGCGTTTGTAATAATGGTAATTGAACATTTTATTATATTAACATTATGTTGACCATTTAAAGAGAAAGCAATTCAATTATAAAAAAGTTTTACAGACACTCAATATCAGCATAATATAGTGAATTATTGTAGTCTGGAACACTTTAGACTTCTGGGGCCGTATTCACAAAACATTTTATCTTAGCATTAAGAGTTCTCATAATTAGCCGAAAATGTTCTTATGTAAGAGTTTGATCTTAAATCTTATTCGCAAAGCTGCTGAGACCAACTTTTACTAAGGAATAGAGAGAAGTCTTAAGCTAAGAGAAAGGGGCGGGGTTGACCTTGTTGCTATAATGATGTCATCACGCTTACTAACTATGCAAACAGTGATTGGCTGATGGGGGAGGAGTGGGCTAGTGTCGCTAATTTAACTAGTATATGTTCAGCTAATTGTCAGTCTCTTACATGTCTGCATGGCAAGTGACAAATGAAGTTTTATTAAGCACGTTCAAATGGTCAATATAATCACAGCTCGAGAGGAGGCATATATATACACCCCCACCCCCACCCCCACCCCCGTTCCTCACACTCTCTGGAGCTTCTTAAAGTGTCCTAAAGTTTCTCCTAAATTGACAAGTTTAGAGCTACTTTTAGCCTTTGCATGTTTTGTGAGTACGGACCCTGCTGTTTACTCATTATAACATCTAGAATAAGATCATATTGACATAGAGCTGCTTGTGATGGAGCAAGACATGATGAACACATCAAAGATTTGGTGTGCTACATTAGCCACTGTCCCGGATTACCCAGTTCACCCCATGATATACGTTTATTAAAGCAATACATTGTTTTTGACGGTTTTACATGTTTTACATTTGTGGTTTTGTAGGTTATAGAAAAATATTAAATTAAATTGATATCATGAAAGCAGTTTAAATAAAATTAAATTAAATTAGGACCTCATTCAGAAATGTTACTATCACAAAAAGATTGATTCTGTAAAATAATAATAATAAAAAAAACCACACACACAAAAAAAACAACAACAACATGACAATACCCAATTCCTTACCAAATACCTATTTCTCACAAATCCCTTTTCTGTTGGCAGAGCATGTAAGATCATTCCAGTTCTGGATGGAGTCTAAAGGCATCAGTTCAACACAGGTCTCATTTCGACCTCCATAATTTGGCTGATCTTCAAACCAAAACCTGAATAACATGTGGCAACAAGAGTAAATTAAGAACACTGTAAAATCCAACAGTCATTCTATCTAACACTTTTTAGTTAACTTTACTTTAAAAACCTGGAGTTTTACTTAAAACTCTTCTAATCTGTACTATTTACATGCTATGCTTTTTTATTCAGAAAACCCAAGTTAAGATTAACTGATTGGTTTGAGTGCCATTTTGTCGAGCAAAAAAAAAAAAAAAAATTTTTTTTTTTTGAGGTGGGGAAATTCTTAATAGACTTTTCACTCATTTCCTCCACTTCTCCACATCTTTTTCTTTTTGCATTCACTGATTTCCCAAAGTTATCTTGAATTTTGAATTGTCAATACATCTGAAAAATTTGAGAGAGCATCACATAAGCTGACTTCATAAATTGATGTTGATTTTGAAATTGATTTTTAAAATGTTTTTGTTTGAACTAAGGTGATCAGTGTTCCCTTTGGTTGGGCACTTGGACCTTTCTTTATATTATTGTAATTTACTTCCAATTGATGCACACTGAAAAAAGTGAAACATCAGTGCAATTCATTCAAAATATATATTTACATTGGTGCAATGGAAAATTGTGATTTTCAGTTTATACCTTCTGTTTTCACTTTGCCTCAAAGTAAGTGTTACGCCCTCTATCACTGAAAAAAATGATACTTTGGATTAACTTAAAACAATTGATGTAATTTTGTTACAGCTAATTTTTTTAGATTTTCTCAAATTGCATTTATGATTTAGTTAAAACCATAAATTTTGATTTAATGTCAAACCAATTTTTTTTTTCCAACTCAACATTTTACCTTAACCCAAAGTACACAGCAAAAACTCCATTGTTAAAGTTAATGAGATAATTAAGTGATTAATTTAGTGATGATTGAGCATTATTGAAGACACCTGATGTTAACAAGCAGAATCACTGAAGGAGAAAATCACAAATTGTAAGTTACCATTATGGTGATGGGTGTTTGCTTTAGTTGGACTCTTGAGCCTTATATGTTTACTTTAGACTTTGCTTGTCAGCTGTTATTGATTTATAACAATCAGGTGAATAAAGAGACATCTTCTGATGGTCTGATAGTGTTGGTTATGTTTAGACATGATCATCATTTGAACTTGATCACTGAATTCATTAAGACCCTTTTTTCTGACATAGATTTACATTGTTGATCACAGAATAACTTTGATTCTGCATAAATATCTTAAAGGATTTCTTAAAAGTTGTTTTGAAAAGAAAAAAAAAATCTTTCTTTTAGGCACACACAGACATCAAGATTCAGTCTATGCATCTCAACAATGGTGACGGGCAGAATATTCAATTAGGAAAAGTAAATCACATAGACAATTCAGATCATAATTTATTCATACCGCAATGCATGATGGGAGCCATTAATGAGTTGTGATTGGTGGCAGCCACTGCAACATGCTTTATTATTGTCACCATTGTTGAGATTCACAGGCTGATTATTGATGTCTGTGTTTCTAAATAAATCCATTTGAAAGTCTTTTGATCAGAACAATGTTTATTTAATATTTTAGATTATATGAAAAATACTGAAAATCATAAGCTGTAATTATCAAGTTAAACCAAACTATATCATTAAGTTTCATTTTTTGGATCACAATATGATTATGTCAAAACATAACCAACACCATCAGATCATATTTTTTCTTTGTTTATCTGACTGATATAATTCAATAACAACAGACAAGCATAATTTAAAGTAAACAAATAAGGGTCAAGAGCCCAACTAAAGAAAACACCCATCACCATAATGGTAACTTACAATTTGTGATTTTCTCCTTCAGTGATTCTGCTTGTTATCATCAGGTGTCTTCAATAATGGTCACTCATCACTCAATTAATCACTTAATTATCTCATTAACTTAAACACTCTTGAGTTGAGTTGAGTTGAGTTGGGAAAAAAATAAAATTTTGGTTTGACATTAAATCAAAATTTATGGTTGTAACTAAATCATAAATACAATTTGAGAAAATCAAAAAAAAAAATAGCTGTAACAAATTACACCATTTGTTTTAAGTTAATCCAAAGTATAATTTTTTTCAGTGCACCGATGCAACAATAAATCACTGTTAATTGATTTCAAAGTAAAGGAAGTAATAAATATATAAATACATATAATTAATTTAATCATAACCAAATTTCTTCACAAACTATGATATTTTAAAGTTTTATTGCTAACACTTATTGTCAAAAACATGGTGTGAAACTATTAATTGGATTGATATAATCCATCTATATAATGGAGACAAATAATGGAGAGAAGAGTTGTGTTTTGCAAAAAAAATCTTTGGTTTTGGTATTTATTGAACAGTTGGGTCTTCGGTTATTTTTAGAGGTTGTGATGGTCTCATGCTTAAAATACTTTCACAGTGATTGTCTGTGAGTTTTTCATCACTTACCCTTTTCCCAGTGTTGAATTATCCACCCATTTCATTGTCCCATTGTTCTCAGTCTTAGACAAACCAATCCACACTCTCTCCTTGATGAATGAAGTTATGTGTTTCTGTGTGAATATAAACAGGAGTAAGTGTGATTCCTCTCATTGATTAACAGACACTCACACAATCTCACCTGTTTCTCTTCAGTGTTGATAATGACCAGATCACCACCATGATCCCTGCAGAACTGCCTGCTCTCAGACCAGCTCTTCATCTCATTGGATTTGAACAAACATACAGGCCCACGCGGATTTCCTAACAGAAACTCCCATTTTAAAAACTCTATGGATAGATATAAAGAAAAGGATGAAAAAGAATTAAAAACAGATTCATTCTGACCTTGCTTGGATTTTTCCTTCTTTAGTTCTTCACTCAAAGATGTGACGTTGCTTTCTAACTCCAGTTTCGTCTGATTCAACTGGTCTTTCTCAGCAGTGAGATCTTTGACTCTGGTCTCCAACTGGCTTTTCTCAGCACTGAGATCTTTGACTCTGGTCTCCAACTGGCTTTTCTCAGCACTGAGATCTTTGACTCTGGTCTCCAGCTCCAGTTTCTTCTGACTCAAAGCATCAAAACTTCCCTGTAACTGACTTTTCTCAGCAGTGAGATTATTGACTCTGGTCTCTAACTCCAGTTTCTTCTGACTCAAAGCATCAGCACTTCTCTGTAACTGGCTTTTCTCAGCAGTGAGATCTTTGACTCTGGTTTCCAGCTCCAGTTTCTCCTGACTCAAAGAGTCAGAATTGTTCAGTAACTGGCTTTTCTCAGCAGTGAGATCATTGTCTCTGGTCTCCAGCTCCAGTTTCTTCTGACTCAAAGAGTTGAAGTTGTTCTTCAGTTGGTCTTTTTCAGTCATTAGATCAGTGTTCTTGTCCTGTAAGCTGTTGATAGTGTGATTGAACTCTTCAACTGAGTTCTTGTAACTCTTTAACAGGTCTCTCTCTGCTGTGATGTTGATGTGCTGGAGTGTGATGAAGACCAGCAGAAGAACACAAATGAGCCCGAGACACACTGTCATCAACACCAAACACCTGCGTCCTCCTGACAAACAGATAGAACACACACAGATATCAATTAACAACCATTCACATATTATGCATATATATTTATATTACTTTTGTTACCATTGTTGTGTTTTGCATGCTGAATGTTAACGTCTATGTGTAACACAACCCTGACCAATTGTAAGATATTATCACAAATCTTGTAAAAATATAACAAGATTATATCAACCCAGTTAAAACTTTCACAAGGTATTTATGACATAAGTGTTGACAATACAGTTTAAATCGATTAATAACAAAATTAAAAATAAACTAGTTGATGATTTAGTTTGGTCACCTTTTAAAAGCAATCTATTTATTATTTACTTTTCCTTTGAAATCAACTATCTGTGATTTCTTGTTGCATTGCTGCATTAATTGGAAGTGAATTACAATAATACAAATGAAGGTCCAAGTGACCAACCAACGGGAACACTGATCGTCATAATGGTGAGTTCAAACTAAAACATTTTAGGAAAATCAGCGTGTTTAACGTTCTCTCAAAATTTTTAGTTGTATTGACAATTCAACATTCAAGATGACTTTAGGAAATGAGTGAATGCAACTAAAGAAAGATAACTGCAGTGGAGGAAATGAGTGAAAAGTCTATTAAGAATTACCATTTAAGCCTTGTTTATACTTTCGCCTGGCTCCGCAGCGCGAGTCTCCGCAGACTCCCCAAACGGACGAGGCGTTTACACTTGACGCACTCGCCATTGTACTATTCTTTGAAACGACAGGGGACGACTCGAGCAATTGTCCTCTAAACCATTAGGATTCAGCGGTGAGAAGAAGAAAGCTATACACACGTGACAATGTTTATTTTAGTACACCAGTAAACCCTGAGATTATTACTCATGACAATAAAACAAAATATATGGATATGAGAATGTGTATACAATATAACTAAATTAACGATCTCTTACATATTTTCTAATTTCACTAAACATTTCATTAAGTTTTGTGAACATTTTTATTAAACATGGACCTTTATTTTAATTAAAATACGTTTTATGCTATTGTATGCTCATATTTTAAATGTAAGCAACTAATTTAGACGTGCAAACTGGGTGCCGGTGTGTTGAGAAGTTCGAGCTCGGCCAGATTCGGCTCGAAGTCGTTCGTCTTGGGATGCGGAGCCACGCGCGCTGTTACAAAAAAAGCCGCGCACACCGCCAAGCGAAATGGGGTCTTGTGCACCCAACGCGCACGACCTTCCACACCGCAATGACGTAATTTTTGCTGCGCGCACCTTCGCGCTCGTGCGGACGCGTCGAGTATAAACCTAGCTTAAGTCTATTACATTTTTTTTTTTTTTTGCCTGACAAAATTGCACAAGTCAATCAATCTTAACTGAATAACCAAAGCATAGTATGTGAATAATAAAGATTACTAGATTTTTACAATTAAGACATTAAGTAAAGTTAACTAAAAAGTGTTAGTTAGAACAACTGTTGGATTTTTCAGAGGAAAAAAGGAATGATTGAAATTTTATGTAACAGTTTTCAGTTCCTCAAACATTATTGCTCCATGACCAACTCCATCTCTACGTCAGAATAAAATTTCTACTTACTGCACATTGGAGCTTTTCCTTCATCCTGCCAGAGACTCTCTGTTTGTGGTCCAGTTGAGCCTTCGGTAACTCTATTTACAATATACCTGCCTGATTTCATTATTTGCTATAACTCACAGTCTTACAATACAGTAGTCTATGTGTTCACAGATGAGCTGCGGTCTGTACTGTAAGACTGGGTTTCCTGCTAAGAAAGAACATGAAATCAAACATCCTGCATTAAACAATACAAATAACTAATCTGGAGATTAGAAGAAAGAGCATAAGAACCGCCTTGCCCAGACTTCTCTCCTCTCCCCCTATGAGCCCCCCTCTCCCTACTTCCCTCCTTTCACCCTGACTCAAGTCACTGAAAGTTCACTAAGAATGTCAATATAAAACACATGATGTATCTTGTGAATATATTGTTGTTTCCCATTCAAATTTGGTGTAAGTCTCAGTGCATTTGGTAAAATGGTCTCAATTTCACAATGGTCACTTATATAATGTGCAAGATTGAAAAGTCTGTTCTCCGTTTTGGGTGGTGTCTCTTCAGTATATATGATAATCATGGCTCCTTTCCCCAAAAACCAAATCCCAATTTTTTTTTTTTTTTTTTGTGTGTAAATATTTACAACTCATCCGTTCTAGGTATTTAAGGTAAACTGGCATAACAGTATTTGGAAATCTGTAACCAGGACCCTCACACAGTGCTGAGTACATATCTACACTACACCTGGGATGGGCAAACTCTGTCCTGGAGGGCCAACACTGTCCTGCAGAGTTTAGCTCCAACCCTGATAAACTCTCCTGTTTGTAGCTTTCTAGTAATCCTGAAGACATTGATTAGCCTGGTTCAGGTGTGTTCAGCCATACAGTTCCTGTTTTTAAATAAAGCAACCGGCAACATACCCAGCGGGCACCTTGATGTCAATTTGACATCAAATTGATGTCAAAATTACGTCAAGAAATTGGTCAAAAATGAAAATCAAATTGACGTCAAAGTGTTGATGTCAATTTGATGTCAAGATTTGACCTCTGCTGATGTCATTTTGCCAAACACAAAGGTGAAACGCATGGCCGTACACTTATCACCAGCTTCACTTAAACTAACCAGATTTACTTTATTTAATTTCCGGTTTAAATAAATATAATATTTAAATAGTTTAAAATATATTAAACATATTTTGATGACACCATGATGGTGGTTAGCGTTTGCTTTAGTTGGGCTCTTGACCCTTGACTCTTTAATATAAATTTTCTCTGGCTGCTATAACTGTGTGTTTATAAAGCACAACTGTTGTAGCTAAAAAAGCCATCAGAAACTGAGATCAGGAGATGTTGGCTGTTTATTGATGAAATCATCATGTAACTGCCTGAATCCCTGATCATGTTCAGTGTCTAATGCTTTGATTATATGGGATTTGTGGTTTAAAAGCAGTTTTATTCATGACAGAAGTAATTTGATTCTACAGCATGTCTAGCAGTGTTGATTATCAAATAATGTACTTGATTTTTAAAAACTATTTAGTGCACAAAACCCTGTCATCTATGGCATTAATTAGACGCACACAGACATCAAGAAACAGTGTATGAATCTCAACAATGGTGACAATCAAACAAAATATCCAGATAATCAGATCAACTACAGCTGCATAATTTATTAAAGCTGCAATGCATGCTGGGAGATATGGGTGAGTTTTGATTGGTGGTACCCAGCATGCACTGCAGCATGAAGCATTTCATTGATTGTCACCATTGTTGAGAGTCATACACTGATTCTTGATAGCTAAGTAATAATGTTAAGTTTAATGCATTAAATGTTTTTAAAAACCTTTATTAATTAAAAAAAACATTATTCTCATGCTGTTAAATTAAATGGCTTCTATTATAATACAACATTAAAATCACAAGTCCTATATAACCAAAGATTAGACACTGAATAAGATCAGCGATTCAGGCACCTACATGATGATATTGTCATCATCTTCAATAAACCGCCAACATCTCCTGATCTCATGGCTTTTTTAGCTACAACAGTTGTGCTTTATTAACACACAGTTATAGCAGCCAGAGAAAATTATATATTAAAGAGTCAAGGGTCAAGAGCCCAACTAAAGCAAACGCTAAACACCATCATGGTGTCATCAAAATATGTTTAATATATTTTAAACTATTTAAATATTATATATTTAAACCGGAAATTAAATAAAGTAAATCTGGTTAGTTTTAAGTGAAGCTGGTGATAAGTGTACGGCCATGCGTTTCACCTTTTTGTTTGGCAAAATGACATCAGCAGAGGTCAAATCTTGACATCAAATTGACATCAACACTTTGACGTCAATTTGATTTTCATTTTTGACCAATTTCTTGACGTAATTTTGACATCAATTTGATGTCAAATTGACATCAAATGCCTAGTGATGGCAGTCTGACACTGAAGCTTTGATACGTGTTTCAAACCATTAACTACAATTCCATTTGAACCACTGCTCTGAAGGTAAGGTGCGTGCACTAGATTTATTGTATTTCACTCGTCTTAAAGCCTGTCCACTATCTAACGGGAATCATTTAGATGCAGCCTTGGCTTTTCACCAGGCGAGGGCGCTGTTACTGAAGCTTCGAGTAATGAACCCATTTTCAAAACAATTCTTCTAAGTGATTCGGTGCTTCACCAAAAGCTTTATTTGCCCATCATACGGCAGCATAACATCAGTGTTTCTCTGCTCATCTTTGACTGAAGTACAATGGTGACACACACAACTAATTAATTAAACTAACAGATCTCTCCTGTATCATCTTGCTCAAAAACACATAAAACATTAGGCCTAATCAAATTTATACAATTTTATATTTACTCTCCTTATCAGTTATTGACTTTGCATAACTTTTTTTCTATGAACTTACACTAATATTTCACTAATATTAACTTCTTTCATTTAGTAAATCTAACTCTTATGTTTTACAGTATACAGTGTTTTATACAATCATCATCTAGCGGCCTGATTTACTGATCTAATTTATTGTCTAATGTATTTTTAAGGGTGATGTTTCGTATTTTTGATAGAGATTTTACAGATTGAGATCTATCAGAGTTTTGACAAACCAAAATTATGAAGGTTTTTAAAAAACAGTAAACACTCTCAACATTTCTAACTTCCATATTATCCAGACACACAAAGACATGAATGAATCTCAACAATGGTGACAATCAAAAGTTTTATGGTACAATGCATGTTGGGTACTATCAGTTTGTTGAGGATCAGTGCTGATGGCTGTCGTGTTGATGAGGCCTTCACAGGGGAGAGTCTATAGTTGTAAAGTGAAAATATACATATAAATCTGTTAGTCGAGTTGCAAGTCGACTTACGCCACAAGAGTAACACTTGACGACGTGTGATGTAGGATGTAGGAGTAGAGTAAGCTGAACTAAGTGAACTAAAATGTCCATTGATAAGCTTTTTATTTAGAGGGAGATCCAGTGCACTGACCTCACCAAACTAGTTTTACAAAACATTTTAGAGTCTTGTGTTTTTTCTTGATTTTTAGTTTGAGCCAAAATAACTTATTTTTTTATTCAAAAATGTTCGTAACTGGAATATGAGGTGCTAAATTTATGTAATTACATTAGAGTTATGCTGTATGTTTACTATGGTAATAATAGCAATTGTCCAAAGCAAACGCAATTCAACCCAAATGCAGTTTCACAGACACTCAATATTAGAATAACTGATGAATCACGGCAATCTGGGACACTTTAGACTTCAAAAGTATGAAATAAAATGTATATTTAAGAAGTTTATATAAAATGAAGCAGACTGTTTTAAAAAGCTGGAACTTAAAATAGAAAATGGTCATTCACAATAAGATTGATTCCATAAAATAATGGAAGTAAAACCACAAGAAGACGGGATGAAGCCTATTTCTCACAAATCCCTTTTCTCCTCGCAGAGCATGGGAGATCATTCCAGTTGTTCAGGTTTGAAGATGAACATGACGACTTAATTTCAACACAGTCTTCAATTCCGAGATCATCATTCGGCTCACCCTCAGTCCAAAACCTAAATAACGTATTAGATGTTCAGTTATTCAGAACCCCACATTTTTTGATCAGGAATACAAAATAAGCAGATGCTTTTGAATTTATTTATAGGAAGTATCATTTATTGTGGATGCTGTCATGATTGTGTTTGTAGAAAATATATTTTCAGTTGTTTTCTTAAAGTTATGGTCTCATTTCATTTAATGAGATTACAAAAGACCAACCTACTAAATCCTGGTTTTCTGTGAGTGTTTTCTATCATCACTTACCCTTGCACTGGTTCTCAATCCTGGTCCTGGGGACCCACAGCTCTCCCAGTCAACACTATGATCTCACAGTGATGTCACCATGTGGTCACAACGTCTGCAATCTGAGTTCACAGTGTTCTAAAAGTGTAACCTCACAGCGCTCTCACTGTGTGCTCAAACTATGACCACAATATGAGCTCATCCCAGCTAGAAATGTTATTGTTCTATGAATGTTTTGAGAGCATTATGTTATGTTCTTGTAATATTTTCTGTAGTTAATTTTATTTTTGTAACCAGAATGTTCTCCTAAAAGGTAAGATAACACTCTCTATAAACATTTCAAACATGTTTAGTGATGACATTGATAGAACATTATCCCCCCTAACATTCTTAGACAGTTATAGCGGGAAGTTTCGATGTTTAGAAATTATGTTTAAGAGGTTTACATGTTGAAGTTTGTTTGAAGAGTTTGGTCACCATTGTAGAGGTCAGTGTTTGCTGTAGTTGGGCTCTAGGCCCATATATTATTAACTTTAGATTTTGTTTGGCTGTTGTTTCTGAATTATAATCACCAGTTGAACAAAGAATAAAGTGATCTGATGATGTTGATTATGTTATGACAATCATCATTTGAACTTGATCACTGATCTCATTAAAATCCTTCTTTCTGATTTATGTTGTTGGTTAGTGAATCTGCATAAATGCCCAGAATTTTTTTATATAATATAAAGGATTTCTTAAAAGTTGTAAAAAAAAAAATCATTCTTTTAGGCACACACAGATGTCAAGATTCAGTCTATGCATCTCAACAACGGTGAGGAGCAGAATATTCAATTAGGAAAAGTAAATTACATAGACAATTCAGATCATAATTTATTCATACCGCAATGCATGATGGGAGCCATTAATGAGTTGTGATTGGTGGCAGCCACTGCAAAATGCTTTATTATTGTCACCATTGTTGAGATTCACAGGCTGATTATTGATGTCTGTGTTTTAAATTGATTTATCTGAATGTCTATTGATCAGAATAATGTTTATTAAATATTTTGAATTATAAGTAAAGTATTGATATCATAGGCTGAAGAATCACTAAACTGCTGCTAATAAGTTAAACCAAACTATCTCAATGAGTTTCCTTTTTCAGATCACAGCATGATTATGTCAAAACATAACCAACACTATAACATAACATTTTACTTTGTTCATGTAACTGTTATAAATCAATAACAGCAGACAAACAACAGTAAATATTAAAGTAAACATATAATGGTCTAGAGCCCAACTAAAGCAAACACCCATCACCATAATGGTAACTTACAATTTGTGATTTTCTTCTTCAGTGATTCTGCTTGTTAACATCAGGTGTCTTCAATAATGCTCAATAGTCACTAAATTAATCACTTAATTATCTCCTCAGCCCTAAATGCCGCTTCATCTGAAAGCAGGTGATGGTGATTTACTACTAATCAAGGAACCGGCTTTACTGACGAGATGCGCATAACAATATCGCGATTTAAATCACCCAGCCCTAGTGTCCATAATATGAGCACACAGTGAGTGCACAGTGCGGTTACACTTTTAGCTCACTGTGAACTCACATTGTGGTCATATGGAGAGATCACTGTGAGATAAACATGTTGGGTGGGCTGCACAGTTTGTATGTCTCCCTCATTTAACACACCTGATTCAGATCATCATCTCGTTAGGAAAGAGCTCTATGAACTGAACTGGGAGTGTCAGATAAAGGAGACATATAAAATGTGCAGAGCTGTGGGTCCCCAGGACCAGGATTGAGAACCACTGTACCCTTGTATCAGTGTTGAATTATCCACCCATTTCAAAATGCCCTCGTTCTCAATGTCAGACAAACCAATCACGCTCTCTCCTTGAATGAATTTATGCACCTCTGTGTGTGAATATAAACAGGAATAAGTGTGATTAATCTCATTCATTAAAGCTACAATATGTAAGATTTTTGTAATAAAATATCTAAAAGTGTGATATATTTCCTGCAGTTGTGTACTTACAATATCCCAAAAGTTCCCAAAGATTTTAAATTTTAGAGTAATTCCAATTTTAAATAATGGCTTGTCCCAAATCACTTGTTGCCTGTCAATGACACAATGGGCCCTATTTTAACGATCTGAAACGCAAGTGTCAAAGCGCAAAGCGCAATTAACTTTGTGGGCGGGTCTTGGCACTGTTGCTATTTTCCCGGCGGGATAAATGACTCTTGCGCCAGGCGCAAATCTAAAATGGGTTGGTCTGAAGTAGCTTCATTACTCATAGGTGTGGTTTGGGCGTAACGTGAAATAAACCAATCAGAGCGTCATCTCACATTCCCTTTAAGAGCAGGCGCACTTTTTCTAAAGCGGATTCCTATTATAACGGCGGATTTGCCAGGCGCGCGCCAGGATCGGTTCACAGCCGAGGAGAGCAACGCTCTCATCAGGGACGTTGGGGATGGAGAAACCCACCCAAATTAACTTCGGTTAAAAAGGCGTATGATAATTTGGGTAAATGTGTAAGCTAGATGTGTATGCTTTTATAATAAATTGTCTGTCTATCTATCTATCTATCTATCTATCTATTAGGGCTGGGCGATTTAAATCGCGATATTGTTATGCGCATCTCGTCAGTAAAGCCGGTTCCTTGATTAGTAGTAAATCACCATCACCTGCTTTCAGATGGAGCGGCATTTACTACAAAGAGCCGTAGTTAACTGACAAGCTGAGCCAAATCACATCAATATCGCGGACGTATCGCCAGCGATATTTAATGCGATATGGCTCAGCTTGTCAGTTAACTACGGCTCTTTGTACACAGCGAAACATCCAGTGTTAAATTAACACTCCTGGGAGTGTATGAGTCCACACTCAAGAGTGTTTAAGTTAATGAGATAACTAAGTGATTAATTTAGTGATGATTGAGCATTATTGAAGACACCTGATGTTAACAAGCAGAATCACAGAAGGAGAAAATCACAAATTGTAAGTTACCATTATTGTGATGGGTAGTTGCTTTAGTTGGGCTCTGACCCTTTTATGTGTACTTTAAATTTTGTTTGGCGGTTGTAACTGAGTTAAAACTGCCAGTTGAATAAAGAATAAAAAGTGACCTTATGATGTTGGTTCTATTATGACAATCATCATTTGAACTTGATCACTGAACTCATTAATATCCATCTTGCTGACTTCGATTTATGTTGTTGGTTATAGCATAACTGAATCTGAATAAATGGCCAGAATTTTTGTAAATCAAAGGATTTCTTAAAAGACGATAAAAAAAATCAGTATTTTAGGCACACACAGATGTCAAGATTCAGTCTATGCATCTCAACAATGGTGAGGAGCAGAATATTCAATGAGGAAAAGTAAATTACATAGACAATTCAGATCATAATTTATTCATACCACAATGCATGATGGGAGCCATTAATGAGTTGTGAATGGTGGCAGCCACTGCAACATGCTTTATTATTGTCACCATTGTTGAGATTCACAGGCTGATTATTGATGTCTATGTTTTAAATTAATATGTCTGAATGTCTTTTTGATCAGAACAATGTTTATTAAATTTGAATTATAAGTAAAGTACTGATAATCATAGGCTGAAGAATCACTAAGCTGCTGCTAACAAGTTGAGCCAAACTATCTCAATATGTTTCCTTTTTCAGATCACAGCATGATTATTTCAAAACGTAGCCAACACTATAAGATAACATTTTACTTTGGTCAGTTAAGTGTTATAAAGCAATAACAGCAGACGAACAACAGTAAAAATAAAAGTAAACATATAATGGTCTAGAGCCCAACTAAAGCAAACACCCATCACCTTAATGGTAACTTACAATTTGTGATTTGCTCCTTCAGTGATTCTGCTTGTTATCATCAGGTGTCTTCAATAATGCTCAATCATCACTAAATTAATCACTTAATTATCTCCTCAGCCCTAAATGCCGCTCCATCTGAAAGCAGGGGATGGCGATTTACTACTAATCAAGGAACCGGCTTTACTGACGAGATGCGCATAACAATATCGCGATTTAAATCGCCCAGCCCTACTATCTATCTATCTATCTATCTATCTATCTATCTATCTATCTATCTATCTATCTATCTATCTATCTATCTATCTATCTATCTATCTATCTATCTATCTATCGTCATAATGTATGATTTGCAAAAATGAAAACTGCTGCTTCTGAGAGAATCAAAGGTGAATTCGCATTGTGCAGATGCTACATTGATTATGGCCAAGCATGCGCCCTTAAAATAGCATATGAATAACATGCGCAACGCGCCACTGACTTTAAGCTATTTTTTCCTGGTTAATGGCGTAATTGTTTTCTAAACCTGCAAAATAGCATGAAGGAACGTTTGCGCCGGAACACGCCTCCTTTTTTGCGCTGAACCGCCCAGGGAGCGCAAGTTCACTCCCTAGTTTAGCGACGTGCTTCTGTGGAGGGAAAGCGCGCTTTGCGCGGGTGCAAAATAGGAATGACACATGCGTCGGTGTACAAAGTCAATTGCGCTGGATGCAAGATAGGGCCCCATATCCGCGTTAGCCCAGGATTCCGCTCGTTCTGCCATAATAAACATGGCGACAGACGTTGAGAACTGCGTTACGTCTAGCGCCGCTCTTGTTTTGTTCATACATTATGGACCATGGCAAGCGGACTTTGGGACAAAAGGAGAACTAAAACGAGGATCAATATCAGCGTGGCGTTTTCGCGATGGTCGGCGACTTATATTGTACACTCAAAAAAATGCTATTTTGGCTTTAATTAACTTTTTTATGTCAACATGAACATGAACCAAATATGTTTTTGGTTGAATGTAAAAATATAAATTTTCGGATAATTGAACTTAATTGTTTTGGATAAAATGTATACTGTTAACCTTATTTAACTAAACAGTATTGGATTAACCTTATGTAATTAACTTAAGTTATTTGAAATAAATAATGCTACATAAATCCAACGTAGTTACTGTTGACATAAAAAGTTAATTAAAGCCAACATAGCATGTTTTTGAGTGTAGTTTTATGTCACATACTTTAACAGTCACCCACACAATCTCACCTGCTTCTCTTCAGTGTTGATAATGATCAGATCAGCTCCTCGATCTCTGCAGAACTTCCTGCTCTTAGACCAGCTCATCGGCTTATTGGACATGAAGAAGCCATCTAAACTACACAGATATCCTAACAGAAACACACACACTAAAGCTGTGTACATGAAAGATAAAGAAAAGTAGGAATACAAAAAAAAATGGATTCTAACCTTCTTTAAAAACTTTTGTCATTTCCTCACTCAAAGACGCGACTCTGGTCTCCAGTTCCAGTTTCTTCTGATTCAAAGCATCAGCACTTCTCTGTAACTGGCCTTTCTCAGCGCTGAGATCATTGACTCTGGTCTCTAACTCCAGTTTCTTCTGACTCAAAGAGTTGAAGTTGACTTTTTCAGTCATTAGATCAGTGTTCTTGTCCTGTAAGCTGATGATAGTGTGATTGAACTCTTCAACTGTGTTCTTGTATCTCTTTAACAGGTCTCTCTCTGCTGTGATGGTGATGTACCCACCCATGGCCGTAACCAGGGTTTGAAAATTAGTGAGGTCCGGGGTGAGGTGCAGGGCCGGATTAAGAATTCGGAGGCCCCCCTTAGGCAGGCCAAATGTATAGTTTGTCGAAGGATATTTGAATTTTGCATTAACAGTTTTAGTTTACTGACTTAAAAGGAACTTTGTTGTACTATGCTGGAGTAAATTTCATAAATGATCGTTCTTTCCCATAGGATTTTGTAAAACTATGATGGGTGGACCTCTGTCCCTCTAGGGGGGTTCGGGGGCATGCTCCCCCGTAAGAAAATTTTGTACATTTTAAGGCTAAATGCATCAATCTGGTGCTCTTTGAGAGCTCAAAATTAAGAGCTTCAACGGGCTTCAACCCATGAACTGTGCAAAAAGAAAAAACATTGACTTGTACCTGGACATTAAAGGGGGCTCAAACTTATTTTTTAGTTATGATATAGAGTTTGTCTACATTACATTATCACTGGTGTTTTAGTATGCCAAACAATTAGTGATATATATATATATATATATATATATATATTATATGTATATATATATATATACTGTATAAGAATATGACACATAGGCCTACTGATGATGAATAAAGTATAAGGCTATTAAATAGCAGTTCCAAAATAGTTTTTGTAAATACAAATAAGTTGGTATGTCAGACCACAATCATTTAGAAATATAGTGCAAAAACACAGTGAAAATAAGTGGCATTTTTGGGTTAAGGAAACAACAGTAACCATGGTAAATACACAATACTAACATGAGCTGTTAATGAACATGACCACTGATCCTGATGAATAGAATGAAAATTGAATGAACATAAACCTGCATGTAAATCATTCCAAACATGAAGTAAGTTGCGGAATTTATTGGCACTTTTTGGTAATTTCATGACTTACAAATTGACATCAACTACGATGTTGTTGCATCATGCTTGTAGTTTCTTTTGCGCTTTATTTATAATAAAGTGACATAAAGCGCTCTGCCGCATTTGCGCGTGTAATTGAAGAGGACGCGCAACGAGACTGACGGGACAGGAAAGTACGTTTTTTTTAGGTGAGAGACTTTTTATTTCGTAACAAGTTACAAATAACGTTAGAATAATGATACAGATCTGTATTATGCTATTGTTTTTGATAGTGTTGTAGCCTACATTTCTTACAGATAATCATGATCATTGCGTTTGTCTTACCGAATTTGGTATCTTCCTGTCAGCAATTACAGTTTGTCTAAGCTTCTTCTTTTTATTAATGCCACGAAAAACATTAAAAAAAAAAAAATAATAATAATAATGAGAAAAAAGTTCAAAGCTTGTGTTTTGGAAAAGAAAATTAATATATCACTAGCCCTAACATTCAACTTTCCACTTTATTAACGTCCTAAAGTGTCACAATAAATGGGAAAAACGAGTCCAAAAGACGTATAATAGGTGGATCTGGCAACACAGAGGCTGCACCCGCGCCCTCACTCACAACCATAGACTGTAAGCTCACAACGCGCTCTCAAGCCCCGTTCACTGTTCCTTCTCTCAGCGACATGAATTGCAAACACACATATGACGTAGCTTAAACGGCTAATTAATCATTCAGAGAGCTTGAAATTTTATTTTTGAATATAAAAAAATGACCGAGGTCCGGACCTCGGTGACCTCATAGCTGGCTACGGCCACCCAACACGTTTATCTCACAGTGATCTCTCCATATGACCACAATGTGAGTTCACAGTGAGCTAAAAGTGTAACCGCACTGTGCACTCACTGTGTGCTCATATTATGGACACTAGGGCTGGGCGATTTAAATCGCGATATTGTTATGCGCATCTCGTCAGTAAAGCCGGTTCCTTGATTAGTAGTAAATCACCATCACCTGCTTTCAGATGAAGCGGCATTTAGGGCTGAGGAGATAATTAAGTGATTAATTTAGTGATGATTGAGCATTATTGAAGACACCTGATGTTAACAAGCAGAATCACTGAAGAAGAAAATCACAAATTGTAAGTTACCATTAAGGTGATGGGTGTTTGCTTTAGTTGGGCTCTAGATCATTATATGTTTACTTTAATATTTACTGTTGTTTGTCTGCTGTTATTGATTTATAACAGTTACATGAACAAAGTAAAATGTTTTGTTATAGTGTTGGTTATGTTTTGACATAATCATGCTGTGATCTGAAAAAGGAAACTTATTGAGATAGTTTGGTTTAACTTGTTAGCAGCAGTTTAGTGATTCTTCAGCCTATGATTATCAGTACTTTACTTATAATTCAAAATATTTAATAAACATTTTTCTGATCAATAGACATTCAGATAAATTCATTTAAAACACAGACATCAATAATCAGCCTGTGAATCTCAACAATGGTGACAATAATAAAGCATGTTGCAGTGGCTGCCACCAATCACAACTCATTAATGGCTCCCATCATGCATTGCGGTATGAATAAATTATGATCTGAATTGTCTATGTAATTTACTTTTCCTAATTGAATATTCTGCTCCTCACCATTGTTGCGATGCATAGACTGAATCTTGACATCTGTGTGTGCCTAAAAGAATGATTTTTTTTTTTTTTTTTTGAACAACTTTTAAGAAATCCTTTATATTGTCATAACATAATCAACATCATCAGATCACTTTATTCTTTGTTCAACTGGTGATTATAATTCAGAAACAACAGCCAAACAAAATCTAAAGTTAATAATATATGGGCCTAGAGCCCAACTAAAGCAACCATTGATCGTCATAACGGTAACTTACAATTTGAGATTTTCTCCTTCAGTGATTCTGCTTGTTAACATCAGGTGACTTCAATAATGTTCAATCATCACAAAATTAATCACTTAATTATCTCATTAACTTAAACACTCTTGAGTGTGGACTCATACACTCCCAGGAGTGTTAATTTAACACTGGAGTTTTTGCTGTGTACAAAGAGCCGTAGTTAACTGACAAGCTGAGCCATATCGCATTAATTATCGCTGGCGATACGTCCGTGATATTAATGCGATATAGCTCAGCTTGTCAGTTAACTACGGCTCTTTGTAGTCAATGCCACTCCATCTGAAAGCAGGTGATGGTGATTTACTACTAATCAAGGAACCTGCTTTACTGACGAGATGCGCATGACAATATCGCGATTTAAAGCGCCCAGCCCTAAGACCAAAGAGCCCAACTACAGCAAACACTGACCTCTACAATGGTGACCAAACTCTTCAAACAAACTTCAACATGTAAACCTCTTAAACATAATTTCTAAACATCGAAACTTCCCGCTATAACTGTCTAAGAATGTTAGGGGGGATAATGTTCTATCAATGTCATCACTAAACATGTTTGAAATGTTTATAGAGAGTGTTATCCTACCTTTTAGGAGAACATTCTGGTTACAAAAATAAAATTAACTACAGAAAATATTATAAGAACATAACATAATGCTCTCAAAACATTCATAGAACAATAACATTTCTAGCTGGGATGAGCTCATATTGTGGTCATAGTTTGAGCACACAGTGAGAGCGCTGTGCGGTTACACTTTTAGATCACTGTGAACTCAGATTGCAGACGTTGTGACCACATGGTGACATCACTGTGAGATCATAGTGTTGACTGGGTACATTGTGATGAAGACCAGCAGAAGAACACACATGAGCCCGAGACACACTGTCATCAACACCAAACACCTGCGTCCTCCTGACAGAGAAAACACACACATATCAGTGTACACAGCAAAAACTCCAGTGTTAAATGAACACTCCTGGGAGTGTATATGAGTCCACACTCAAGTGTGTAAAGTGTTAAAATTAGAGGTGGGCATAGATTCATTTTTTTAATCTAGATTAATCTAGATTCATTTTGAAATGAATCTAGATTAATCTAGATTAAAATGGCTCATTTGAATTCTGCCGAAGGCATTCAGAATATGTGTGCTACCCAAATAATGACTATAAAAGTAGGCTAAGTCTTTGAGAACGGGTTTCTCAAGCCAGGTGGCGCATTAGACCAGGGGCTCATCTCCTGTTTCCAAAATGCATCACAAACTGCTTGAGAAAGCTGTTCTACTCATAGACTGTAAAAGTTACTACTGTACTGTTACCGTCCGTAGGCAACATTAGGTAGGCCTATGTTATTATCAACTACTATAGGCTATCGATTAGGGATGGGCGATATGGCCTTAAATCCATATTGTGATATACACTGCAGCCTCTTGCCATAACAATATATATTATAATAAAACCATTTCAGAACAGGTTACACAGACCCTGCTAAACAACTGCTAAATGTATTTTTTTAAAGGGTGTATGTAGTTTTGAGAACATATATTGTGCAAAACTGTAAGTATACAACATAATTTTGCAGATAAATAAAATTTAAGTACACTAGCGGCAGAGACTTAAGTGGGTCTAATGTTTATTATGGCTTGGAGCTTATGAAACCCCAAATTTAAAATTAGAATATTCTAACTGATGTCTTTTCAGTTAAAAAGAAACACAACAACGATTCTTTAAATCGGGCGCAGACAGAGATTATGTTCTACACCACTAAGACATGTTGGGAATAATACGCGCGCGCTGGTTTTCAGTGATATGTTTCGTTTTGAATTTGAGGTGGTAGAACGGATTAGTCGTGTGTTAATTTACCGAACTGTTACACCACACAGTCTGCGTCGGACGGCTTAAATCCGAACCAAGTCCAAATAATGGATGTTGTTCTGATCTTTTACACCAACTTTAACTTTCAGCCGTGTTTACTTAAGATGACGACGAATATGATGCGTTGCAGCCGGGTGTAGCTCGCGGCCACGGGTAGATTGCGTCATCATAGCAGCTTGTGTAGCTCCAACTCAACTTGGAGAATAGATTAACGGCGAAATTTTTTTATCACCCGATAATAGACCCTTTTACAGTTGGTAAACACGGTGACGTATTTGTGTGGGCGGAGCTTAGCTGGAGGCAGAAAGATCTCTCTGGCCGCTTCACTAACGTTAGTTTGCAAGTTTTGTTAGCTTGTTTTTTATCAATGACTGGAGAAAATCCGATTTTGTCTTAATGTGCAAGGTCACTCACTGTCCAGGACGCCGATTGTTATTTGCAAAAGTTAATTTTAACGGACGGAACCAGATGACGGTACACGCTCAGTCAATGGACGAACTGACAGGATTAACGTTAACGCTACCCCCGGTTGAGTGGCCTGACTTCTACACCTGCCCGATAGAGAAACCGAGGGTAAAGAGAAAATGAGGACATATAAATATATTTAGATGCCTATAATATAACTATGTGCTGAATGGTCATGTAAAGACTTGTGTGGTTCAATCCGCAGTTCTGCCTAGCCAGCGCCAAGACGACAATGTAAAGAGTGACATACGGTGCAATTTGAATGATATGAATATTTTCTAGAAATAAAAATTCCAGATACAGCATACTCATTTTTCATTGATTCTTGCACCCAAGAACACAACAAGATGACTTTTAATAATAAAAATAATAATTTAAGCTCCTTATTATGTAGCCGAATCTGTGCTGGTTTGTATTGGCCGCCTCCAGTTTTCCGTTTGTTTTGCCTCCAGCTAGCGCCGTGACGTAGGCGCAAAAGGGGTCTATAGTCTCGCGTTAACGCAGCACATTGAAGACACCTGGTGTTAACAAGCAGAATCACTGAAGGAGAAAACCATAATTAAAGTTACCATTGTGGAGATCAGTGTGTGTTTTAGTTGGGCTCTTGACCTTAAATTATTAACTTGAAGATTTGTTTGGCTGCTGTGCATGAGTTCTAACAGCCAGATGAACAAAGGGAAATGGTGATCTGATGGTGTTGGTTGTGTTTTAACATAATCATTAATTCACAATCATTTGACCTAAATCACTGAACTCATAGAGTCCAATATATGAGTTAGGTGTACTTTATTAACTATAGCAGCACTGGCCTTGTACAGCATAATATTTTTTAACTTTTACAATGTAAGGCAAATAATTTCTAAAAAGTTTATCTGACATAAAAAGAAGACACACAGACATTAATAATCAGCCTGTGAATCTCAACAATGGTGACAATAATAAAGCATGTTGCAGTGCATTCTGGGTTCCACCAATCAAAACTCATTCATGGCTCCCATCATGCATTGCTGCATGAATAAATAATGAGCTTATGTTCAGAGGTGATCTGTTTGTCACCATTGCTGAGATTCATACGCAAAATCTTGATGGGTGTTTGTGCCTAAAAAAAACCCAATAAAACATTTATTTATTTTTTAATATTGAATAGATCATTTGGATTTCATTGACAAGGCTAAAAATATTACACTGCTGTAATTAATAAAGTTAACTTAACTCATAAATTGGACTCTATATGAGGTTCAGCGATTCAGGTCTAATGATTGTGAGATAATGATTGTGTTCAATCACAACCAATACCATCAGATCACCTTTTCTCTTTGTTCATCTGGCTGTTATAACTCAGGTACAGTAGCCAAACAAAACTTAAAGTTAATAATTTAAGGGTCAAGAGCCCAACTAAAACACACACTGATCTCCACAATGGTAACTTTAATTATGGTTTTCTCCTTCAGTGATTCTGCTTGTTAACACCAGGTGTCTTCAATGTTGGCAATAAAAGATATTTTGTAAATTTTACTCATTTTAAATGGTTAACTTTTAAGGAATTCATTTGATTAATTATTACTCAATTCTAATTTGTTAAATTTAATTAATAATATTGCTTGTAATCTGTTGCCTCATTTTTATTAATTAGATATTAATAAAATCAATGTATTCTTTTTTACAGTGTAGTTATTTTAGTCGATAAAGTTTTAAATATGGATTTTTTTTTTTTTTTTTACAAAAAACGCACTTTGGCACTTTATTCACTTCGGAAGGCTTTTATTAACCGCCGGTGATGCGTGGAACACTTTAATCATGAATGGATGCACTTTGATTGTCTTCAGAAAATATATGGCCATTCACTGCCATTATAAAGCTTGGAAGAGCCAGGACATTTTTTAATATAACTCTGATTGTATTCGTCTGAAAGAAGATGGCTTCAGGGTGAGTAAATCATGGGCTAAATTTAGAGCTGCTGTACAGCCAAAATGAGCTTTGTTGTATTCTTTTCCTGTAAACAATGTAAAGCTTCTTTATAACAATCTATATTGTAAAAAAAAAAAAAACTAAATAAAGGTGTCTTGACTTGAAATAAGTTTAGTGTTTTGTTCTTCCCTCATATTTTAAAATATTTAAAAAATATAAATCTAAAAATATTTTCCACATAATTTGATGGTTTTAGCAAACTTCATTTAAATTATCACTTAATTATCTCATTAACTCTAACACTGCTTCAGTGTTACTTTTAACACCCTGCTGGTGGTTCCCATATGAACATTGAGCAGTGTTAATTTAACACAGGGGAATTTACTGTGTACAGTATGTTTGCTGTGGTTAGTGTCACAAAAGCAGAGGTGTAAAGTCCAGGTTCAGAAAGTAAAAGTCCTCCTCAGTATTTTGTTCCAATCACCTGGATTTGCTAATTAGCACAGTTTTCCAGCCAGGAGACAGGACTAATTAGTGAAATCAGCTGGATGAGTTCATGGGTGGAATAAACAAATGGCAGGACTTCTACCCAGATAGCAACATTGTTTCGGCCCGGATCCGGCCCATATCTGGCACTTGTGGAATGCGGATCTGGCCCACATGCAGCGTGGAATGACGGCCCTTGGGTGGCCCACTCCTGTTTGCCAGATCTGGGCCACAAGCAGGCCATAGCAATGCCACATGTCAGCCAAGAGCAAAGAAATAAACCACAACTGGTCCTTATCTGAGCCATAAAGTCTGTGTATATTAAATACAGAGTCATCTCAGCCTTAATAAGCCTGTTAACAAGCAGAAACACTGAAGGAAAGAAGAGAACAGAAAAAGAGACGAGCAGAAACACAAGAACTACAACTGACTTCAGACACAGTCTTAGATGAAATCAACTGAAGAGAAAAGAAGACATTAAATCTGTGAAGATCTCAGCAGAGGAGGATTAAACAACTCCACAAACAACATTACCAGCTTCACTTATTACTAACCAGACTGACTTTATTTCTGTCAGACGTCTACAGAAGTTCTTATTGAGAATTAACAGAGGTTTAACTCTAATGTGTTTCATTTGAAGTCACCATAATAGTGAATAGTGTTTCCATTAGTTGGGCTCTTAACTCTTAGGATATCTAAACTCCTAGTCTTTTTTGGCCGCTGTGGCAGTGTGTTAGTCAAACACATTTGCAGCAGCAAAGAAAGCTAAAGTGAAATGAGATCAGGTGATGATGGTTACCTGTTGATGATTTTGTAATCATCATGAAATAACCTGTTTCACTGATGTCTTTGTAATCTAACAATTGTGTTGATCCATTAATACTTTCACATCACAAACCCTGTGTTACTGCAGCATGAGATCCACCAATATTATAACAGTTAGTTTAAAGCTTTTATCAAACATGAGATAAAAAAAATTAGCTTTTGTTGACACACACAGATATCAACAATCAGCGTATGAATCTCAACAATGGTGACAATCACAAATATTTAGATAAACAGATAAATTCAGAACATCACTGAAAAGCTACTAATTCACAACAAAACCAACAGCAAAAAATAAAAGCAAATATTTAGAATCAAACAAAATTATAGAACAATTCAGCTGCATAATTTATTCATGTTGCATTGCATGCTGGGAGTTTTGTAATATGCTGGTACCCAGCATGCATTGCAGCAAAGTACTTTTGATTGTCACCATTGTTGAGATTCATACGCTGATTGTTGATGTCTGTGTGTCTCATCATAAACTGACTTTTTTGTGCTCATGCTTGATAAAGTCTTTGAACTTATTGTTATAATATTGCTGTATCTCATGTTGCAGTAACACAGGGCTTGAAAATATTAATGGATCAACACAATTGTTAGATTCCAAAGACATCAGTGAAACATGTTTCATTATGATTATAAAACCATCAACAGGTAACCGTCATCACCTGATCTCATTTCACTTTAGCTTTCTTTGCTGCTGCAAATGTGTTTGACAAACACACTGTCAGAGCGGCCAAAAAAGACATAATATATAGTCAGAGTTAAGAGCCCAACTAATGGAAACACTAATCACTCTTATGGTGACTTTAAATGAAACACATTAGAGTTAAACCTCTGTTAATTATCAATAAAAACTTTTGTAGACGTCTGACAGAAATAAAGTCAGTCTGGTTAGTAATAAGTGAAGCTGGTAATGCTGTTTGTGGAGTTGTTTAATCCTCCTCTGCTGAGATCTTCACAGATTTAATGTCTTCTTTTCTCTTCAGTTGATTTCATCTAAGACTGTGTCTGAAGTCAGTTGTAGTTCTTGTGTTTCTGCTCGTCTCTTTTTCTATTCTCTTCTTTCCTTCAGTGATTCTGCTTGTTAACATGCTTATTAAGGCTGAAATTACACTATTTTTAATATACACAGACTTTGTGGCTCAGGTAAGGTCCAGTTCTGGTTTATTTATTTGCTTTTGGCTGACATGTGGCATTGCTATGGCCTGCTTGTGGCCCAGATCTGGCAAACAGGAGTGGGCCACCCAAGGGCCGTCATTCCACGCTGCATGTGGGCCAGATCCGTATTCCACAAGTGCCAGATGTGGGCCGGATCCGGGCCGAAACAATGTTGCTATCTGGGTACTTTCTGACCCCTGGACTTTACACCTCTGCACAAAAGTGCTATTTAAAACCCTGCTTACTGTGGACTGATGAGCTCAAGTCATCACTGGTGGTGCACTGCTGCAAGTCGCCAACAATGTTATTATTACTTTAATTTATGTAGTTAGTGCACTGGTTTGTAGAGTGGGAGAAGCTATTACATTTCTTAAAGGTGTGTTACAAAAAGAATACCTTGATGATCAAACTTTTATCATTTGATCAATTCATCATCATTTAACTCTAATACATTATATTTTCATTGAAAAGTGTGCGGCCTCCTCCTCTCTGCTGCCTTCTTGTTACACTTAAATAGTTTAGGAGCTGAGACCAAGTCTCAACACGTAAGAACCTTTATGAATCACACTTAGTTTAGAAATTATGTGATTCTTAGAATTTTGACAGACTAAAATATTACATACGGCCCCAGATGTTTTTCTTCCTCAATTATCACTTCAGTCCTCCCTACAGGCCTAGCGCTGTCCCTGGTCACAGACACGGAGATGTGCCTTTAATTTCACCAAGCTGACTGCACACACACTTACAGGTTGTATTTTCAAGTCATTTGGCTGACACCGCCGTCGGTGTATGAATGAGTGAATGAATGGGTGATTGCGAGGCAATATGTAAAGCGCTTTGATGGCCTTGGGTCTTGTGAAAACGCTATATAAATGCAGTCCATTTACCATTTCAAGTGAATCTAATGTGAATAAAGTGGTGATATGGGTGAGTTGTTTACTTCTTAATTAGTATTCTCATTAACACCATTATTTATACCTATTAAGTCAGACCGATTTGATGCGCATGAAAATGAGAGGCGGGATTTGCGTTGTTTTATTCTTGTACTGTGGATTAATTTCTTATTTCAGTTTTTTTTAAGCACTGCTTCCTTTGCCTCCTCGAAGGGAAACCCCAAAGACAAAATAAGAGAAAGAGCTAAAGCAGAAGTGAAAATGCAGAAAAATAAAAATCCCCATTGTTAAATTAATACTGTTCGGTGTGAACACATTAGTAACAAGGAAAAGTAACAATGAAGCAGTCAGTTCAACTGAATGCTTCAGTAACTGAAGTTAATTATATAATTAAGTTCTTTAAGCAGATGTGATGAGTTCGTTTAGATGCTTCTTTCTTTAGTTCATCAAACAACGTGACTGTATTATAACTCCAGTTTCTTCTGACTCAAAGAGCTGAAGCTGTTCTTCAGTTGGTCTTTTTTCAGTCATTAGATCAGTGTAATTGTCCTGTAAGCTGATGATAATGTGATTGAACTCTTCAACTGTGTTCTTTAACAGGTCTCCAGAGAGATCACAAGGTTTACCGCAGTCCGCCGGATCCAGGCCGTATCCAGATCGGATGAAGGACCTGCGCCTGGACGCGACGACAGCCCAGTCCTGAAGTGTCAACCAGTCTCTCCCCTGTGAAGGCCTCCCTCCCTCCCTTCCCTTTACCTCTCTACAGATAAAATGTTTTCGGGATAATTCCGGTTCGTGTGGCTACCAGTCCCGGCTCCAGGACAAACTACTTGGGGGGGCTTTTACAATTTTTAGGTGGGCTTGCGTGACGACGGGGGGGGGGGGGGGGTGTGTGTTAATAAGACGTGCGTGAAATGTGATTGGAAATATTTCGTGGGGATATCGCGGCGAAATGTGATTGTTGTCCATCATTCTGCGCAATTGTTGAAAAAGAAAAACGTCACGTCGCAACATTTGACATATTTGCGTTTTAAACTATGAAGGCGAGCACTTTGAGCGAAGGTGAGTTATGTCGGTGGAGAAGTAACGTTACTATCAAATCCCATTCAATTTTTCACTATAGAAAGTGAAACTAAAAACTGACCGATGAGAGCTGAATCTACTTAACATGTGCTGATAACGTATAGGCCTAACCATAGGCGCCGATACCGTAGGTGCTCCGGGGCTCGAGCACCCACGGAAAATACTGAGCACCCACGGAAAATACCGAGCACCCACATGTGCCAGACTGTCATTTAACATTGCAGTTGGTGCTATGTGAAGTGTTTCTCGGATGAAAACGCCTATTTAGTGACCCCGCTCTGTACGCAGAGACGTTGCTCCCATAGTCAGTATATCCTCCTGAAGAATTAACCGCAATGGTGAGTCAACAAAAATTTTGCTCAAACGGGTGCGGGTCGGACACGGGTCTAAACACGGGTTTAAAACAATCACGTACAAACGTAAACATATATGCACATTTTTAGGAACACATCTACAAAAATATGCCTGTATTTCAAGTAAATAAAATAATTTAAAATCCACATCAGTTGTGCCCACGCCCTCTCAGGAGTCTCTATACCTCCCACTAAGCAAAATGATGTCCGAAAGACGTCTTTTCAACGTCAAATCGGACGTTGAAAAGACGTCCACTGAGGGTCTAGAATGAAAGTTGATATGACATCTTTTTTCGACGTGTTCTGCACGTCCGATATACAGGTAGACGTTCATCGAACCTTCGTACAAGGTTAAACACTAGTTCAGATGTGGGCATTGTGGACATATTTCAACATCATTTATGGTCTCATTTAGACATAATTACTTTGACTATTGCTGTCAGATGATCTTAGTGAGAATTAACAGAGGTTTAGATGTTGATATTTGTTTCATTTGAAGTGTCACCATTGTGGTGATCAATGTTTGCTTTAGTTGGGCTCTTGGTCCCCTTTCTTTATACTTTAACTTTTCTTTGGCTGCTGTAACAGTGTGTTTGTGTAACACAATTGTTGTGGCAGAGAAAGCCTAGAAAAAGTTTGAGTGTTATCAGCTCAATGTTGATGATGACATAATCATCACAAAATGGGCATCTAATATTGTTTAAAGTTTTGTGTTTATATTTGGGATTAATAACCACCATCCTTGTGGAACTGCAATATTGGTTCCAAAAGCATTAAAATTATCACTTATTTGAAGGTGGATAAAAATCATGTGCACATGATGTTTTGAGCAAATGTATCATATAGTCACACACAGACATCAAGATTTTGGATATAAATCACAACAACGGTGACAAAAAAAAAAAAAAAAAGCTTCATCCTGCAATGCATGATGGGTAGCTTTCATAGTACAAAACTCATTCTTGATTCTCAAGCTTTTTTGTTTTGATTGTCACCGTTGTTGTGATTCATAGCCAAAATCTTGATGTCTGTGTGTGACTATATGATACTCTTGCTCAAAACATGTGCACATGATTTTTATCCACCTTCAAATAAGTGATAATTTTAATGCTTTTGGCACCAATATTGCAGTTCCACAAGGATGGTGGTTATTAATCCCAAATATAAACACAAAACTTTAAACAATATTAGATGCCCATTTTGTGATGATTATGTCATCATCAACATTGAGCTGATAACACTCAAACTTTTTCTAGGCTTTCTCTGCCACAACAATTGTGTTACACAAACACACTGTTACAGCAGCCAAAGAAAAGTTAAAGTATAATGAAAGGGGACCAAGAGCCCAACTAAAGCAAACATTGATCACCACAATGGTGACACTTCAAATGAAACAAATATCAACATCTAAACCTCTGTTAATTCTCACTAAGATCATCCGACAGCAATAGTCAAAGTAATTATGTCTAAATGAGACCATAAATTATGTTGAAATATGTCCACAATGGCCACATCTGAACTAGTGTTTAACCTTGTACGAAGGTTCGATGAACGTCTATATCGGACGTGCAGAACACGTCGAAAAAAGACGTCATATCAACTTTCATTCTAGACCCTCAGTGGACGTCTTTTCAACGTCCGATTTGACGTTGAAAAGACGTCTTTCGGACATCATTTTGCTTAGTGGGCTACTTTCACTTTTAAAAAGTCATCATAACCGCGCGCGCGATCTGCTTGCAGTCATCGAGATGGATGCTGTCTGAGGAGTTGAAGAAAAGAATAGCTAGTGGAGATGGTAAAGTTGTCGACAAAACTGAAGAAAACAATGTTGGGAAAGGCTTTGCTGCATGCATTTTCGTGTTGGATAGCCACAAATGTGGAACTTCATCGCTGAGAAGGAAGCACGCAGATAACTGTTACTGTAGTAACAAACCAAGCAGTTCTATCGAACAGTATTTGTCAAATTTAACACTGTTACATTTTGTAAATTTCCCACGAAGCTGATCGCGGTTACGTGTCAGTTAAACTTTCCATCTCCAATCCTGTCTGTATTTGTGAGAAGTGGCGCTGTCCTTGAAAGATTACTTTACGGCTGTATTATCAAGTAGGCTAAATATGGTGTGTGTGTTCGTGTCGGCCGCTGTCCATTTCCTAAGGTTTTGAAATGCAAACATTTTTTGACTACTTTTTTTTTTTAAAGGGCTTGCGCCCATGAGCACCCACGGAGGAAAACATAAATCGGCGCCTATGGGCCTAACCTTAATTTATTTTCTTAATATTTCTCTTGTGGCCCATGGTAAAAAAAATGAGAATTATTTCATGTTAAACACGTTGTTTTTTAAATGAGGACTAATATAACATCTTCATCGCTGCGCGTCGGTTATGCAGTGATGCGCTATGAGATTATTGCGGGGCTAATTAATTGTAGCCTAATATTGATTTGATAATAAAAGTAGCCTAATAATTGTAACAGACCTTATGTTTGATTGTGTATATGCACATTAATTCTGGATGTGCTGGCGCTCGTTCTATGTGTGCAATGCATTTTAACCTCGGGGCTAGTAGATAGGCAATTAAGGTCCTGCATTGCGTACTTGGGGTGTCACGGTCTTCGGATTTTCCTCTCACATGTGTGTGAAAAGACGTTTAATAGCCTAAAGTAAAGAACAGTTCAGGCAGTTCTCGTTTATTGTTATCTTATTCATAAAGTGTTTAGGCGAACCCTGCACGAACGCTCAGTCACATAATCATCATTCAGATCACCGCAAGGGGGGGCTTGAGATCATCTTAGGGGGTAAGCCCCCCCAAGCCCCCCCTTGACGCCGGGCCTGGTGGCTATGCGGACGTGCCAAACAAATTCTGTATTATAAATGTTAAAGGCCAGACAAGTAGTTTATTGAGGGTTGATTTGTAAAGAAGGAATCACGCCTACACGTCTGCGCACATATATATTTAAACGCACATACATTTGGACTGAACACGTAATGCGCGACATCTGCGTTTCGCAGGTTTGCGTTTTGGAGGTTTGAGGTTTTCGTTAGAACGGTGTCGTGTTAGCGGCCAGTCGTGTTAGCGGTAAGTTAACTACTAATGATCTTCGCAACGGAAGTACATCAATCAATCAAAACTAACTTTAGCTGGACAATAACTTTATCCTACACAGCAAAAACCCCAGTGTTAAATCAACACTGCTCAGAGCACATTATGGTCCCACTCTACATGGTGTTAAAGTAACACTGAAGCAGTGTTAAAGTTAATGAGACAATTAAGTGATTAATTTAGTGATGATTGAGCATTATTGAAGACACCTGATGATAACAAGCAGACTCACTGAAGGAGAAAATCACAAATTGTGTGTTAGTCAAACACATTTACAGCAGCAAAGAAAGCTAAAGTGAAATGAGATCAGGTGATGATGGTTACCTGTTGATGGTTTTATAATCATCATGAAATAGACTGATTCACTGAGGTTTTTATAATCTAACAATTATGTTCTTCCACTAATCACATCACAAACCCTGTGTTACTGCAGCATGAGATCCAGCAATATAACAATCAGTTTAAATCTTTTTACAAAAACGAAACAAAAAAAGTAATTTATGCTGTCACACACATATTAACAATCAGCATTATGAATCTCAACAATGGTGACAATCACAAATATGTAGATAAACAGATTAATTCAGACCATCACTGAAAAGCTACTAATTCACAACAAAACCAACAGCAAAAAATAAAAGCAAATATTTAGAATCAAACAAAATTATAGGACAATTCAGCAGCATAATTTATTTATGTCGCAATGTATGCTGGGAGTAGGGCTGGGCGATATATCGCATGCGATTGTTATGCGCATCTCGTCAGTAAAGCCGGTTCCTTGATTAGTAGTAAATCGCCATCACCTGCTTTCAGATGGAGCGGCATTTACTACAAAGAGCCGTAATTAACTGACAAGCTGAGCCATATCGCATTAATATAGCGGACGTATCGGCAGCAATAATTAATGCGATATGGCTCAGCTTGTCAGTTAACTACGGCTTTTTATACACAGCAAAAACTCCAGTAAATTAACACTGCTGGGAGTGTATGAGTCCACACTCAAGAGTGTTAAAGTTAATGAGATAATTAAGTGATTAATTTAGTGATGATTGAACATTATTGAAGACACCTGATGTTAACAAGCAGAATCACTGAAGGAGAAAATCACAAATTGTAAGTTACCATTGTGGTGATTGGTGTTTGCTTTAGTTGGGCTCTAGGCCATTATATGTGTACTTTAGATTTTGTTTGGCTGTTGTATCTGAATTGTAACTGCCAGTTGAACAAAGAAAAAAGTGATCTGTTGCTGTTGGTTACATTATAACATTCATCATTTGAACTTGATCACTGAACTCATTAAGATCTTTCATTCTGACTTCGATTTATGTTGTTGGTTAGAAAATCTGCATAAATGGCCAAAATTTTTTATATAATTTAAAGGATTTCTTAAAAGTTTTTTTTTTTTTTAAAAATCGTTCTTTTAGGCACACACAGATGTCAAGTTTCAGTCTATGCATCTCAACAATGGTGACGAGCAGAATATTCAATTAGGAAAAGTAAATTACATAGACAATTCAGATCATAATTTATTCATACCGCAATGCATGATGGGAGCCATTAATGAGTTGTGATTGGTGGCAGCCACTGCAACATGCTTTATTATTGTCACCATTGTTGAGATTCACTGGCTGATTATTGATGTCTGTGTTTTAAATGAATTTATCTAAATGTCTTTTGATCAGAACAATGTTTATTAAATGTTTTGAATTATAAGTAAAGTACTGATAATCATAGGCTGAAGAATCACTAATTTGCTGCTAACAAGTTAAACCAAACTATCTCATTAAGTTTCCTTTTTCAGATCACAGCATGATTATGTCAAAACATAACCCACACTATAAGATTACATTTTACTTTGTTCATTTAACTGTTATAAATCAATAACAGCAGACAAACAACAGTAAATATAATAGTTAACATCTAATGGTCTAGAGACCAACTAAAGCAAACACCCATCACCACAATGGTAACTTACAATTTGTGATTTTCTCCTTCAGTGATTCTGCTTGTTAACATCAGGTGTCTTCAATAATGCTCAATAGTCACTTAATTAATCACTTAATTATCTCATTAACTTTAACACTCTTGAGTGTGGACTCATATACACTCCCAGCCCCAGGAGTGTTAATTTAACACCGC
Organism: Scardinius erythrophthalmus; assembly: GCF_964197995.2. Classification (NCBI taxonomy): domain Eukaryota; kingdom Metazoa; phylum Chordata; class Actinopteri; order Cypriniformes; family Leuciscidae; genus Scardinius; species Scardinius erythrophthalmus. Next base: position 46,953,552 of record NC_138223.1, read on the forward strand.
TCCATCTGAAAGCAGGTGAAGGTGATTTACTACTAATCAAGGAACCGGCTTTACTGATGAGATGCGCATAACAATCGCATGCGATATATCGCCCATCCCTAGCTGGGAGTTTTGTACTATGCTGGTACCCAGCATGCATTGCAGCAAAGTACTTTTGATTGTCACCATTATTGAGATTCATACACTGATTATTGATGTCTGTGTGTGTCAAATTGAACTGACTCTTTCGTGCTCATGTTTGTTAAAGTCTTCTAACTGACAGTTATAATATTGATTGATCTCATGCTGCAGTAACACAGTGTTTGTGTTGTGAAAAAAATATTAATGTGACAATACAATTGTTAGATTAAAATACCTCAGTGAATCAGTCTATTTCATGGTGATTATAAATCCATCAACAGGTAACCATCATTACCTGATCTCATTTCACTTTAGCTTTCTTTGCTGCTGCAAATGTGTTTGACAAACACTGTCACAGCGGCCAAAAAAGACAAAAGATATAATAATATTATTTATTATACAAAGATTATTTTGGCTACAATAAGGTCCAGTTCTGGTTTATTTCTGACATGTGGCATTGCTATGCAGAGGTGTAAAGTCCAGGTTCAGAAAGTAAAAGTCCTCCTCAGTATTTTGTTCCAGTCACCTGGATTTGCTAATTCAGCAGGAGAGAGAACTAATTAGTGAAATCAAGCTGACTGAGTTTATGGGTGGAATAAACTAGGGCTGACTTCTAATAGTCGAGGATTTGACGATTCGATTCGGAGAGGTCTGATTCGACTATGAACCTCATAGTCGAATACATGGGCGTCAGTTTGGTTTGAAATGTGCTGGGGACAGAGACGCATTCGCATTTTCAGAAGGGCTGGGTACCATTTTTATTTCATTTTTTCAGGTCATGTTTTGAAAGACGATGTCCTGTAGCTTACTAATGTAAATAAATTAAAATGTATTCAAAAATCTGCTTCACATTTTCAGCAGGGCTGCGGAGCGGCTGTGAGTTGACTCCACACGGTTCTCATGTGCGTTAAAAAGCTTTTACGTGGTTTAATGTACCTAAACAGTGATTACCAAATTCCCCTCTCATGTTGCTCCACATAACCACTTAAAATGATAAAAAAAATCGAACCCAGAGTCCAATTATTATGGACGTTATCTGATATTAAGCGTTTCTGCTTCACATTTTCAGCAGGGCAGCGGAGCGGCTGTGACGGTACGTTCACACGGGGCGTCAGCGTCAACGCTTGACGGAAGGCGTGGCTGAAGTTTGGCACTGACGCCATGGTCATAGCAGCGTCAGCCAATAGGCCTATGTCACGAAAAAATTGAAGACCGGAAGTACGTCTTTTAGTAGGGATACGACTCTTCCGGTTAGCTTTTTACAATGGCGAGTCTGATAGATATCGCGGGACCAAATATCTCCGCAACCTGCCTGAAGTCACATATGACGATGTGGTTCGGATGGTAAATGAAAACTCTCGAGTGGAAAAGCGTTTAAGCTGAGGAATGGCTGTCTATGTCCTGACGCAGAGCAACCCGGTGCACTACAACAACAGTGGCGGGCCGTTCGTCAGTAAGGTAAACGTTTCTATGGTTACAGCGAGTTGGACCAATCAGCAGATGTTGCTGCTACGCTTAGGATTGTGGGTAGCGTAGTTTTTCTTCATAAGATCGCGGATAAAACATGTTTTTCTTAAAACAAGGTTGATTTCATACGAACTTAAAGCTTCTACAGTAGCAAAAACATTAGTTTCAAAACCTCATAGCCCGTGGTCAGTCTACCTCGGATGGTTTTGTCATTATGGCTGATAATCTAAATCCTTATGGACAAATACTGTTGACCGGAAGTTCTGAATCCCTACTCCGCGTTCCGGAAGCAGGAAGTGTGACATAGGCCTATGAAATTTAAAATGTATCCTCAGTTTGCTGCTCTTGAACAGGATGAACGTGATTGGCTGCCGCCTGGCTACTGTATTTGCATAGAGCGATCCTATTGGCTGACGCTTCCGTCTGCGGCGCTTCACTGGCATTGCTTGCGGCAGAAGTTGAAAAATTCTCAACTTCTGCCGCGAGCCACGCCAGTGAAGCACCGCCGACGGATCCACAATTCTTTTCAGCAACGCTTGACGTCACCCATTCAAAGTCAATGGGAAGCGTTGCCGCTGACGCCCCGTGTGAACGCACCGTGAGTTGACTCCACGCGGTTCTCATGGGTGTGAAAAAGCTTTACGTGGTTTAATGTACCTAAACAACCATCACCAAATTTCTCTCTCATATTGCTCCTCATGTTTATGAAATGGTATGATATATGTGTAATATATATGTGTTTTTTAGCTCTTTTGTTTGAAATGGAAAAAATCTAGCTGCTATCTAAAAAAAAAAAAGAAAAAGAAAAAAGGTTTGACTATCAGTCGACTACGGCAAAATCTAACGAATCAGATTCGACTATGAAAATCCTTAGTCGAAAACAGCCCTAGAATAAACATATGGCAAGGACTTTTACTCTTTGGCCCTGGATTACCCACCTCTGGCCGTAAGTCCACGCTGCATGTGGGCCAGATCATCTTTCAATGTGTGCCAGATGTGGGCCGGATCTGGGCCGACACAATGTTGCTATGTGGGTAGTATCTCATTTTGAGGAATATTACTGAATAAAAATGCAATAACCAGCAATATTAACTTCTCCATTGTTCTTCAGTTGATGTATAAGAAGAATGATTGGTTGGTGTAGTATTTGTCCCCCCCCCCCCTCCACTGTGATTGGACGGCTGGTTAAAAAGTGACAGTGACGAGTGCTGCGTTTTACCCAATGGCTCTGTCCCAAATAACACTTCATATGCGCTTTCGGTCTTGTGGACTTACAATGCGCGCGCTTCCCGACAGTCAAAGTGGCGGAACGTCACGAAAGTGTGGACTCATGGAAGACCGAGAGTTTTTAGGGTGCCAGTTGGGATAGGGCCAAAGTTTAACAGTTTTCAACTCTTACCTACAAGAAAAATATATATATAAAAAAAATGGCAATGAAAAAACAATTACATTACATAAAAACACAAATTAAGTTTACTATGGTAATCATGGTTATTATTTTACCATTTTATTGAAAACGAAAGCAACACAACATAAAAGCAGTTTCACACTCAATATCAGAATCTGGGACACTTTAGACTTCTACATTTTACTGTGATTGTCAGCTCAACACTTCAGACTAACAAACGAGATGCATGACAACATCCAGAAGAACACCTGCTTATAATGGAGCAAGACATACACACATAAGATGTAAAGTGTGCAGCATTACATTACACATGAAAGCAGTTAATGCTCGATGAATTCAACTTGCATTGTTTTAAAAGACGGGACTCTTAATAATGAATTATGTGATCACTATTGATTGATTCCATAAGGTAACACAAGTTTAAGGATGAAAAAACAGGATGATCCCTATTTCTCACAAATCCCTTTTCTCTTCTCAGAGCATCTGAGATCATTCCAGTTGTTCAGGGTGTGTTTTCCAGGATTTAGTTCAATACAGTCCTCACGTGCAGCATTATAGTTATTCGGCTCACCATCAGCCCAAAACCTGAATAAAATGTGTCAGATTTTTAATTATTCATAACCTCAACTAAACAACAAAAAATTTACGAATGTCACACACAACAAATACATAAATTAACAGTAATCTCAGCACTACATTTCTAGAGTAAACATAAAGCAGAAGTGAAAGTGCAGAAAAGTAAAAGAGAGAAGGTTTTTTTTTTTAATAGAATGTATTTATAGGGACCGCCTTTTGTGGTTTTGCTATATGTGTTTGTGGCAAAAGCTGTCTTCAGAAATGTAAAAAAAAAAGAAGTATTTTTGCACTTACCCTTTTTTCAGTGGTGAATCGTCCACCCATTTCATGATCCCCTCGTTCTCAATCTCAGACAAACCAATCCACACTTTCTCCTTGACTAATGAAGATATGTGCCTCTTTGTGTGAATAAAGACAGGAATAAGTGTGATTCCTCTCATTGATTAACAGTCACTCACACAAACTCACCTGCTTCTCTTCAGTGTTGATAATGACCAGATCAGCTCCTCGCTCTCTGCAGTAATGCCTGCTGTCAGACCAGCTCATCGACTCACTGGACATAAACAAGCCATCTGGACCCCACAGAAATCCTGAAAGAAACACAACTTGTTCAAACAGTTTACACAAAAGAAAAAAATGGAAAAAAGAAATGTACGTACAACAAACCTCGTTTAGAAGAGCACTGAAATTGCAGCAGTGTGATGGCTGTAATCAGAAGAAGACAAAGGATCCCGAGACACACTATGATCAACACCAAAGAACTGCTTCCTCCTGACAAAACACAGATATCAGTGAATAATATTGAAATTGAAAATTGTCAGTTCTGTCATGACCCGACAACAGCAAATGATCTAGGCAAGTATTTGAATGTTGACCAAAAAGCTTGGTGGCTACAGATACAGCAGGAACCAATCAGCTGTGCCCTGTAGAGATGATGTCATTGCAAGTTATGGACCATATAGAGTTTCATCACAGAACTTCGTGTATAAGGTTTAAAATCAACATTTGTAAGTAAAATATTAAATCTAACAGTTCTCATTTCATGAACCCAAATTAAACTCTGCTTACTGCGCTTTCGGGCTCTTCCTTCATCCTGGCAGTGTCTTTGAGGTCCAGGTGTGTCCATAATATTTCTGCGATTAGGATTTTCATAGTAGTCGTCAAATTCCATTATTCGTTCTTGTGTCTTGCTGTGCGTCTATACAGATGAGCTGTGGTCCTCAGAATGATGACTACTTTTAATAATCCACCTTATATAGTGCAAAATTTACACAGGAAGTGATCTCATTTGACATTTGCCTTTAATGTAAATATAGACTTCCTAAAACTCTCCTCAGACCCAAACTCTATGATTGTATCCTCTTGTACATCCAACCACATGTGATGAGCAAAATCCCCATCAAAATGGATTCTTTCCAGATCAGAAAAAGTCACTCATTAGTCGAAACTTCTCTATTACTGGCATTTGTCAACGGATATAGTCACATAACCTGTTTTCATAGAGTTGTCCTCATTTTAAGTACACAGTAAATTCCCCAGTGTTAAATCAACACTGCTCAGAGCACATATGGTCCCACTCTACATGGTGTTAAAGTAACACTGAAGCAGTGTTAAAGTTAATGAGACAATTAAGTGATCAATTGAGTGATGATTGACCATTATTGAAGACACCTGATGATAATAAGCAGAATCACTGAAGGAGAAAATCACAAATTGTAAGCCACCATTATGGTGATGAGTGTTTGCTTTAGTTGGGCTCTTGACCCTTACTGTGTCTTATTAACTTTAGACTTTGTTTGTCGGCTGTTATTGATTTATAACAGTCAAATTAACAAAGAAAAAGTGTGATCTGATAGTGTTGGTTAAGTTTTGACATAATCATGCTGTGATCCGAAAATGAAACTTATTGAGATAGTTTGGTGTATCTTGTTAGCAGTTGTGTGATTCTATTGTATATGATTATCAACATTTTCCTTATAATCCAATATATTTAATAAACATTGTTCTGATCAAAACACTTTCAAATGTATTAATTTAGAAACACAGACATCAATAATCAGCCTGTGAATCTCAACAATGGTGACAATAATAAAGCATGTTGCAGTGGCTTCCACCAATCACAACTCATTAATGGCTCCCATCATGCATTGCGGTATGAATAAATTATGATCTGAATTGTCTATGTAATTTACTTTTCCCAATTGTCACCATTGTTGAGATGCATAGACTGAATCTTTATGTCTGTGTGTGTATAAAATAAAGATAAAAAAAAAACTTTCAAGAAATCCTTTATATTATATCTGAAATTCTGGATATTTATGCAGAACCACAGTTATGCTGTAACCAATGACATAAACCAACAACATAAAGTTCAAATGATGATTGTCATAACATAACCAACACCATCAGATCACTTTTTTTTCTTTGTTCATCTGGCAGTTGTAAGTCAGATACGGCAGCCAAACAAAAATTAAAGTTATTTTTTTGTATAAGGGTCAAGAGCCCAACTAAAGCAAACACCCATCACCATATCGGTGGCTCACAATTTGAGATTTTCTCCTTCAGTGATTCTTCTTATTATCATCTGGTGTCTTCAATAATGCTCAATCATCTCTCAATTAATCACTTAATTTTTGCATTAACTTCAACACTGCTTCAGTGTTAACTTAATTATCTCATTAACTCCAACACAGCTTCAGTGTTAATTTTAACACTCTGTAGTGTGGACACATATAAACACTGAGGAGTGTTAATTTAACACTGGGGATCTTGAAGTTTCTTCTGACTCAAAGAATCAAAACTTCCCTGTAACTGACTTTTCTCAGCAGAGAGATCTTTGTCTCTGGTCTCCAGCTCCAGTTTCTCCTGACTCAAAGAGTGGGAACTGTTGTGTGACTGGCCTTTCTCAGCAGCGGGACATTTTATTCTGGTCTCTAACTCCAGTTTCTCCTGATTCAAAGAGCTGAAGTTGTTCTTCAGTTGGTCTTTTTCAGTCATTAGATCAGTGTTCTTGTCCTGTAAGCTGATGATAGTGTGATTGAACTCTTCAACTGAGTTCTTGTAACTCTTTAACAGGTCTCTCTCTGCTGTGATGGTGAAGTGCTGGAGTGTGATGAAGACCAGCAGAAGAACACAAATGAGCCCGAGACACACTGTCATCAACACCAAACACCTGCGTCCTCCTGACAAACAGATAGAACACATATATTTATTTTACTTTTGTTACCATTGTTGTGTTTTGCATGCTGAATGTTAACGTCTATGTGTAACACAACCCTGACCAATTGCAAGATATTGTCACAAATCTTGTAAAAATATAGCGAGATTGTATCAACCCAGTTAAAACTTTCACAAGGTGTTTATGACATAAGTGTTGACAATACAGTTTAACAAGATTATTAACAAAATTAAAAATAAACTAGTTGATGATTTAGTTTGGTCACCTTTTAAAAGCAATCTATTTATTATTTACTTTTCCTTTGAAATCAACTATCTGTGATTTCTTGTTACATTGCTGCATTAATTGGAAGTGAATTACAATAATACAAATGAAGGTCCAAGTGACCAACCAACGGGAACACTGATCGTCATAATGGTGAGTTCAAACTAAAACATTTTAGGAAAATCAGCGTGTTTAACGTTCTCTCAAAATTTTTAGTTGTATTGACAATTCAACATTCAAGATGACTTTAGGAAATGAGTGAATGCAACTAAAGAAAGATAACTGCAGTGGAGGAAATGAGTGAAAAGTCTATTAAGAATTACCATTTAAGCCTTGTTTATACTTTCGCCTGGCTCCGCAGCGCGAGTCTCCGCAGACTCCCCAAACGGACGAGGCGTTTACACTTGACGCACTCGCCATTGTACTATTCTTTGAAACGACAGGGGACGACTCGAGCAATTGTCCTCTAAACCATTAGGATTCAGCGGTGAGAAGAAGAAAGCTATACACACGTGACAATGTTTATTTTAGTACACCAGTAAACCCTGAGATTATTACTCATGACAATAAATCAAAGTATATGGATATGAGAATGTGTATACAATATAACTAAATTAACGATCTCTTACATATTTTCTAATTTCACTATTAAGTTTCGTGAACATTTTTATTAAACATGGACCTATATGTTCATTAAAATACGTTTTATGCTATTGTATGCTCATATTTTAAATGTAAGCAACTAATTTAGACATGCAAACTGGGTGCCGGTGTGTTGAGAAGTTCGAGCTCGGACAGATTCGGCTCGAAGTCGTTCGTCTTGGGATGCGGAGCCACGCGCGCTGTTACAAAAAAAGCCGCGCACGCCGCCAAGCGAAATGGGGTCTTGTGCACCCAACGCGCACGACCTTCCACACCGCAATGACGTAATTTTTGCTGCGCGCACCTTCGTGCTTGTGTGGACGTGCCGAGTATAAACCTAGCTTAAGTCTATTACATTTTTTTTTTTTTTTTTTTTGCCTGACAAAATTGCACACAAGTCAATCAATCTTAACTGAATAACCAAAGCATAGTATGTGAATAATAAAGATTACTAGATTTTTACAATTAAGACATTAAGTAAAGTTAACTAAAAAGTGTTAGTTAGAACAACTGTTGGATTTTTCAGAGGAAAAAAGGAATGATTGAAATTTTATGTAACAGTTTTCAGTTCCTCAAACATTATTGCTCCATGACCAACTCCATCTCTACGTCAGAATAAAATTTCTACTTACTGCACATTGGAGCTTTTCCTTCATCCTGCCAGAGACTCTCTGTTTGTGGTCCAGTTGAGCCTTCGGTAACTCTATTTAGAATATACCTGCCTGATTTCATTATTTGCTATAACTCACAGTCTTACAATACAGTAGTCTATGTGTTCACAGATGAGCTGCGGTCTGTACTGTAAGACTGGGTTTCCTGCTAAGAAAGAACATGAAATCAAACATCCTGCATTAAACAATACAAATAACTAATCTGGAGATTAGAAGAAAGAGCATAAGAACCGCCTTGCCCAGACTTCTCTCCTCTCCCCCTATGAGCCCCCCTCTCCCTACTTCCCTCCTTTCACCCTGACTCAAGTCACTGAAAGTTCACTAGAATATCAATATAAAACACATGATGTATCTTGTGAATATATTGTTGTTTCCCATTCAAATTTGGTGTAAGTCTCAGTGCATTTGGTAAAATGGTCTCAATTTCACAACAGTCACTTATATAATGTGCAAGACTGAAAAGTCTGTTCTCCGTTTTGGGTGGTGTCTCTTCAGGATATATGGTAATCATGGCTCCTTTCCCCCAAAACCAAATCCAAAAATATTTATGTAAATATTTACAACTCTTCTGTTCTGGGTATTTAAGGTAAACTGGCAGAACAGTCTTTGGAAATCTGTAACCAGGAAACCCCCACACAGGGCTGAGTACATCTACACTCCACACCTGGGATGGGCAAACTCAGTCCTGGAGGGCCAACACTGTCCTGCAGAGTTTAGCTCCAACCCTGATAAACTCTCCTGTCTGTAGCTTTCTAGTAATCCTGAAGACATTGATTAGCTGATTCAGGTGTGTTTGATTAGGGTCACAGATAGACAGAAACCATCAAAATAATGTTAATGTGTCAATGTTAACTGTATTGAATAGACATCTCTTTTGCTCCAGCAATTAATGTTGAAAAAAATTTTGATCCATAAATCAATGGTAATGGCACTGAGTCAATGTTACAATGTGATGTTGGTTCAACACCATGCATACTCTCAGAAAATGAGTAGTGTGACACTGGCAGTCTGAATGGCAGTCTGACACTGAAGCTTTGATACGTGTTTCAAACCATTAACTACAATTCCATTTGAACCACTGCTCTGAAGGTAAGGTGCGTGCACTAGATTTATTGTATTTCACTCGTCTTAAAGCCTGTCCACTATCTAGCGGGAATCATTTAGATGCAGCCTTGGCTTTTCACCAGGCGAGGGCGCTGTTACTGAAGCTTCGAGTAATGAACCCATTTTCAAAACAATTATTCTAAGTGGTTCAGTGCTTCACCAAAGCTTCATTTGCCCATCATTATGGAAGCATAACATCAGTGTTTCTCTGCTCATCTTTGACTGAAGCACAATGGTGACACACACAACTAATAAATTAAACAAACAGATCTCTCCTGTACCATCTTGCTCAAAAACACATAAAACATTAATCAAATTTATAAAATTGTATATTTACTCTCCTTATCAGTTATTGACTCAGTAGGATATACAGTGTTTGTTAATAGTCACAATCATCACCTAGTGGCCTGATTTACTGATCTAATTTATTGTCTAATGTATTTTTATGGGTGATGTTTCGTATTTTTGATTGTGGTATCACTGAGATTTTACAGATGAAGATCTATCAGAGTTTTGACAAACAGAAGACATGAAGGATTTAAAAAACAGTAAACAATCGGCGTATGAATCTCAACAATGGTGACAATCAAAAGTTTTATGGTGCAATGCATGTTGGGTGCCATCAGTTTGTTGAGGATCAGTGCCGATGGCTGTCGTGTTGATGAGGCCTTCACAGGGGAGTCTAGTTGTAAAGTGAAAATATACATAAATCCGTTAGTCGAGTTGCAAGTCGACTTACGCCACAAGAGTAACACTTGACGACGTGTGATGTAGGATGTAGGAGTAGAGTAAGCTGAACTAAGTGAACTAAAATGTCCATTGATAAGCTTTTTATTTAGAGGGAGATCCAGACCTCACCAAACTAATTTTACAAAACATTTTAAAGTCTTGTGTTTTTACCTAATTTTTAGTTTGAGCCAAAATAATTGTTTTTTTTTATTCAAAAATGTTCATACCTGGAATATGAAGTGCTAAATTTATGTAATTACATTAAAGTTATGCTGTGTGTTTACTATGGTAATAATGCCAATTGTCCAAAGCAAAAGCAATTCAACTCAAATGCAGTTTCACAGACACTCAATATTAGAATAACTGATGAATTAGGACAATCTGGGACACTTTAGACTTCATCGTGAGAAACTGGATGTTGTGAGTTTATTATAATTTTACATTTCCTTTAATCTGAATATCAGCTTGTGATTTTGTATATTACAGAAAAGTATGAAATAAAATGTATATTTAAGAAGTTTATATAAAATGAAGCAGACTGTTTTAAAAAGCAGAAACCTCAATTAGAAATTGGGCATTCACAATGAGATGATTCCATAAAATAATGGAAGTAAAACCACAAGAAGACGGGATGAAGCCTATTTCTCACAAATCCCTTTTCTCTTCTCAGAGCATGGGAGATCATTCCAGTTGTTCAGGTTTGAAGATGAACACGAAGATATAATTTCAACACAGTCCTCAATTCCTTTATCGTCATTCGGCTCACCCTCAGTCCAAAACCTAAATAACGTATTAGATGTTCAGTTATTCAGAACCCCACATTTTTTGATCAGGAATACAAAATAAGCAGATGCTTTTGAATTTATTTATAGGAAGTATCATTTATTGTGGATGCTGTCATGATTGTGTTTGTAGAAAATATATTTTCAGTTGTTTTCTTAAAGTTATGATGGTCTCATTTCATTTAATGAGATTACAAAAGACCAACCTACTAAATCCTGGTTTTCTGTGAGTGTTTTCTATCATCACTTACCCTTGTATCAGTGTTGAATTGTCCACCCATTTCAAAATGCCCTCGTTCTCAATGTCAGACAAACCAATCCACGCTCTCTCCTTGAATGAATTTATGCACCTCTGTGTGTGAATAAAAACAGGAATAATTGTGATTCCTCTCATTCATTAAAGCTACAATATGTAAGATTTTTTAGTAAAATATCAAAAAGTGCGATATATTTCCTGCAACTGATCCCAAAAGTTCCCAAAGATTTTTAATTTTAGAGAAATTCCAATCACGTGTCGCCTGTCAATGACGCAATATCCGCGTTAACCCAGGTTTCCGCTCGTACTGCCATAGTAAACATGGCGACAGACGTTGATAACTGCGTTACGTCTAGCGCCGCTCTTGTTTTGTTCATACATTATGGACCATGGCAAGCGGACTTTGGGACAAAAGGAGAACTAAAACGAGGATCAATATCAGCGTGGCGTTTTCGCGATGGTCGGCGACTTATATTGTACACTCAAAAAAATGCTATGTTGGCTTTAATTCACTTTTTTATGTCAAGAGGTTCAAATATGAACCTGAACATGAACCAAATATGTTTTGGTTGAATGGAAAAATATTAATTTTAGGATAATTGAACTTAATTAACTTAATTGTTTTGGACAAAATTTTTACTTTTAACCTTATTCAACTAAACGGCATTGGATTAACCTTATGTAATTTATTTAAATAAATAATGTTACATAAATCCAACGTAACCTAGTTACGTTTAACCTGTTGACATAAATTTTTTTATTAAAGCCAACATAGCATGTTTTTGAGTGTAGTTTTATGTCACATACTTTAACAGTCACTCACACAATCTCACCTGCTTCTCTTCAGTGTTGATAATGATCAGATCAGCTCCTCGATCTCTGCAGAACTTCCTGCTCTCAGACCAGCTCATCGGCTTATTGGATATGAAGAAGCCATCTAAACTACACAGATATCCTAACAGAAACACACACACTAAAGCTGTGTACATGAAAGATAAAGAAAAGTAGGAATACAAAAAAATGGATTCTAACCTTCTTTAAAAACTTTTGTCATTTCCTCACTCAAAGACGCGACTTTGGTCTCCAGTTCCAGTTTCTTCTGATTCAAAGCATCAGCACTTCTCTGTAACTGGCCTTTCTCAGCAGTGAGATCATTGACTCTGGTCTCTAACTCCAGTTTCTTCTGACTCAAAGAGTTGAAGTTGTTCTTCAGTTGGTCTTTTTCAGTCATTAGATCAGTGTAATTGTCCTGTAAGCTGATGATAGTGTGATTGAACTCTTCAACTGTGTTCTTGTAACTCTTTAACAGGTCTCTCTCTGCTGTGATGGTGATGTACAGTGTGATGAAGACCAGCAGAAGAACACAAATGAGCCCGAGACACACTGTCTTCAACACCAAACACCTGCGTCCTCCTGATAAACAGAGAGAAAACACACACATATCAGTGTATAACCTTTCATATTATTAGAAATTAAGTTTCAAATCAACCCTTTTAAGTAATCTATACATTTGTCTTTAGAAAGCAGGGCTTTTTAAATAGTATGTTATCTTATATGACAAACATCTGGAATTGCTTTGATAAAATATCACAATAAGTTCATGTTGATAAAAAAACAAAACAAAAAAACAAACAAATCCATGTTAATCACCTTCATATAAAAGCAGAAACATTGACCCAATTTTCATAGAAAAAAATGCTTGAAATTGTACATACTGTACTTTCGAGGTTTTCCTTCATCCTGGCCAGTTGTCTCAATACCATCTTCATAATTTGCATAAATAGCATCAAATTCCATGATTTGCTCTTGTTTCTTATAGTACGTCTTAACAGATGAGCTGCGATCTTCAGAATGATGAGTAGCGTTTTCAAGTTAGTGCTAATCCCAAACAGGAAGTGATTTCATTTGACACTGCATTTAATGACAATATAGACTTCCAGTCTGAAACTCTCCTCAGACCCAAACTATGACTATACTCTACATTCAAACATGGTGATATAAAAGGCAACAAGAGGAATCTGTGACCACAAATGAACAAACTTACAGGACAAGTTTAACTGGACATCAGTGTGGCATCCAGGGACAGGCGATGATCCCTACAGCTATTAAACACAAGGGAGTTACAACATTTTCACAGTATATATGAAGGTGTTTGTGTTCTGCATTTTGCATTATCTGTTTGCTGTGTGCAAAACAGCAGAAAACATTTTTTAATATAACTCCAATTGTATTCGTCTGAAAGAAGAATGTCATATACACCTAGGATGGCTTCAGGGTGAGTAAATCATGGGCTAATTTTCATTTTTGGGTGAACTATCTAGCTGGACAATGAAACTAATTTATTCTAGAGAAAATAAATTAGCTTTGTTGTATTATTTTCCTGTAATCAATGTAAAGCTTCTTTAAAACAATCTATATTGTAAAAAAAACCTATATAAATAAAGGTGCTGACTTGAAATAAGTTTAGTGTTTTGTTCTTCCCTCATATTTTAAAATATTTAAAAAATATAAATCTAAAAATATTTTCCTCATAATTTGATGGTTTAAGCAAACGTGTACACTGTTAAAAAAAAAAAAAAAACTGTCAAATTTACGGAAAAAAAAACGGCAGCTGTGGTCGCCAGTATTTTACCGTGAAAAATATGGTAGCAACCTTACTTTGAAAAAAAAAAAAAAAAAAAAAAAAGAAACTTCAGCAGAATTTAAATGTGTGGTAAAAAAAATATCAGCTGTGGTTCCCAGTACTTTACCATAAAAAATACAGTAGGAACCTTTTAGTTTTCACGGGACAACCATTATATTACATAAACCGATAAATGTTATCATTCAATTTCACTGAAGTATTAAAGTCTGCTTTATATCTTTGTAATATACTGATAACCATCATAATACACAAGTGGTAAAAAAGAAAAACACACAATGATTTAAATATACCATTAGTTTTCCACAAACTGAGGCACATGTTAATAATGAGAAGGTGCACAGTGTCATACACACAAACACAAAACACCATCATGGTGACACACACACATGACTCCAAATAATGCCATAAACATTCATTAAACAATATATGATGTAATATAAACCCCAAATGTATAAAACTGATAACAAAAACCAAGAAGAAACATCATTATTTAAATGAAATAGCATCAAATTTGAAGTGTCACACAGGGAATTCTGGGAATGTCCATTTAGAGAAACAACAGGAACAGAAAAAAGAGACGAGCAGAAACACAAGAACTACAACTGACTTCAGCTACAGTCTTAGATGAAATCAACTGAAGATAAAAAACGTTAAATCTGTGAAGATCTCAGCAGAGGAGGATTAAACAACTCCACAAACAGCATTACCGGCTTCACTTATTACTAACCAGACTGACTTTATTTCTGTCAGACGTCTACAGTTCTGTTTGAGAATTAACAGAGGTTTAGATGTTGATGATTTATTGTTTCATTTGAAGTCACCATGATGTTCAGAGAGATTGCCTTAGAAGGAACGGACATTAGATCTGGTCCGCACACGCTTTTACTGGCCAAGGATGTACTCCGATGTTGAACGCAAAGTAAATACCTGTGAGAGGTGCATCAGGAGGAAGGCCAGAGCCGAAAGAGCATTCCCCTTAGTTAATATAGAAACCAGCAGGCCTCTGGAACTTGTCTGTATGGACTATCTCTCTCTCGAGCCAGATGGACGTGGTACAAAGAACATCTTAGCTATCACGGACCATTTTACTAAATATGCTGTGGCAGTTCCAACAGCCGATCAGAGAGCAAAAACAGTTGCCAAAACTCTGTGGAATAACTTCTTTGTGCACTACGGGATTCCAGAGCGCTTGCACAGCGACCAAGGTCGTGATTTTGAGTCTGCTGTGATTAAGGACCTTTGTCTCTTGCTGGGGATAAAGAAGACTCGAACAACTCCCTACCACCCACGCGGGAATCCCGTAGAACGTTTTAACCGCACGCTCCTTCAAATGCTGGGAACTCTCCAAGAGGAAGACAAAGTGAGATGGCGGGACCACGTTCAACCACTGGTACATGCCTATAATTGTACCAAGAATGATACAACTGGGTTCTCTCCATATCAGTTAATGTTTGGGAGACAGGCAAGCCTCCCAATAGACGTGGCTTTTGGTATCAAACCAGAAGGGGAGAAGAAAGTTACCCACACAGAGTACGTCAAAAGGTTGCAAGAGAGTTTGCAAGAGAGTTACAAGATTGCTGTTGAACACAGTGAGAAGACAGCTCTTCGTAACAAACAAAGGTACGATCTGAGAGTGAGAGAGTCTACCCTGCATGTTGGGGACCGTGTCCTTGTCAAGAATGTGGGAATAAGAGGTAAACATAAGCTAGCTGATCGATGGAGCAACACAATCTATCAAGTGGTCAAACAGATAAATGAATCTCCTGTTTATGAAGTGAAGCCTCTTAAGACGAATGGTCCAGAAAAAACACTTCATCGAGATTTGCTTTTGCCCTGTGGATTCTTGACTTCCACCAATTCCACTGATGAAAGTGACAGAGAGGAGAGAAAGGAGAAGATCTCTTGTCCCAGGGAAACCTTGTTAGTGAATGAATGTCTTAACCCAGATGTTATTCAAGAACCTGTCACTGACCACGGAGCAGAGGTAGATTATTATTATTTCCCTCAAACCACACAAGACCCATATCCTACCGTAACCATTATCAGAGAAGTGCCTTACAACAAACCCATGATTGAGAATGCCAGTGGGACCACATTGGATCCTAATGCAAGGCCATTTGAACCTTCTGGTAGTAAGGAGGATGTGCTCTTACCTGGAGAAACCCTGACAGATGAAAACTTACCTAAAGAAACCCTGACAGAGGAAATCTTACCTGGAAAGTCCTCGGAAGAGATGATGAATAACTCACCTGTCAAGGAACTGGATTCAAAGTCCATGGATCGCTGTGATGATGAGTCCGATCAGGAGTTGCTTGTTAATGACACTGAACCTGTCGAGAAAAAGAATGAAGCAAGAGAAAATAAACAAAACAACAGCGGAACTGTGAATGAGGATTGTGATGTAGGAAATGAAGATATACCTGTTCAAGAGATTTCAGAGCTCAGACGTTCTACACGACATAGGGAACAACCTGATAGGCTGAACTATAAGTCATTAGGAAATCCTTTAGCATTAGTTATGCATTCCCTATTTGAAGGTCTAAACCAAGCTTTCACACGAGCTCTTGAAGCTGCTACTTTCCCTCAAGTTAGAGCACTAGCGCCTGATACATCTGAACTTTTATAAATGCACTACATGCAGGGACCCCTAGAGTTTAACACTGTTTTAATTTTAGTTGTATGCAGTACCGTAGTTTCCCTGTAGGGGCCGCTATACAAACGAGTGAAGCCGGCCGCGTGCCACCATCTTGTAGCAGAACTTCATCTGCAGTTAGCATCCCATTGACTCCCATTCATTTTGGCGTCACTTTGACAGCGAATAACTTTACATCTGAGGCGTTTGAAGACTCTATTTGTCCATTATTTATTTCTAAAGAAACACGACAATTTATAAAATGCTCCATTACCTTGTATCTTATGTTATGGCCCCGTAGAAGCAGTTTTTGTAAAAGTAGGCTAACGATTGTGTCATAACCACGCGACTCTCTGTCGCACAGTAGAGAGATTACCGTATGGACAGGAGGAGAAGCTCGCGGGCAATCGGGGGGACGTGGAGGCAAAATGACAATATAATTAATCAGAATACCTAGCAAAAGTTGCTCCTGCTCCTAGTTCATGGACAATTCCTACTCACACTCTCCGTCTCTGCAAGATTCGGAAGGGAATGATTCAGATTTCCCTTGGCACAGCTACTAGAAGACAGACGGGTTGCTCACGTGGTCCGTGTAACGCTTTGCTTGGTTTGAGTCTGCGCGTCAGGAAAGGAAGTGCTAAGAAATCGCTAAAAATGGGCTTCACTTGTCTCAATTGAGTTCCAGTGGGGTCGCTGTGTCCATTTCTTTTACTGTCTATGGATGAGCACGAGGTGATCAAGCGCTGCTTTTGAATTACTGAAAAGGGTGTATTTTTCTGAACAAAAAGAGTTTAAACTTTCCATAAGTCTTGTGTAGTATGTTCGTGAGTCCAAAAGGAATTCCATTTGATTCTAGTGAGAATTTTCTGCGAACTCTGGTGAGTTTCTGTGTTTAAAGAAATGTTTAGTTGATGTGCTTTAACTGATTAACGTTCAGAATTGTATATATATGTTATACTGAATAGAAAAAAAAACAGTCAGAGTTAAAATGTGATGTTTATTGAAAGTCGAAATGTTTTTTGCATTTGAATTCACGTTATACAAACGTGAATTCGTGGAGATCGGGGAAACTGATAGATTTGATTCTTGATACATTCATTTTATGATGTTTCCTGTACACATATGGAGGACAAATAATGTATTTATACATGAAAGTGTATTTTGAAGTTGCAGATGATAAATCTGTGCGTTGAACAGACTTATTTGTGCTTAATTAGTATGCTCACGTGTACTGACGTTAATCTCACGTGTACTGATGTTAATTAGTTGAGCTAACACGTGTATAAACATGTGAGTGATGCTGTTGCGATCTCATAAGGAGTTTATTGAATGAAGAAAAGACATACTTGAATTTTGAGAGATGTTAACTGTGAACTGTAAATTGTGTTTTGTGTAGACTGTTTTTTTTGTTGCCTGATTCCATCCTGTGAAAAGATCTGTGAAATGAGCCACGAGCCAAGGCGAGCCAGTCCATGATTTAGAGAAGGTCCTACTGCATTACTTGACGTCCAACCCGGATCAGTTTGCATCTGTTTGCATCGTGGGATTCTGTGCAATTACAGCTAAGCTGTTGCTTTATACACACACTACCCGGGTAGTAGTACAAAAAGGCCTTAAACACAATTAACTTTACACACACACACTCATTTTCCAAGGAACGAGGAGAACTTTGGACATTTTTTTTTTTTTTTTTTTTCCTTTTATTCTCAGACTTTGTGTACACAACCTAGACTAAATACTGCTTTTCCCTTTGTCAGAGTGTTGTGACGAGTCCTCAATATATATATATATTTTTTTTTTATTTCATTTGTTCTATGTACAATAAATGTGCTGGCTGTTGCTGATCTACACTATTTGGCCTAAACTTAATTTCTATCCTCCCAAGAGTCGAACCTAGTCCTAAATATTCAGTGATACAACCCTTATGGTATTTGGTTGACTTTGACAGTGTTACACAACATTTCTCATTTCCTCCAACATTAGCGACACATCTGCTACACCATTTCTGCTTTAAAGTCATTTTCTGCTTACTGCGATGAAAAACATGTTGAGTACAGAAAAATAATTTGATGTAAATACACGTCATATAAAAGCAGAAACTCTGACATATTCATAGGAAATATAGTGCTATAATAGTGCTAACCCTAAACAGGAAGTGGTTTTATGCTGGCTACTAAGAATTTCTGTGCAAACCAATACTAACTTTGTGTACTATACATCTACCACAAAAGCCATCAACTAATACAATAGCCTCATTTAAGGAAATGTGTATGTTGTTCACTTATTCTGGCCAGTTGATAATACCTAGAATATCAAAATCGACTGCTGGCGGTAGATCCTTTTCCTTTTTAGCACCAAAACTTTGGAACAGTCTTCCTACCATTGTCCAGGAAGCAGACACACTCTGTCAGTTCAAATCTAGACTAATAACACATCTCTTTGACCTATCATACACATAACACATTATAGACTTCTTTAATTCAACGTTAGGCTGCATAGATTAGGTCAGCCGGAACCGGGAACACGTCCCATAAATCCTGATGTACTCGTTACATCTTGAGAAGAATGGCGTCTACGTTAATATTAGATCCAAAATATCGGATCCAGGCCGTATCCAGATCTGACGAAGGACCTGCGCCTGGACGAGACGACAGCGCAGTCCTGAAGTGTCAACCAGTCTCTCCCCTGTGAAGGCCTCCCTCCCTTTACCTCTCCACAGATAAAATGTTTTCGGGATAATTCCAGTTCACGCGGCTACGCAGACGTGACAAAATATTTCTGTATTATAAATTTTTAAGGTCAGACAAGTAGTTTATTGAGGGTTGATTTGTAAAGAAGGAATCACGTCTACACGCCTGCGCACGTATATATTTAAACGCACATACATTTGGACTGAACACGTAATGCGCGTTTGCGTTTTGGAGGTTTGAGGTTTTCCTGTTAGAACGGTGTCGTGTTAGCGGCCCCTAAGTTAATTACTAATGATCTTCGCAACGGAAGTACATCAATCAATCAAAACTAACTTTAGCTGGACAATAACTTTATCCTAGAGCTGTTGTAAAGCCAAAAAAGGATAATTTACTATTATCACTGTAAAGCTGCTTTGAAACAATCCATATTGTTAAAAGCGCTATATAAATGAAGGTGACTTGACTTATAATGGTCACCAATTTTATGTGAAAGCAGGGCATTGTCATTTGTTGATGTTATGTGGGCCAATAAACAGGAATACATCTTCTCAATGTGTAGTATATATGTTTTTGTGTGTGTGTGTGTTCTGTTAAGCATGCATATATTCATGAAATTCATCGACAACTTACTTAAATACACTCTTTCACACCTTCAAAGTACATGATGCCCACTTTACACTCAGAAAAAAAGCTGAGGACTTTAATATTTTGTTAAATAAAACTTAACATCATGGAGTCACAATAACATCTAGTTGAACATATTATATTTGCATTTCAACAATATTCCATATATGAGAAATATATACAATAGGCTATCAGTTTTTTTATATTCTCTTTCAGCTAGGATATATAAATATAAACTCACACAGGATCAGGTAAAATGCTCAGAAGCTGCGTATCATGTTCTTGTCACTTAACTTGCAAATCAAGCTCTTTAAGTCGTATAGCCAATTTAAGGTCTGATGTAGACCTATCAATGGATTTGTCTCTACTGTTGGAATTTGAACTGCCTCCTCTCCTAACCCATCCGTCGCATAAGCAGCATTGACATCCCGTACCACCAGTTCAACTTTCAACTACCCATCCAACACCAAATTCTCCTGTACCACATCTTGTATTACCTGTTTAGTGGCCACTTTAGATATAGATATATCATAATATTCTGCAACAAGAATCAAGTCAGATTTACGGCATGATTGTAAAGCCTCTATCATAGGAGACTGTTTAAAAGCCTCAAAACTAAATTCCATAATTATACTCAGCACAAAAAAATCCACCAATCAGACAATGAAATACCTACTCACCAGCAAGTTGTCATGATAGAAACACGGAAGCAAATGCAAGTTAACTCTTTTCTCTTTATTGTAAACAAGCTGATGATAGATAGTGTCCAGGGCGAAACAGGATAGTGGCGCAGGGACTTCGATGGTCAGATGTGCCGTGATGAAGGGTGATGACGTGACGTGACAAATCCAGGGTGAACATCCACGGGGACACGAACAGGAACGAGGAGACACCGAGACTGGAACAAGACGAGATCACACACCGGGAACCACATACAACGATCTGACAAAGGAGATGAGAATTGAATGAGTATATATAGGTGCTGAGATGAGCTGTAGCTGGTGACGGAGTGATGAACTTGATTGTTGATGAGTGCTGATCAGCCGGCACGCCCACACAATCAGCACGCAACATACAACAACAAAAACACGAGACAAGAAAGAGGCATAGGATTTATGAACCGTGACACAAGTCAAATCATAGGCCTACTTACAAACGAATCAGATGAAATGGACGAGCCCCCATTTTATTACGTCCGCTAGGTGTAAAACGCAATAAACTAAAAAATACGACCAGATTCCAGCAGGCCGTCAGATCAAAAGAACCGAATAATGAATACTAAAGAAGGCAAAAACCATACATTATAATATAAATGTATTATGAATCACAGAAGTAAATTACAATAAAGTAGAATTCATTAACAAAAAATGAATAGAGAAATAAATCAATAGAGTGGTATTCTCGTCAGAGAGACCCAAGACCCAAAATAACAAACAAAACCCAATCTAACGAAATTAAACAGCAACTTAATTAACACAAAGAAAAGAAAAGAAACTACAATAAAGCTTATCTAACTACGCTTATTAAAAACATAGCATAAATAAGTTCCAAACAACAAACACACAACCAAAAGAAACACGAGAAAACAACATTGTGTTCTATCTGAGCCATTGCGACCGACCCGAAGCCGCAACAGGCCTCTTCTGTCAAGCGGAAGAGGACTTTTAAAAGCTGCCGTCGGCAACATTTTTTTGATCATATTCAGTGAAATCGACACTATAATCCGACAGAACAACATAAATAAGGTGGTTTTAGTAAAAAACCCGAACTTCTAACTCCACCTGGAGTGTGTTATTTGTTTTGCAAAAATCCACCGCTCCCTGATCATCGGGTCAGCGCAGGGGGGTGAGCGATCTGACTGTTAATCACAGGTCGTGCACACGCCACAGATCCCCTCTCCCTCGCACACGTTACAATATCACATGCACACGACACGCCTGAAGTTCGCCTGAAGATTGTAGGAAGTGTGATGGAGGATATAAAATCTACTAACAAGCTTCCAATTCCTCGGTTATTGCTATCTATGTATAGATTAGCCAGGGCAGCCTACCTCCAAGTCCATGGTGTTGATCGATGCTGAACAGACGGACACGTTCACAGAAAATCAGGTACACACGCACTGACGATGGGCGGGTGCTCGTTGGTAGTGGGGGAGGGGCATGAGAGTTGTAAACATTCAAAATTTTGGCTAAGTCGACCCAATCTGCCAGACTTGCCGACTGCAGCTTTAAGGACCGCCATCTGATCATCCAATTACCGCTGGCAGGTGGCAGCACTGTTTGCAAATCACCAGTGATCTGAAACTCAAACTGAACATCAAAAAGCATACACAAATATAATAAGGACACAAAGAAAAAATACACATAACATAACAGAAGGATTGGGGAAACATTTTGATGAAACATTTTATAAGCCTCTCTTCACAAAATGTTTAAAGGGGCAATTCAGAATCCCTTGTTATTAAAGGGGTCATATAATGATACATGCACTTTTACAAGTTGATTGTACTGAAATGTGTGTTGGCAGTGCCTGTACACAACCATCATAAAATGATAAAAATCCATCCAGTGTTTTTTTTTAATCTTATATGTTTGACCCTCTCTGAAATCAAGCCGTTCGATTTTGTGACGTCACAATATCGACGCCCATCCCACGATGGTTGATTGACAGCAGCGTTTCAACACAGACCCACCCTCGTGAGCGAGCTGTCAATCATAGCACGCGCCGACGGTGCGTTCATTGCTGATAGCTGGAGTGCTGAGTAGAATGGCGTCTAAAGATTGTGGTGTTCTGTTCTTGGGTGTAATAAGGAACACAGCAGTCATGTTGATGATGTTTCTAAATCCGAACCGCTGAAGACGCAGTGGCTGAGTTTGTTTTCGAAGGGAATATTCCCCAAGATCAACGTCAATGCTCTCATGTTTGCGCGAATCATTTCACCAGACTGCTTTACAAACGAGGGTCAGTATAAAGCTGGATTTGCTAAGAAGCTGCTCCTGAAAAAAGGATCAGTACCAACTATTCGTGTTCCTGCTGCACCTCCAGAAGAAGTGAGTGAGTGTAACGTTTTATTGACCTTTATATTAATCTTTAATCTTAGCAAATAGCTTGCACGCTTCACGATGAATGCGGCTATTTTTACACTCAGGGTACATTATGGCATGTTTTCTATGTACAACGTTTTCAATATAATTCATAATCCCACGTTTATAATGAACGACGCGTTATTGTGTTAGAAACGATGTACGCACAGAACAGAGAGGCGGGGTGAGGAAAGCTCATTATCATTTAAAGACACATGCACTTAAACGGCGTGCTGAAAAGAGAGCTGTTTTTGACCAGGTAAAATTAGTGTTTTCTTACAATACAAATGAGAATTTTTAATTAAAGTATATTACAAACTTTTAATTTAGACCCTAAAGAATCATATTAGCTTGTACAAAAATTACATTATATGACCCCTTTAACAACACCAGTGGCCGTTAAGTGAACTGCAGCCAGCAGCTTATTGAACGCACAAGAGACTGAACATGATTCAATGTCTCGAAATACTCACGGCAAAGTTCTTTTTCATTCTTCGTTTAGAAGTAAAAAGTGTGAAATACCTTTTCAGCGATGTACTGCTAACAAACATCCAGATGCCGTCCACACTGCTGAGAGCAACTTTAGATGAGTAAATAGTACAAATTCCTCCCAGTAACAAAATAAACACAAAAATGACAACGGTGAGAAAACAGAAGTTCAGAAAGTATCTGATCGTAATGATGTGGATATGCTTGCATCGGCTCTGTGATTCACCAGCATCATGTCGACAGATGAGGATAAAATTACACTGTTATAATAGTTTGATTATGAAGTATATTTGAGACAATCTAGCAATATGAGACTATAGTTTGAATTGATCCCTTTTCTTTGCATGACACAATGGGCCTCATTCATTAAACTTTGTAAATATATAAGTAAATTCAGAGTAATTTGCGTGTAAAACAGACCTTCTCTAAAAATCTCATAAACATCTGATTTGATGGTAAAATGTGTGTATATTAATGAATTCCAATCTTTCATAAATAAGATACTCATGCACGCTCATTCAGCATGTCTTTCTGTGATTTTTTGTTTTTTTGTCTTTCTATGAATTACAACCGAAGTCCTTTTAAGACAAGTCATTTCACTAGGCGGCCATCTTTGAAATGCCTCTCAGGCGTGGAAGTGCAGCTCCTCTCTCTTTGAATGGGGAAACATCAAATTCTCCAAAACTGTTTGCCAAGCTTACGAATAAATTTCATATTTGAAATCACCAAAGAAATCTGACAACAACTGTCTCATAAATTGTATTTATAAATGCTCGAATCATGACAGAAAATTATTTTTTTCCACCTGGATCAAGCCAATGCGCAGTGGAAGATGACTTTAACAATCGTGATTGGCTCTTATTTAGAAGGCGGGATTATTACATCATATTGTGCGTTACACTTTTCCCCATTCAAAACAACATGAGTGATGCATCTTGTGTTATTCTATATTACGTGCCCAGGAACGCTGTGGAATCTTCTGGACTCCCTTACATTGCATAAATGCAAAAGAGACTAATAGGCCAATTGCCTAACAATAAATATTCAATTAATGTGTGTCCACCAAAGCGTTTTCAGCCAGCTGAAAAAATGTCTGATGCTCTTCTGAAAACAGCCAGCTGGTGGCGCTAGAGAGCGATTTGGTGGCACTGTGTTTTTCTAGATGAGACGCTTTGGCTGATTTGGAATATCAACAGCAGAAACGTGTTACTACAAGTATCTAATTTTGAAGAATATTACTGAATAAAAATGCAATAACCAGCAATATTAACTTCTCCATTGTTCTTCAGTTGGTGTACAAGAAGAATGATTGGTTGGTGTAGTATTTGTCCCACCCCTCCTCCACTGTGATTGGACGGCTGGTTAAAATGTGACAGTGACGAGTGCTGCGTTTTACCCAATGGCTCTGTCCCAAATAACACTTCATATTCGCTTTCGGTCTTGTGGACTTACAATGCGCGCGCTTCCCGACAGTCAAAGCGGTGTAACGTCACGAAAGTGTGGACTCATGGAAGACCGAGAGTTTTTAGGGTGCCAGTTGGGATAGGGCCAAAGCTGAACAGTTTTCAACTCTTACCTACAAGAAAAAAAATTAAAATAAATCGGCAATGAAAAAGCAATTACATTAAATAAAAACACAAATTAAGTTTACTATGGTAATCATGGTTATTATTTTACCATTTTATTGAAAATGAAAGCAACACAATGAAAATGAAAGCAGTTTCACACTCAATATCAGAATATGGGACACTTTAGACTTCTACATTTTACTGTGATTGTCAGCTCAACACTTCAGACTAACAAACGAGATGCATGATAACATCCAGAAGAAGTTCTAATTAACAGCTGCTTATGATGGAGCAAGACATGAACACATCAGATGTAAAGTGTGCAGCATTACATTACACATGAAAGCAGTTAATGCTTGATGAATTCAACTTGCATTGTTTTAAAAGACGGGATTCTTAATAATGAATTATGTGATCACTACTGAATGATTACATAAGGTAACACAAGTTTAAGGATGAAAAAACAGGATGATCCCTATTTTTCACAAATCCCTTTTCTCTTCTCAGAGCATCTGAGATCATTCCAGTTGTTCAGGGTGTGTTTTCCAGGATTTAGTTCAATACAGTCCTCACGTGCAGCATTATAGTTATTCAGCTCACCATCAGCCCAAAACCTGAATAAAATGTGTCCGATTTTTAATTATTCATAACCTCAACTAAACAACAAAAAATGTACGAATGTCACACGCAACAAATACATAAATCATAAATTAACAGTAATTTCAGCACTGCATTTCTAGAGTAAACATAAAGCAGAAGTGAAATTGCAGAAAAGTAAAAGAGAGAAGTTTTTTTTAAATGTATTTATAGGGACCGCCTTTTGTGGTTTTGCTATATGTGTTTGTGGCAAAAGCTGTCTTCAGAAATAATCTGGAGGTTTTGATGTTCTTATTTTTAAAATGGGAATTAAAAGGACTAAAATAAATAAATACACATGAATTTCTGTGAGTATTTTTGCACTTACCCTTTTTTCAGAGGTGAATCGTCCACCCATTTCATGATCCCCTCGTTCTCAATCTCAGACAAACCAATCCACACTCTCTCCTTGACTAATGAAGATATGTGCCTCTTTGTGTGAATAAAGACAGGAATAAGTGTGATTCCTCTCATTGATTAACAGTCACTCACACAAACTCACCTGTTTCTCTTCAGTGTTGATAATGACCAGATCAGCTCCTCGATTTCTGCAGTAATGCCTGCTGTCAGACCAGCTCATCAACTCACTGGACATAAACAAGCCATCTGGACCCCACAGAAATCCTGAAAGAAACACAACTTGTTCAAACAGTTTACACAAAAGAAAAAAATGGAAAAAAGAAATGTACAGACAACTAACCTCGTTTAGAAGAGCACTTAAAGTGCAGCAGTGTGACGGCTATAATCAGAAGAAGACAAAGGATCCCGAGACACACTATGATCAACACCAAAGGCCTGCTTCCTCCTGACAAAACACAGATATCAGTGAATACACTCCTTTTTTTTTTGCCAAGATGGCGTCGCGAGTACAGCGCGAGGCTCTGCGTCTCCCCAGTTTTTGGGAATTATTGAGTGTTTGTTTATTATTAGCAGCGTTTTTCCCTCGATACAACCATGGGAATATATTTTACAGTAGACAAGAACTTCTTGACATCCACGCACTCTGGACGAGTAACATTTTAGAAAATCTTCAACTTCCACCGGAGATAGCCAGGACGCCGGGCTCTAACTTATCAGCTCTCCCAGGTAGGAGGGCTCGGAGGGGTCGTCAAGACCGTAAACAGAAGCGGGAAAAGCGCGGTGGCCTACGAGCTAGGCTAAGGCTAACCCCACATAAGCTACCACTACCAATCTTATTCCTAGCCAATGTGCGGTCACTGGCGAATAAACTAGATGAAATACGACTCTGGATTACCTCTCACAGACGGATTATGGACTGTAATATCATGATTTTCATGGAAACCTGGTTAAATGGCCGTGTTCCGGACGTCGCGGTCGAACTGGAGGGGCGGACTATGTTCAGGGCTGACAGAACAACTAAAGACTCCGGTAAGACCAGAGTCTGTGGTTTGGACATTTATGTCAACAATGCTTGGTGTACGAACGCTGTCATGACCGGGAGTCACTGTTCTGAGAACTTGGAATATCTGTCTGTTAAATGTCGGCCTTTTTACCTACCCAGAGAGTTTACATGTACTGTTATCACGGCCGTTTATGTACCCCCTGACGCTAATGCTAAGCAAGCAATGAAAGAACTATATGCTGCCATTAGCAAACAGCAAACCACACACCCAGGAGGGGTGTTTATTGCTGCTGGGGATTTTAATCACTCAAACCTCAAGTCTGTACTCCCCAAGTTCCACCAACATGTCTCCTGCCCGACCAGAGGTGACAGAACTTTGGACAAGGTGTACACAAACATACCAGAGGCTAGGGCTGGGCGATTTAAATCGCGATATTGTTATGCGCATCTCGTCAGTAAAGCCGGTTCCTTGATTAGTAGTAAATCACCATCACCTGCTTTCAGATGGAGCGGCATTTACTACAAAGAGCCGTAATTAACTGACAAGCTGAGCCATATCGCATCAATATCGCGGACGTATCGCCAGCGATATTTAATGCGATATGGTTCAGCTTGTCAGTTAACTACGGCTCGTTGTACACAGCAAAAACTCCTGTGTTAAATCAACACTCCTGGGAGTGTATGAGTCCACACTCAAGTGTGTTTAAGTTAATGAGATAATTAAGTGATTAATTTAGTGATGACTGAACATTATTGAAGACACCTGATGTTAACAAGCAGAATCACTGAAGGAGAAAATCACAAATTGTTAGTTACCATTATTGTGATGGGTGTTTGCTTTAGTTGGGCTCTTGACCATTAAATGTTTATTTTAGATTTTGTTTGATTGTTGTAATTGAATTATATTCACCAGTTGAACAAAGAAAAAGTGGTCTGATGGTGTTGGTTATGTTATGACAATCATCATTTGAACTTGATCACTGAACTTATTAAAATCCTTCTTTCTGACTTCGATTTATGTTGTTGGTTAGTGAATCTGCATAAATGCCCAGAATTTTTTATATAATATAAAGGATTTCTTAAAAGTTGTTTAAAAAAAGAATTATTCTTTTAGGCACACACAGATGTCAAGATTCAGTCTATGCATCTCAACAATGGTGAGGAGCAGAATATTCAATTAGGAAAAGTAAATTACATAGACAATTCAGATCATAATTTATTCATACCGCAATGCATGATGGGAGCCATTAATGAGTTGTGATTGGTGGCAGCCACTGCAACATGTTTTTTTATTGTCACCATTGTTGAGATTCACAGGCTGATTATTGATGTAAGTTTTTTAAATAAATTAATCTATATGTCTTTTGATCAGAACAATGTTTATTAAATATTTTGAATTAAGTAAAGTACTGATAATTACAGGCTGAAAAATCATAAAACTGCAGCTAGTAGTTTAAATTAAACTATCTAAATAAGTTTCCTTTTTAAAATCACAGCATGATTATGTCAAAACATAACCAACACTATAAGATAGCATTTGACTTTGTTTATCTAACTATTATAAATCAATAACAGCAGACAAACTACAGTAAATATTAAAGTAAACATATAATGGTCTAGAGCCCAACTAAAGCAAACACCCATCACCTTAATGGTAAGTTATAATTTGTAATTTTCTTCTTCAGTGATTCTGCTTGTTAACATCAGGTGTCTTCAATAATGCTCAATCATCACTAAATGAATCACTTAATTATCTCCTCAGCCCTAAATGCCGCTTCATCTGAAAGCAGGTGATGGCGATTTACTACTAATCAAAGAACCGGCTTTACTGACGAGATGCGCATAACAATATCGCGATTTAAATCGCCCAGCCCTACCAGAGGCCTACAAAGTCAAACCACTCCCCCACCTGGGTCATTCTGACCATCTCTCCCTGCTGCTGCTGCCCACATACACACCCCTCATTAACAGGGTGAAACCCACAGTGAGGAATGTGAAGATCTGGCCCGAGGGTGCAGAGGCCGCACTACAACTTAGGTTTCAGCGCACGGACTGGAGTCTGTTCGCCACCAATGCCATCTCTGACTCCCAGCTGGACATTGACACATATACTTCTTCTGTTCTGGAATACATCAATACAAGCGTCAATGATGTCACAACTCACAAGCAGATCAAGTTATACCCCAATCAGAAGCCTTGGATGAATAAGGATGTCCGTCTACTGCTAAAGGCTCGCGACATTGCTTTCCAATCTGGCAATGCAGAAGTCTATAGCACATCCAGGGCTAACCTGAAAAGTGGAATTCGGAATGCCCAACATAGCCACAAACGCCTGATTGAGGAGCACTTCAATAACTCTGACCCCCGACACATGTGGCAAGGGATACAGGCCATCACAGATTACAGAAGAGTAAGCTCAACCCCTCTTACCACCACTACCTCCTTTGCTAATGAGCTTAATAACTTTTATGCCCACTTTGACCGGGACAACAACACTATGCCTGTCAAAACTACCCCCCCACCTGACGACCAACCCCTTAGACTGACTGTCTCTGCCGTGCAGTCAGTACTGAGCAGGGTGAATATACGGAAAGCAGCCGGCCCGGATGGAGAACATGTGCTGAGCAATTGTCTGGAGTCTTTACTGATATATTTAACCTGTCACTGGCCCAGGCTGTTGTTCCTGTGTGCCTCAAGACCACCATCATCGTCCCTGTGCCCAAGCGATCAAACCCAGAGTGCCTGAATGACTATCGACCGGTAGCACTGACCCCTATCATCACCAAATGTCTCGAGAAGCTAATCCTAGCTTACCTCAAGCCCAGTCTTCCTCCTGCACTAGACCCCCACCAGTATGCATATCGTGCCAACAGATCGACTGAGGATGCCATATCCACAGTCCTCCACTCTGCCCTTACCCATCTAGATAATAAAAATTCATATGCAAGGATGTTATTCATCGTTATTCAGTTCAGCTTTTAATACAGTCAAACCATCTGATCTGATCATGAAATTACACAGGCTTGGCATCAGCATATCCATTTGCAACTGGATATTGGACTTTCTGATCAACAGACCCAAGATGGTAAGGTTAAATAACCTCTTCTCCACTACACTTCCTCTAAACACTGGTGTGCCACAAGGGTGTGTGCTCAGCCCATTACTGTACACCCTCTTCACCCATGACTGCTCCTCCATTCACAACACTAACTCCATCATCAAATTTGCAGACGATACAACGGTGCTTGGCTTGATCAGGGACAATGATGAATCAGCCTACAGGGAGGAAGTGCAGCATTTGGCTGCATGGTGTGCAAATAATAACCTTGCGCTCAACACCTCCAAAACCAAAGAGCTCATTGTTGATTTCCGGAAAGCAAAGGTAGGCACCCACACACCCATTTACATCAATGGGGCTGAAGTAGAGCAGGTCACTAGCTTCAAGCTCCTGGGTGTCCACATTTCACAAGACCTCTCCTGGTCACTCAGTACCTCCATTATTGTCAAGAAAGCTCAACAACGCCTCTTCTTCCTCAGGAAACTGAAAAAAGCTGAACTGTCCCCTCAGATACTCCGTAACTTCTATCGCTGCACAGTTGAGAGCATTCTCACTAACTGCATCACGGTGTGGTATGGAAACTGCACAATGGCTGACAGGAAAGAACTACAGCGAGTGATGAAAACTGCACAAAAAATCATTGGCACATCACTCCCAGCCATTACTGATCTACATCACTCACGGTGTTTGCGACGTGCTCACAATATCATCAAGGACCACACACACCCCAGTCTAGGACTGTTCTCCATCCTCCCATCTGGGAGACGTTACAGGAGCCTTAGAAGTCGCACCAGCAGGCTCAGAAACAGTTTTTTTCCCTACACCATAACGCTGCTCAACATCAAGCCCCAACACTAGCCCCTGTTCCTGTGCTGCTCCGCCATTTCTCTCCTTTGTTTATTTCTTGCGCTCAGATTGTAGATTATCTGACTACCTCTGATCACTATGCACTTTACCAATACATCTCAATTATTATGCACTATATGAAATTTCTACTTATATGGCCTATGGACCGTCTGAACTCTATACATCACATTTGCAAAATATATTTTTAAATAATCATACTGCATTCTGTATTTTTATACATATATATATATATATATATATATATATATATATATATATATATATATATATATATATATATATATATATATATATATATATTTTTTTTTTTTTTTTTAAGCATTGCTATAAAAAGCACTTTAATGATTGACTGACTGGTTAGATGTAAAACTGCATTTTGTTGTACAGGTTGTACTTGTGCAATGACAATAAAGTTGAATCTGAATCTGAATATTGTCAGTTCTGTCATGACCCGACAACAGCAAATGATCTAGGCAAGTATTTGAATGTTGAGCAAAAAAGCTTATTGGCTACAGATACAGCAGGAACCAATCTGCTGTGCCCTGTAGAGATGATGTCATTGCAAGTTATGGACCATATAGAGTTTCATCACAGAACTTTGTGTATAAGGTTTCAAATCAACATTTGTAAGTAAAATATTAAATCTAACAGTTCTCATTTCATGAACCCAAATGAAACTCTGCTTACTGCACTTTCGGGCTCTTCCTTCATCCTGGGAGTGTCTTTGACGTCCAGGTGTGTCCATAATATTTCTGCGACCAGGATTTTCATAGTAGTCGTCAAATTCCATTATTCGTTCTTGTGTCTTGCTGTGCGTCTAGACAGATGAGCTGTGCGTCTAGACAGATGAGCTGTGGTCCTCAGAATGATGACTACTTCTAATAGTCCACCTTATATAGTGCTAAATTTACACAGGAAGTGATTTCATTTGACATTTGCCTTTAATGTGAATATATAGCCTTCAATGTAAATATAGACTTCCTGAAACTCTCCTCAGACCCAAACTCTATGACCATATCATCTTGTACATCCAACCACGTGTGGTGAGCAAAATCCCCATCAAAATGGATTCTTTCCAGATCAGAAAGTCACTCATTAGTCGAATCTTCTCTATTACTGCATTTGTCAACGGATATAGTCACAGAACCTGTTTTCATAGAGTTGTCCTCATTTTAAATATCTTCACTCTTCTACACAATGGAAATGGGAATTAGTAAAATGTTAGATCTGTGCCTTTGTAACAGGCTTTTTCTTAAAGGAACACTTCACCCATTTGCATTAAGCTTTGCATGGTTAGAAACCCAGTCATACTATTGAATGGTCGTGCAACACTCTCTCATTTTCCCCTGAGACGGGAGAAATCCGTATTTACCTCTTACACTTCCTCCCACAATAACGCAAAAATTGTCATTTTGCGTCATTGTCGAAAAAGAGGATGAAGGAAGTGTAAGGGGGGGGGGGATTTCTGTTGAGACTACAAGCACTAGTTCCCACCCTTTCAAACCCACCCATAGGGGGTTGGACCTAATGCGCTAACAGACCTATCACAGATCAGTGCCAGTGCGTTTGATTTCCAATGTCATCCTCTTTTTCCCGGACATGTCCAGCCGTCGAGATCGTCCAAAATGTCCAGGATTCGGCTTTTGCTTTCTGCGGTCGCCATTCATTGTTTACATGCACAGCTTTTGTTTCAATCTAGCTGAATTCATTCCGATTGGTGAATCTGAATGTAGTGTTTACATGAACGCTAAACAAGTGATCGGTTGATGTGCGTTTTAACATTGTTAAGAAAACTCCCGCTCCTCCGTGGGAGATGCGAGACCGGCGCGTCTCAGTAATGACGCCACCGGCCTCACGCCGTTCTCCCGCGGCCGTCGTCCTGCTCGCCACAGTAAACATAATGAATGGCGACTGTAGAACGCAAAAGCCGAATCCCGGACATTTTGGGCGATCTCGAAATCCAGGGCAAACTCTTCACGGAGACTCGCTAGTAGCTTAGCTTTGTTGTTTTCAACTGCCCTCTCTTACCGGTAGGCATGGCTTGGGAGTGGCCTCGTAGGGCCTAAGTGCATTCTGGGAGTTGTTGTCTTTCATCCACATAAGCCAAAAATAAATTTTCTGGCTTTTCTTAGTCTAGAAAGCTCCAAATTCAAAAATAATTTCACATTTCTTCTACATAAATGACCTATTTGAAATACACATTCATCTTTCCAGAGGTGAAGTATCCCTTTATAATGTTTTATACTGCCTCAAGTGACAAATGTAAAACTTTCTGAGAGATAAACAGATTAATTAAGCTAGAATTACAATTCCTGCAAGTGCACAAGTTCTCGAATAGACTGTCCACAGTGTGAGAATGATCTTTAGCCCCCTCTAGTGTATAAACATAAGCACACTTTCTGACATTCGGCTTTAACCGTGTTTCTTTTATGAGACACATGAAGTCCTTTACATTTCTTAAACTGTTTTAAATTTAGTTGCAATACTGTGGTGCTCAGTGACAGAGAGGATGATGATCAGAAGAACAGAGACATTGAATTGAAGCCTTCATGTTTACATCTATTAAAGGGGGGGTGAAATGCTCATTTTCACTCAATCTCCTGTTAATCTTGAGGACCTATAGAGTAATATTGCATCCTTCATATCTCCAAAAAGTCTTTTGTTTTATTATATTTTTAATTGAAAGATTGGCTGTACCGAGTCTTTCCGGAAAAAAACGAGCGGCTGGGGGCGGGCCGTGTGGGCGAAGCTAAAGCTGTGCTAACGCGCCGAGCTAACAACACACAGAGACATTTGTTCAACAGTTTTACTCACCGTTCCAACGCACGACCGCGAACCTTTATCATTGTGACTGCTCGATCCTTAAGCATTAGACGATCTGGGCTTTGTTTATAAAACAATCATCGTCGAAATGCAGGGAACAACAGTCTTAACAGTTACACAACTCTGTTTATGCTCAGGAAAACAAACTCCATCCACGGGTTCCTTAACGCTGGGTTCTTTGGGAATCTGTGCAGGGTTGTCTTGCCCTGGCAACCAAAAACACACTTCTTTGGTGACATTGACTTCCCAAAAGCCGGGCAGGGCGCTTTGATGGCGAACTGCTTTCACTCTCTTGCTCTGTTTTACGAGTGCGCGCGCGCCCGCAATCTTACCGGAGAAGTGCCCTTAGGACCCATATAAGGAAATTCCGCTCTATCTTACGTAAGACAGAGCCATACTCGAAAAAAACTTTCCGAAACTTGTGACAAACCGGAAGGAATATTTTTGGAACAAAAATACTCCTTCAAACGTACAACTTAACTTTTGAAACTTTGACCATGTTTAGCATGGGAATCCAACTCTTTAACAGTGTAAAAAACTCAGTATGCATGAAACAGTAATTCACCCCCCTTTAAACACAGAAAAGAAAGCAACAGCAACAAATTATAGTTTCGGCCCAGATCTGGACCACATCTGTGCTGCATTGCGCTGGGCTGGAGGAAATATCTCGCCATAATCACACATGATGTACACCTAAGTAAATGTAAAAACGAAATATGAAAAAAACTTTTAAAAAATCCTTTGGTAATATTGTTATTGACCATTTTATTATATTTACATTATATTGACAATTTAAAGAGAAAACAATTCAACTCAAAAGTTTCAAAGGCATACAACAATACGGTGAATTATTGGGACACTTTAGACTTCCGTAGTTTATTGGCTCATGATAAAAGCTAGAATAAGATCATATTAACAACAACCCAGACAACAAGATAGTGTCGGCCCAGATCTGGCACACGTGTATTCCACACAGAACCCGACACTGTTGCTTTCTGGGAAGACATGAACACATTAGAGGTTTACCCAATCTGATGTTATAAGTTTATTAAAGCAATACATTTTTTTTGGACAGTTTTACATCTTTCTTCTATGCATTTCAATTTGTGATTTTTTTATGTTATAGAAGATTATAAAATTAAATTGATACCAGTTTGAATAAAATTAAATTAGCAGACTGTTTTAAAAGATAGGAACCTCAATCAGAAATTATATATATGTTTTTTTTTATATTTTATATAATATAATCATTATAATTATTATTATATAATTATTATAATAATTATTATTATTATAATTATTGTTATATATTAATATAATTATTATACAATTAGAAACTTGACAATATACCCTATTTCTCACAAACCCCTTTCCTCTTCTGAGAGCATGGGAGATCATTCCAGTTCTGGATGGAGTCTGAAGGCATCGGTTCAACACAGTCCTCGTCTCCACCTGCACTATTTGGCTCTTCTTCATACCAAAACCTGAATAACATGTGGCAACAAGAGTAAATTTAGCACAGAAGCAAGAGCAAAAGAGAAAGTGCAAAAACTTAACAGAGAGAAGAGTTTTGTTTAGCAAATAATCTTTGGTTGTGGTGTTTGTGGAAGAGTGTGTGTCTTCAGTTATTTTTTAGAGGTTGTGAGTCTCATGTTTGAAATACATTTGCACTGGTTTAATCTCTTACTTTTGCTCCAGTGTTGAATTATCCACCCATTTCATGATCCCCTAGTTCTCAATGTCAGACAAACCAATCCACACACAGCAAAAACTCCAGTGTTAAATTAACTCTCCTGGGAGTGTATATGAGTCCACACTCAAGAGTGTAAAGTGTTCAAATATGAGTGTTAAATTAACACTCAAGAGTGTTAAAGTTAATGAGATAATTAAGTGATTCATTGAGTGATGATTGAGCATTATTGAAGACACCTGATGTTAACAAGCAGAATCACTGAAGGAGAAAATCACAAATTGTAAGTTACCATTATTGTGATGGGTGTTTGCTTTAGTTGGGCTCTTGACCCTTATATGTTTACTTTAAATTTTGCTTGTCTGCTGTTATTGATTTATAACAGTCAGATGAACAATGAGACAATGTGATCTGAGGGTGTTGGTTATGTTTAGACATAGTCATGTTGTGATGAAAAATGCAATTTATTGAGATAGTTTAACTTGTTAATTTCAACAGCTCTGTGATTCTACAGCATATGATTTTTAGTATTTTTCATATAATCCAAAAATATTTCATAAGCATTGTTCTGATCAAAAGACTTTCAAATGGATTTATTTAGAAACACAGACATCAATAATCAGCCTGTGAATCTCAACAATGGTGACAATAATAAAGCATGTTGCAGTGGCTGCCACCAATTACAACTCACTAATGGCTCCCATCATGCATTGCGGTATGAATAAATTAGGATCTGAATTGTCTATGTAATTTAATTTTTCCTAATTGAATATTCTGCTCCTCACCATTGTTGAGATGCATAGACTGAATC
The DNA here is from genome assembly GCF_964197995.2 of Scardinius erythrophthalmus. Lineage (NCBI taxonomy): Eukaryota > Metazoa > Chordata > Actinopteri > Cypriniformes > Leuciscidae > Scardinius > Scardinius erythrophthalmus. The sequence continues at coordinate 46,989,727 of NC_138223.1, forward strand.
TTGACGTCTGTGTGTGCCTAAAAGTATGATTTTTATTTATTTTTTTCAAAACAACTGTTAAAGAGCAACTTGCAGGTAAAAAAACAATCTAAATGAATATATAACCGTGTATGAAAATACCATATGAAAAGATAATGCAGCATTTAAAATGTTTTAAAACGACATAATGACACCAATTTAGTAGATAAAGTGAGCGTTTCTTTGACTGCTCGTACAAACCGCTTTTTTTTCAACATCGCGTCATTTTACGTCACACGAGGGAGACGTGTGCTGTGCTCTGCCGCAGCTCAGTGCAGAGTAGGCTGGTATTCAGTAAGAGCGGTCGTGAGTCAGTGTGTTTTCAGTAGTTTTTGTATTTCAATTTATCATCGTCATGGTAAATTTATGTGTTTGTGGAGCTTGCAAAAACTCCAGCCTGTCAGGACATCGAGTCCACCGGTTTCCTAACAGGAAAAAGGACGGTGCTATCTTTCGTGCCTGGGTGCGGGTTGTGCAGGTGAAGAGACGGGATTTCTCTTCCGCGTCGGCTTCGGAAAACGCGGTTGTGCGTAGCGTTCACTTCAGATCGGAGGATTATCTTCCCGGCGATATGAAGGAGTTCAACATGGGATACCGAAGTAAGAACCGGGTGAGACTCAGAGCTGGTGCGGTTCCTTCAGTGCACGCATCTTCGGGTTCTCCCGCCGGATGTAGGCGCGAGCACAACATCAACTGGCAAACGCAATGTAAGCGGAACGAAACTGAGCTAACAGTTACTTGTTATTGTGTTTGTGTGGACCGTTTATCAGTTTGGACCAGTGCAGCGTGAGCCTGATCAAGCAACACTGTAGCCTAACTGCGAGATCCAGTAAATAAAGAATTCGCCACTGAAGTAATAACATCGCTGCGAGATCTAGTGAGAAATATTCACATTTCTCCGTTATTAACGGATCAAACAGCGCTGACGTGAAAACCAGGAATAAACATTGTGCAATGAATGAACGAACTATCCAGTGTCCATAGATCAGCAACATTCACCATGGCTTTACTTTAGTAACACTAACTGCAACCATGGAAGTTTGGCATTTTCCACTAAGGCCCAGTATGCATCCACCTCCCTGCAACACTGACTTTCCTCAGCTGTAAACATTGCCTCGCATTTCCCACACAAGCACCTATGGAACAAAAAATGTATCAGGAATAAATATCTCTCTGTCTCTCCATGAGAAACTGCTAAGTTATATCACGTAACGTTAGTCTGGGCGGATATTAATGAGCATGACAAACGCCTGATCAAAGCTTAGATTCTGTTATTGTAAGTTCCAATATGTTCTGTCTAACATTAATCCTGGCCTGTCTCTGCTCTCGTGGCAGCCTAGCAGGCTGATAATTGTATGGCTGTGGTCCGTAAACAATTTCCTCAGCGGCGAAATGTCATTGCAATCCATATTTCCCTGTTGTTTGAATCGACCGCTCTCCCTCGTGCTACGTCACGACTCTCGCCCGTCACGCCCATTTTCAGATGCGGAAGTAAAATTTTCTCACAAAAACGACTCCAGAAGCCACTGTAGCATATTTATAAGTTTTTTTTTTAAAGAAAATCTAGTTCCTACATTATTTTTCTATACATTGACTTGTTGGGTCTTCTAACCTGCAAGTTGCTCTTTAAAGGTCCCGTTCTATGCCCCTTTTCACAAGATGTAAAATAAGTCTCTGATGTCCCCAGAGTGTGTATGTGAAGTTTGAGCTCAAAATACCCAACAGATCATTTTTTACAGCATGTTTAAATTGACATTTTTTGGGGCTCAGAAAAACGAGCCGTTTCAGTGTGTCCCCTTTAAATGCAAATGAGGTGCTGCTGGACGACACAGGGGGCGGAGCTTCATGAGCTCGTGCTCAGTCTGTCAGGAAAAATTCATCTCACGGAATGATGATAATATCAGAAACTCTCAGTAACGGTGTTCATTTCGAGTCGGACAATAATGCCTACAGAGTCAGAGTGCTGTATAGAGATGAAACAGGTATGGTTTAGTAGTTTAATTACGGTTATTATAACGTATTTGTCATCTGCTTGTAGGCTATGTATCCATTATTTATTAATAGCCTACAAGTCTGCTGTCTGAATGATGATCAAACATGTACTGATGAGTTTAATAAAGTTTATTGTACATCACACAAAAGATGAAGCGTCAGTTTTACTTCAGAAAATCACCGTAAGAGCTGAGTAAACACAGTAGGCTAAGTTATAAGAAGTGCGCAAGTAGCCAGTAGAGTTGAGGGAGCATTCCTGTGGGCGGAGGTTAGTCAAGAAACGGTTCTGGTGATGTCACTAATGCAGGATGTAGAGGGGTGTAGTCCAATCGAGCCGTTTTTTGTAGTCAACTTCTGTTAAATAAAATATCTCGCTTGGCATTGAACTTTGAGCTTTATAATTTTACAGATATTATTTATGCTCTAACAGCAACATTACACACTAACTAAAGTTTGAAACATGGAATCGCATACAACGGGACCTTTAAGAAATCCTTTATATTATATCTAAAATTCTGGATATTTATGCAGAATCACAGTTATATTGTAATAAAAAACATAAATCTACGTCAGAAATAAGGGTCTTTATGAGTTCAGTGATCAAGTTCAAATGATGATTGTCATAATATAACTAACACCATTAGATCACTTTTTTTCTTTGTTCAACTGGCGGTTATAACTCAGATACAGCAGTCAAACAAAATCTAAAGTAAACATATAAGGGTCAAGAGCCCAACTAAAGCAAACACTATTCTCCATAACGGTGGCTTACAATATGTGATTTTCTCCTTCAGTGATTCTGCTTGTTAACATCAGGTGTCTTCAATAATGCTCAATCATCACTCAATGAATCACTTAATTATCTCATTAACTTTAACACTCTTGAGTGTTAATTTAACACTCATATTTTAACACTTTACACTCTTGAGTGTGGACTCATATACACTCCCAGGAGTGTTAATTTAACACTGGAGTTTTTGCTGTGCACTCTCTCCTTGATGAATGAAGTTAAGTGCCTCTGTGTGTGAATATAAACAGGAATAATGGTACATTTACACTGCAATGATGTACTAAAAATGAAAAAGAACAGCGATACAGATTTTTAGTCGTTTTCACTTATCCGTGTGAACAGGGATCGTTTTGACAACACGGATAAGCAAAAATGACTAAAAATCTGTATCGCTGTTCATATTGGCGATGTCACTTTGTGAATAAATACTACACACCTATAGACAAGTAATACGTATGCGTATTTACACATTTTCACAAATTTGCGTTTTTTTAGTTTATACTAACTACAAAACTTTCACTTTGAAACCTGTTTTCAAAAGTTAGTGTTTTCAGGCCTCCAAAAAGCAGTAGTCATGTAAATAAACACCCACAATGCATAATAACTCTCCCGATTTTAGTTGAAAACGGTGTGTCGTGAAAAGAGTGTGATTCCTCTCATTGATTAACAGTCACTCACACAAACTCACCTGCTTCTCTTCAGTGTTGATAATGACCAGATCACCACCATGATCCCTGCAGAACTGCCTGCTCTCAGACCAGCTCTTCGACTCATTGGATTTGAACAAACAAACAGGACCACACAGATTTCCTAAGAGATTGTTTAAAGTCCAATTTTTTAAAATCGATTAAGATAAAGAACATTATGGAAAAATAATCTACTTAAAAACAGATTCGTACTGACCTTGTTTAGATTTTTCCTTCTTCAGTTCTTCACTCAAAGATGTGACTTTGGTCTCTAACTCCAGTTTCTTCTGATTCAAAGCATCAGCACTTCTCTGTAACTGGCTTTTCTCAGCAGTGAGATCATTGACTCTGGTCTCTAACTCCAGTTTCTTCTGACTCAAAGAGCTGAAGTTGTTCTTCAGTTGGTCTTTTTCAGTCATTAGATCAGTGTAATTGTCCTGTAAGCTGATGATAGTGTGATTGAACTCTTCAACTGTGTTCTTGTAACTCTTTAACAGGTCTTTCTCTGCTGTGATGGTGATGTACAGTGTGATGAAGACCAGCAGAAGAACACAAATGAGCCCGAGACACACTGTCTTCAACACCAAACACCTGCGTCCTCCTGACAAACAGAGACAAAACACACTAGGGGTTGCACGACTACTGATTTCTGCTAGTCGATTTCTTATCAAAACAATACTCGAGTTACTCGACTACTCGTCGTTTATGCTACTGTAAATGAAAAGACATGAAATAGCTAGATCTTATCAATAAACATTTATTAATTCATAGCCTAATGCAACAATTACATAAGTAAACTCTCAAAACATTAAAATTATGACATTTCATTTTTAAATTTTCATGTAACAGTCTAAAGCCAAATAAATAGCCGTTCTTGCCTTTCATTTCAGACGTCTGCTTCTAGGGGCCGTTCACATATCGCGTCTTTTCCGCGCTCAAGGTCGTTATTTCAAATGTAGGCGCGCAGCGAACCCGCTCATAATGAAAGCAACGGACGTGGTGCGCTAGTTTTTCCAGGCAGGTTTTTTCTTCTCATCTCCAGAAATATATCTAATAGTAAAGCTAATGCAAGGGCTACAAATAAATTAATCCTTTGCTGAATGATACTTCGTCATCATCATGGAGAGCGCAGTTTGGTTGCATAGCAACGACAGACGCCACGGGAGCGCAAGCGCTTGTAGGAGACAGCGGCACGGCCGGGCGCGCTTTCCACACGTTTTTAGAAGCAATATGTGAACGGCCTCTTGCAGAGTTGGCCAATTACAATATTTTTGTCATCCTTTATGAAATACTTCCACACATCTGACGCGTGGTGTCTGTTGGTGACGTTCGCCATTTTTAATTAATTTATGGTTAATGGACGCTCGAGTAGTCGATTGTTTCCGACAGCGTCGACTAGTGGTTGAAGTAGTCGATCTATCGACTACTCGACTAGTCTATGCAAGCCCTAAAACAAATAAATTAAATAAGTAAATAAATAATCCTTTAACTTTGAGTTCAAATATGAATGGTAGAAGCTTAGAAGATCCTACATGAATGGCAATCCACAAAACAAATGAAAAAGTGCTGGCAAAATGCATTCCTGATAATGGCTTAGGTCCTAAAGCAAAATATAGTCCATAAAAAAAAAATATACAAACAAGGAAGTCCAAAATATTAAAAAAGGACAAAAAAGAAAAATGAAAAAAAATTCTGGAGCAAATCACATTTTACGCTATCACAAGAAAAAAAGCTAAAAAGATATGAATGTTTAATTAAATGTTTTAAGTTTAATTAATCTGTAAATATATTGATATTGATGAAACTTGCACATTTTGTGGTCTTGTTGAAGAAACAGCTGTGACTGTAGTATAACCAATACATTTTGGGTTAAATACATAATACATAATATATATAAAAACACTACAATAGAGTAATTTTACTATAATATACTATATTATTTTTTATGTGGGTCTACAATCAACAGTTTTATCCTTAAAGATATTATGTTTTGTTACGAAAACCCAAAATCGTAGTTAATTTCTTAATTATTTATGCAAAATTTTTCCTCTAAGCAAAAGTGGCTTAAACCCAGATAGCATCATTGTTTCTGCCCACATCTGGCACACGTGGAAAGATTATCTGGCCCACATGCAGCGTGGAATGACGGCCCTTGGGCGGCTCACTCCTGTTTGCCAGATCTGGGCCACAAGCAGGCCATAGCAATGCCACATGTCAGCCAAGAGCAAAGAAATAAATTAGAACTGGACCTTATATGAGCCACAAAATCTGTTTATATTAAATATGGAGTCATCTCAGCTTTAATAAGCCTGTTTACAAGCAGAATCTTACTTTTCAGATTTTCCCTTTTTTCTTTTTTCACACGCCGCCATCATCTGTCCTTGCAGGCCCACCACAAAAGCTCTGCAGCAAAATGCATAGAAATCAAGAATAAGAAAAGTGCTGTAATAACTCTGAAATCACAATGATTAAAATAAATCAAATAAAATGAATTATGTAATATATTATTAATATAATATAATAATTATTAATTATATTAAAATAAATTACAACTTGTAGTATACTCACTCAAAGGCTTTGATGGCAGCACTCCGCTTCATTAGCCTCTTTCCACCGGATAAAACACACATGGTCAGTTGCAGGAAGGTTTTTTCAAGTGTCTTAGAGATGTTGCCACAGTTTCTTCATGTAATCACAGACAGACTCAATGATGGTGAGATCAGATCATACCGGCTGTTGGCATACTCCTTGTACATAAAAAAAAAATCACACTGGATTTTTTTTTTTTTACAATTAATGGTAAAGGTAATATTTGGAAATTTAAACTGATATTTCCTACTGACATATGTAAGGGAACTTAATTGTAAAAATCTATATGTTCAAAATCAAATGCTATGCCTTTTTTACTCCGAAAACCCAAGTTAAGATTAATTGATTGGTTTGAGTACAATTTTGTCAAGCAACAACAACAAAAAAGTTTTTGCTGCAATGCAATTCTTAATAGACTTTCACTCATTTCCTCAACTTCACATTTATTCTTTTTGAGAATAAACAGAGTTTTAGATGTTGATGTTCTATTGAAAGTGTTTCTTTTTAGTTGGGCAGTTATACTAGTTACAGACTCTTAATATTTTTTTTGATGTTGTCTTTGTAACAGTGTTGTCAAAACACATAATTTGTTGAACAAAGATTGCAGGTGATATATATTGTTTCATCATAAAGAAAAACGTTTGACAAATGTCATCAATGACCAAAGGAGGTTACTTGTTATAAATAGGTTTTTATCATCAATACTTTTGCCAAAGATCAAACATTCAGAATTTAATTTCTAAATACATTGCGAGAAAAAAAAGGAAAAAGATAAAATTAAAAAACATAGATACACAAACACTAACATCAAGAATCAGCTTATGAATCTCAACAATGGTGACATGCTTCATACTGCAATGCATGCTGGGAGCCATTAGTTTTATAATATGGTGGCTCCCAGTATGTAAAAACTCCAGTGTTAAATTAACATTCCTGGGAGTGTATATGAGTCCACACTCAAGATTGTAAAGTGTTAAAATATGAGTGTAAAATTAACACTCAAGAGTGTTAAAGTTAATTAGATAATGATTCATTGAGTGATGATTGAGCATTATTGAAGACACCTGATGTTAACAAGCAGAATCACTGAAGGAGATATAAACAAAGATATAAAGCAGACTTTAATGCTTCAGTGAGATTTAATGATAACATTTATCGGTGTATGTAATATAATGGTTGTCCTGTGAAAACTAAAAGTTTACTACTGTATTTTTTATGGTAAAGTACTGGGAACCACAGCTGGTGTTTTTTTTTTACCACACATTTAAATCCTGCTGTTTTTTTTTTTTTTTTTTTTTTTTCAAAGTAAGGTTGCTACCATATTTTTTATGGTAAAATACTGGCAACCAAGCTGATGTTTTTTACCGTAAATTTCACAGGTTTTTTTTACATTGTGTTTTTTTGCCCGTGAATTTAAATCCCGTAAAACATAAAAGGTTGCTACCTTATTTGTTACGGTAAAATACTGGCAACCACAGCTGCTGATTTTTTACCGTAATTTCACAGTTTTTTTAACAGTGTAAACAAATGTGAAAAACACCCTTGTTCACCTTATGAGAAACTGGATATTGTGAGTTTATTATAGAATAATCTCAGTATAATAGCATTTTCACATTCTCTTTCTAACAAATTTCATCTAAACATCCACATTTGGTACATTACAGTCAATTATAAAACAAAACTGATATCATGATGGAGATTAATATACAATAAAATCAGACAACAGTGACATGACTGAAACCTCAATCAGAAATTATGTGAGTACAATAACAATGATTCCATCAAATAAAACATAAAAGTGAACAAATTTTCATATCATCAAGGTTTGGAACTGAAAGTCTCACAAATCCCTTTTTTCTCCTCAGAGCATGGTATATCATTCCAGTTGTTCAGGACTGGATATATATGTATCAGTTCAATACAGTCCTCATTTCCACGCTGGTCATTTGGTTCACCTCTGATCCAAAACCTGGATAACATGTATTAGATTTTCAATTATTAGGACCCCCAATTACAATAGCTCCAACCCACATAGCAACATTGTGTCGGACCGCTCCTGTTTGCCAGATCTGGGCCACAAGCAGGCCATAGCAATGCCACATGTCAGCCAAGAGCAAAGAAATAAACCACAACTGGACCTTATCTGAGCCACAAAATCTGTGTATATTAAATATATTAATTATATAAATATTTAATGCTCAATCATCGCTCAATTAATCACTTAATTATCTAATTAACTCTAACACTGCTTCAGTGTTACTTTTAACACCCTGCTGGTGGTTCCCATATAAACACCGAGCGGTGTTAAATTTATCACCGGGGAATTTACTGTGTGCTTTGGGGACAGTCTAAAATTGTGGGAAAACACCTTCTGTACTGAAATTGGAGGACCAAATTCAGTATACAGTGCACCTTATTTCAGTGCGTGACTAAAGCTCATTAATAAACAAAGTTTTTTGATTGATCTTTTTCATACAACCCACCTTCATTTAGCAAGTGCACTTGTGCAAAAACATTTTTCATGTTCAACTTTTTTTTTTTGTGTGTGTGTGTGTGTGTGTGTGTGTGTGTGTGTGTGTGTGTGTGTGTGTGTGTGTGTGTGGATGCTGCTGATAAAACAGCTTCGCCGAGACTACAAAGAGACATGCATTTGTTTGTGTGTGTGTGTGTGTGTGTTTTTTTTTTTTTTGTAAAAGTTTCCAAGATATAACTTTCCCTATTTAATGCTTACAAATTATAGTATCAGCATTACAATTTGAGTAAATGTAACTGTTAAATGTAAGGGATGATGCCCCCCTTCTAAAACAATCTGCATTTACATTTAAATTGTAACATATTTAATGGCATGGAATTACAGTGTAGTTAGTGTTAGCTCACTATCTTAGCCTTTTTTCAGTGCATTAGGTGAGGTAAACTGATAATTTAAGTGATTCTCATTTATTTATCAAAACACTAAAACTGGTAACGTTTTAGAGAGAAATTGGGTATTTTTTTTTATCTCTCTATTTAACGCATCACATGGTGTGTGATGCTGAACTATTGCATGAGTTTCTAAAGATTTTTGAATTCTTTGTACAGTTATGAACATTGATATTTTATGTGCAACAAGCATGCTCAGGCTTGGTGGCCTTACGCCTAATTTGAAACGCTTTTTTTTTTCAAACAATATGATTTAATTGGTGATGAGTGTACTGTTTTGATGCATTTTAAAAAGATGGATGATAGATATTCTTCAATCTTTAAAAAAGACAGAGAACAAAAGATAATGTGAATCACAGCAGAGGTGGAGAGTCCAGGGGTCAGAAAGTAAAAGTCCTGCCATATATTTATTCCACCCATGAACTCACACAGCAAAAACTCCAGTGTTAAATGAACTCTCCTGGGAGTTTATTTGGCTCCAGACTCAAGAGTGTTAAAGTTAATGAGATAATTAAGTGATTGATTGAGTGATGATTGACCATTATTGAAGACACCTGATGTTAACAAGCAGAATCTGTGAATAACACAGAATGTGTGTATATCAGCAAAATATTAAAGGGGGGGTGAATTGCTGTTTCATGCATACTGAGTTTTTTACACTGTTAAAGAGTTGGATTCCCATGCTAAACATGAACAAAGTTTCAAAAGTTAAGTTGTACGTTTGAAGGAGTATTTTTGTTCCAAAAAAAACGATAACTTAACGTTAAGCCAAAAAAATTCGTTTCTGCTATGATTTTAACGTACACAGTAAATTCCCCAGTGTTAAATCAACACTGCTCAGAGCACATATGGTCCCACTCTACAGAGTGTTAAAATTAACACTGAAGCAGTGTTGAAGTTAATGAGATAATTAAGTGATTAATTAAGTGATGATTGGCCATTAGTGGTGACACCTGATGTTAATAAGCAGAATCATTGATGGAAAGATAAAAAACAATAACAGAAAAAAGAGAAACACAAGAACTACAACTGACTTTGAGTCATTACACATTGTTGCACTTATTATTACCAGTTTGACTTTATTTCTGTCATACATCGACAAAAGTTCTTGAGATTCAACAGAAGTTTAGACGGTAATGTTTTATGGAAGTTTTCTTTTCAAGTTACCATTATGGTGGTCAGTGTTTGCTTTAGTTGGGCTCTTGACTCTTTTCATTTTGTTAATATAAGTTTTTCTCTGACTGTTCCATCATTGTGTTTATAAAGCACATTTGTTACTATAAGAGAAAACATGATCTGCTCAGAATATGTTTTGATGATAAAAGCATTATCATCATGTAGTGACCTGATTCACTAATTCAGAGTCTAAATTTTTGACTATATGCTTGATGTCTCGTTTTAGTATTGGTGATTCTAGTCCTGAGATTCTACAGTTTGAGATCCAACAGCAATAGGACAATTTTTGAAAATACTTTGTGCTAAAAAGTTATTGTGTTTAAACGCACAGACATCAAGAATCAGCATATGCATCTCAACAATGGTGACAATACACAAACTAGTGACAAACAGATCTACTCTGAACATCACAAAACAAGCTACTAAAGTCAGAACAAAACAATAGCAAATTAAAAGCAAACAATGGAAATTACAGGACAATTCAGCTGCATAATTTATTCATGCTGCAATGCATGATGTCAGCCATTGATGCGTTCTGATTGGTGGCTCCCATCATGCACTGCAACATGAAGCATTTGTTTGATTGTCACCATTGTTGAGATTCATACGTAGATTCTTGATGTCTGTGTGTGATTTTAAAACTTCCAGATCATCAAAACATTGCTAGAAGTAACTACTGTTGTGAAAAATTAATAAAACATGTGGATAATCAGTTTATAATGATGGATGCCATCATTGAATTAGGCCACTAGTAATTTCATCATCAAATCATAACCAGGACTGCATTTCCAATAGCATCTTAAAGGGATAGTTCAGGATTTTAGACATGAATCTCTATAGCTTCCCCATAAGCAGTGTGGTGCATTGACCATGACTTACCCCCGACAGCGTCCTGTGAGCCGGTCCAGTTTTGGTCAAGATGAAATTAGTCCGGCAAGTTTGCTGGGGTCACGGCAATAAAGCTTTTTTCTTCTCAAATCAATATGTGTTCAAAAGAATGATATATTTGCAGCACAAAACCGCTGTCTATGGAGAGGTCAGACCTCGTTATGGCTTGGCACTATTTTCTTCCCCGTCATATCACTGCGCGATGCCGCTACCTACAGCCAGCTGGGAGCCGCGCACGTGTCACTTTGTTTACAGCTCGTAAAGAGAACGATAACATGTCTGACTACAGCAGCGACGATGACAACATTGACTTCGACACACAGCCAAAAGTATATCTTTACGAACCTGAATACACAGATGACGAGTTACGCCAGATGGAGTTACTAAGGACAGAAAGAGAGAGGATGGACAGAGTCAAAGTCGCCTCAGAGCAACATCTGCCACAGGAAATCTTTAAATTGTGTGAGGAGAAAGCGCCACATCTTTGTTTGTACAGTCCGGATAGTCACAAGTCCGCACCATTTTCTACAAAGCTTGTACAAACTGATCGCTCTTGGTGAGTAGCTATGTTAGCTCATTCGTGTAGCTGTTCTGAGCACGTAAACACTGCTGTAAACACTGCCGAACAACTGAAAAAGTGGTGTGCGCCCGCGCAGCTCGCAGCTGGCTGTAGGTAGCGGCAGCGCGCAGTGATATGACATGGGAGAAAATAGTGCCAAGCCATTACGAGGTCTGACCTCTCCATAGACAACGTTTTAGTGACGCAAATATATCACTCTTTTGAACACCATCCATTTACCATTTACCATATTGATTTGAGAAGAAAAAAAGCTTTATTGCCGTGACCCCAGCAATCTTGCCGGACTAATTTCATCTTGACCAAAACTGGACCGGAGCTCGGCTCACAGGACGCTGTCGGGGGTAAGTCATGGTCAATGCACCACACTGCTTATGGGGAAGCTATAAAGATTCATGTCTAAAATCCTGAACTATCCCTTTAAGCCTAACTTAATAACAGACCAACTGCAACAAATGGTCTGTACGATCAAATTAGGCTTGCAATACTTTCAGGAAACACAGCCAAAGTCACAGTTTTTCTTGCCACAACACATATGCTCTATAAACACAGAGTTGGAGCAGCCAGAAAAATACTAATGTTAAAAAGGAAAGGGTCAAGAGCCCAACTAAAGCAACCACTGACCACCATAATGGTGACATGAAACGAAACATTCCATAAAACATTACCATCTAAATTTCTGTTAAATCTAAATAAGACCGTGTGTAGATGTATGACAGAAATAAAGTCAAACTGGTAAAATAATAAGTGCAATAATGGCTCGAAGTCAGTAGTTCTTGTGTTTCTCTTTTTTCTGTTCTTGTTTCACTTTCCTTCAGTGAGTCTGCTTGTTATCATCAGGTGTCACCACTAATGGCCAATCATCACTTAATGAATCACTTAATTATCTCATTAACTTCAACACTGCTTCAGTGTTAATTTAATTACCTCATTAACTTCGACACTGCTTCAGTGTTAATTTTAACACTCTGTAGAGTGGGACCATATGTGCTCTGAGCAGTGTTGATTTAACACTGGGGTTCTCTTACGAGAGATACTCTCGTACTGCGTAGAATACGCTAGGGGAAAATCCTTTTCCACGAGAATACTGAAGCCAAAAAAATTATCCTTTAATTTTGCATTAATGTAAAACGCGTTGCGGCAGCATACAGACATAGGCGAGGCAGCTCGCGCGCCTATTGGCTGGTCTGCTGGCAACTGCTTAAGCCTATCGAGCGAGACCTAGAGTGACGTCAGACCCAATGAGGGCGCTTCGCGCCCTCTGCGTCACGTCCCGCCGAAACGGGCGTGGCTTAGGTCTATAAATACCGCTCGCAGGCATTATTTCTCTGATTTTTCATCCTTCAGCGAAGCAACTCACATCGCTGGATCCGAGAAGAAGCCGCGCTGTTGAAGGAGCACCTCAGCGGGACGAGTCGAAGAAGCTGCTGGCCGCGCCGCCTTCATCGCCTTCCTGCTGCGCTATCCAGCGCCCATATCCTTTTCATTACACTGTGTGTGTGTGTTCGCCGGCACGACTCACACTATCTAAAAGAGCTGCGTCTTTTTCAAGATGCCTGCTTGTGGCTCGTGCAGAGCCGCACTCAGCGACGGGGACCGCCATGTCATCTGCGCTTCCTGCCTGGGTCAAGAACACGCAGCTCTCGCGCTCGCTGATGGCGGCTGCCATCACTGCGAGCTGTTGCCTTTAGCGACTCTGAGGACTCGCTTGGCACTGTTCACCGAGACTGCGCCCACACCTGCTGTTGTGCCGCGCCGTAAGAAGCGCCGCGCTCAGCGGATCCCGGAGCCCTCTCTCAGCCGTCAAAGCTCGCCGGTGCGCCCGCCTGCTTCTCCGGTTTCATCAGCTTCGCTCACGGACGGACAGCGGCCGCGGTCTGCCGCCGCTTCTGTCGATGACGCTGATGAGATCGACGCGCTGCTTCGAGAGGAGGATTCCTGCTCTCTCATAGCATCAGGCAGTGAGGATTGGGCGGGCTCTGAGGACCCCACCCCTCCTGCCCGTGCTTCTACGGGAAAGAGAGCGAGCATTGAGGCGGAGCTCATACGCGTGCTCACTCAGGCCACGGCGAGCCTCGGCCTCGAGTGGACTACGCCTGAGCAGCCTGCTCATAACCGGCTGGACGGCTACTTCCTGCCTGGGGAGCGCGTTTCACCTGCATCCAAGCCAGCGCCCTTTCTTCCTGAGCTTCATGAAGAAGTCGCTAAATCTTGGGACTCCCCTTTTTCGGCCAGGACTCGGTCCTCTGTCTCTTTGGCGTTCTCCGCTGTCGACGACGCAAAGAACAGAGGCTACCACTCCCTGCCGCCGGTTGAAGAGGCTATCGCAGCGCACTTATGCCCGCCCTCCGCTGGACGGCGTGCTAAGATGGCGCTGCCCTCAAAAGCCTGCCGCACGACGTCAACCCTGCTCCGCCGCGCTTTCTCCGCCGCCGGGCAGGCCGCGTCAGCGTTGCACACCATGGCCACGCTTCAGATATACCAGGCCGATCTCCTCCGCCAGCTGGACGAGAAAGGACCTGACGCAATCTGTGTGCCGGACTTGAGGAGCGCTACAGACCTCGCTCTTCGCGCCACCAAGTCAGCAGCACAGGCCATCGGACGGAGCATGGCCTCGCTCACCGTGTCTGAGAGACATCTGTGGCTTACGCTCTCTGAGATGTCTGAGTCGGAGCGCACCGCGTTCCTCGACGCGCCGCTTTCCCCTGCCGGCCTCTTCGGAACCTCGGTCAAAGATTTCGCCGATAGGTTCGCTGAGGTGCAGAAAGCGACCCAGGCCATGAAGCACTTCCTCCCGAAGCGCTCCAGTTCTGCAGCAGGCCGTACGAAACCGTCTGCTCAGAGCTCACAGCCTAAGCCTCCGCCCGCTGCCTCCTCTTCTCAACGCCGCCAAGCCCAGAGCTCGAGACCGCGCTCTCGCTCATCCGGCCGCCGCCCCGCCCCGCGTGGCCCGCGGCAGAAGGTTGTGTTGAAGCCAGAGGCCCCGAAATCATCCTAGCACGCCTAGGAAAGCGACGGTGTCCAAGTCCCGCTGCGGCCGGACTTCCACCAAAGCTTGCCGCTCGTCCAGTTCCAGGAAATGTGACTGGTCCAGCGTATTTAGCAGCCAACAAGCCGGTTCCATTACCCGCTTGCCTGCACACAAAAGCCGTTTTTACGGCTACCCAGATAAATCCCTTAAAGAGTGTATTTTCTGGTGTCCCGGCCACGGCCGACGGTGTTTCATGTGTAGAAAAAATGCCCGCTACCCAGCGCCCATTCCTACACACAAGCACAGCCCTTCACACAGGGCGCGCGCACATAAAATCGACTCAGATCGATTGCGCTTCAAATGTAGCAAAAGTGCCCACTACCCAGTGCCCACTAACGCTACTTCCCACATGTCTCACGGTCCCTGTGAATACAGGACCCGTATGCATATGCTCTGCTCACGCAAGCAATGCTGTAAAGGTGGTGTACGTGCCCGCCGCTCCGCGCCCACGCCCACACACAGACATGAAACTAGCCCAGCCCTCCTCCTCTCAGCTAAACACTGCGGAGGAGTCGAGCGCGGGCATTCTGCCCGCTGTTATCAGCGCGCCCCCTGCCTCAGATGTCATGAGCGCGACGCTTATGTCACAGCACACAAAAGCCGCTGCATCGCGAGCCGATCAGAGCGCGCTTCGCATCCGGCCCCTAGCTACTCGCGCACCTGCGTGGGAAAAGCTTCCCGGGGTTTCGAGATGGGTGCTGAACGTCATAAAAGGAGGCTATTCGCTGCAGTTTCGCCAACGCCCTCGCCGCTTCATGGCGCGCGTCGAGACCACGGTAGAATCGAAAGTAGCCCATCTACTTCGAGCCGAGATTTCGAAACTGTTGAGCAAAGGGGCTATAGAACCCCTATCTCAAGCTCAAAGCGAGGGGGGGCTTTACAGCAGATACTTCCTGGTGCCCAAAAAAGACGGGGGTCTCAGACCCATACTAGATCTGCGGCAGTTGAACAGAGCGCTTATGAAGCGCCAGTTCAGGATGCTCACAACCAGAAAAATCCTCGCGCACGTCCGCCAGGGGGACTGGTTTGTGTCAATAGATCTAAAAGACGTGTATTTTCAAATACAGATAGCGTCACGTCACAGGCGATTTTTGAGATTCGCCTTCGAGGGCCAGGCATATCAGTACACAGTCCTGCCTTTCGGCTTGTCCCTGGCACCCCGTACATTTACGAAGTGCATGGACGCAGCGCTCGCACCCCTCAGATTACGGGGCATACGAGTGCTGAACTATCTGGACGACTGGCTGATTCTAGCCCAATCTCGCTCAGAGCTCGTAGAGCACAGGACCATTTTACTCGATCACCTCGAGAATCTCGGTCTCGCAGTGAATTGGGAGAAGAGCTCACTTTTCCCCAGACAGATTATATCTTTTCTGGGAATAGAGCTGAACTCGCTGCTAATGACAGCACGCCTGTCATCTCAGCGCACACTAGACATTCGTCGCGCAGCCGGCGCGTTCCGCTGCGGCGCGATAGTCCCTCTCAAAGCTTTTCAAAGGATGCTCGGCCTGATGGCCTCAGCATCTTCAGTTCTCCAGTTGGGCCTTCTGCGCATGCGCCCACTGCAGTTCTGGCTCAGAAAGAGAGTACCACGCTCAGCGTGGGCCTCCGGTCGGCTTCGCGTCAAGGTCAATCGAGCATGCATTGCAGCTTTGAAACCTTGGGAGGCAAAAGACTGGTACCAATCAGGTGTAAGCCTGGGGACTTCCTCGAGAGTGATGGTGGTGTCCACGGACGCATCCACCTCGGGATGGGGAGCGCTGCTCGAGGGCAGACCGTTTTTTGGCCTATGGTCAAAGCGGGAGAAGCTCTTACATATCAACTGCCTCGAAATGTTGGCAGTGAGCAAAGCGCTCACGCGCTTTTGTCCCCTCATACAGGGGCACCACGTGCTAATACGTTCAGACAACGTCTCAGTGGTGTCCTACATAAATCGCCAGGGCGGCCTCAGGTCCCTGACTCTGTACAGGCTAACCAGGCGCCTCCTGATATGGGCCCGCAGCAACCTGCTCTCGCTGAGAGCAGCGCACGTGCCAGGGCTCCTAAACATAGGACCAGACAGACTGTCCAGGAACCAAGTTCCGACAGGGGAATGGTCTTTGCACCCACAGACAGTCCAGCTGCTGTGGAAGAAATTCGGCAGAGCGGAAGTAGACCTGTTCGCGTCTCAGGAAAACGCTCACTGTCCAGAATTTTTCTCGAAGAGCAAGGACGCGCTGACCCACGAGTGGCCTCGCCGTCCTCTCTACGCTTTTCCCCCCGTCTCCCTCCTGACTCAGGTGATAGAACGGGTCAGGGAAGAAGGATGCTCAGTGCTGCTTGTAGCCCCACTTTGGATGAGCCAACCTTGGTTCCCAATCGCGATGCAGTTAGCAAGCACCGCCCCGTGGCCAGTGCCTCTGAGGAGGGATCTCCTCTCTCAAGCCAACGGCTCGATTTGGCATCCTCACCCAGAGCTGTGGTCCCTCCATGTGTGGGCCATCAATGGGTACCCGCTGACCTCCCACAGGGAGTGCTAAACACTATCACACAGGCCAGAGCTCCGTCTACGCGACGTCTCTATGCCTCAAAATGGTCAGTGTTCTCTAGCTGGTGCACAGCTCGTGGTGTGTCACCCCTGTATTGCGGTGTGACGGAGGTTCTTTCCTTCCTACAGGAGCTGTTGGATAAGGGCAGGTCCCCTTCCACGCTCAAAGTCTATGTAGCGGCCATAGCAGTGTTCTCTTCGACCACGCTCGGCCAGTCTATTGGAAGGAATGATTTAGTTATTCGCTTCCTTCGTGGAGCTAAGAGACTGAATCCTCCCAGACCTCCCACAGTCCCTATATGGGACCTTTCTACGGTACTGGAAGCCATGAAAGGTCATCCATTTGAGCCCTTGCAGGAGATTGATCTTAAACACCTGTCTTTCAAGACGGCGTTTCTTCTGGCTCTCGCTTCAGTGAAGCGCATAGGGGACTTACACGCGCTCTCAGTAAGCGCGACGTGCATGGAATTTGGGCCGAATGACTCTAGAGTTATACTCAAGCCTAAGCACGGTTATGTTCCTAAATCCCTCAATACACCGTTCAGAGCACAGGTCATTTCCCTGTCTGCCCTGCCGGTCACTGAAGGAAATATGGACGAAAGCTCCCTTTGCCCAGTCAGGGCGTTAAGAGCTTATGTGTCTCGCTCGTCTGTTTTCAGACAGACGGAGCAGCTATTTGTTTCGTTCAGCGGACGTTCTAAGGGACAAGCCGCTTCGAAACAGACCCTATCCAGATGGGTAGTGGACGCGATAGCGCTAGCTTACACAACCAAGGGCATGCAGTGCCCGCTGGGTGTCAAAGCGCACTCCACGAGAAGCATGGCTTCATCGTGGGCATGGTCAAGTGGGATTGCCTTGCAAGATATTTGTATGGCGGCAGGCTGGGCCTCTCCGTCTACATTTATAAGGTTTTACAACCTAGAGGTTCCCGCACTACAGGCCAGACTACTGTCGGTCTAGTGTGGCCAAAATCTCATAGCTGGCGCTGTCAGTTATGCAGCTATTGAGTACTGCAATCCTTGCTCTATGCTGCTATAAGGAAGATAGTGGCTAACCCCCCTTTCTTCCAGGATTCCCTGTGGGTCCCCTGGGTGATTATGTACTGTATGAACTCCGGGCTGTCGCCCTTGAGTCTATGGTATCAGATCCCAGCACGCACGGCGTTTTACATTAGGTTCCCCTAGCGTATTCTACGCAGTACGAGAGTATCTCTCGTAAGAGAACGTACTCGGTTACTAACGTAACCTCGGTTCTCTCTAGAGAGAGGAACGAGTACTGCGTATCCTGCCGTGCCTGCACGCGCTCTGGTTGCTTCGACTATGAAAAACCAGAGAAATAATGCCTGCGAGCGGTATTTATAGACCTAAGCCACGCCCGTTTCGGCGGGACGTGACGCAGAGGGCGCGAAGCGCCCTCATTGGGTCTGACGTCACTCTAGGTCTCGCTCGATAGGCTTAAGCAGTTGCCAGCAGACCAGCCAATAGGCGCGCGAGCTGCCTCGCCTATGTCTGTATGCTGCCGCAACGCGTTTTACATTAATGCAAAATTAAAGGATAATTTTTTTGGCTTCAGTATTCTCGTGGAAAAGGATTTTCCCCTAGCGTATTCTACGCAGTACTCGTTCCTCTCTCTAGAGAGAACCGAGGTTACGTTAGTAACCGAGTACGTTTTTACTGTGTACATGGAAGTACACTATAATAACAGAAATGTACACTGTAATTTCGCTTTACTTACGCAGTTGTTTGCGGGTCGTAATATAAAGTGTTACCGTTTTTTAATTTACACAAACTGAGAAAGTCAAAAAGCGTTACTTTGTGCCCCGCCCTCCCCTATGTTTTTTCAGTACTCTTTCCACCACTGCAATTTAGCAGAAAGCAACTAACAAATGAGAAATATCACAAGCAATATTATGCAAGAACCAACATTTATCACATTACCACAACAGCAGTTTCAAGAATATGCTAAAAGGTACAGACGTGAGAGTGCAGAAAAGTAAAAGAAGCACAGCATTTGTATGTAAAAAGTTTTTTTGATTGTATTTTCAGTTCAAGTTAAGTGGTTGCAAAACAGGTGTGTCTTCAGCTGTGATGGTCTCTTTTTTTAAATGAGAGTGAAAAAAGGAAAAACTAACAAATAAAGCACAAATAAAGTGTTTTATCACTCACCCTTGAATCAGTGGTGAATTATCCACCCATTTCATTCTTCTCTCGTTCTCAATGTCAGACAAACCAATCCACACTCTCTCACTGATTAATGAAGTTACTTTCCTCTGTGTGGAAAAAAAAACACAAATAAGTGTGATTCCTCTTTTTCTCCTTACAACGTGTCTACAAGCGGCGCGACACGCAATAAAAGGTATCTTTTCCTAGCCTGGTTCTACCAGACTCTCGTACATTTCATTTGTACAGAGAGTCTGGCCTCGCTCCATTGAGAAACGTTTACTTCCTTGAAGGTGGGTTCTCTGTTAAAGTTCAAAACTATTGGATCTGCCTAGAGTCACCATTGCCAATCGCAAACGTGTGGTCGGCCGAATGATCAGAGGATTATGTTTAGAATAAGATGTCTGTCTTTTATAAATTAACAAACAAAAAAAAAAAAAAAAAAAAAAACGACTTAATTCCACTATTCATTTCCTTCTCTCTGTTCCTCGAGTCTTGATAAAGCAGCGCGTCTGTGTGTTGTACGTCACACGTAGGCTCACTATTGGCCAACGCTAGTTCTCAGCCACTCTCTCTATTCGCTGATTGGTCCTACAAAATATTTTTTTCTGGAAACCTAAGAATATACAGCAGTCCCAGACGTAGTACTGAAGGAAAATGAAATTGAGCGGAAGTACGTAGGAGGGCGGAGCCAGGCTAATCTTTTCCATGTTACGGCGCTGATCCACTTGTCCGTCACGACTGTCGCGTGGTGTCGCGACGACTCCCCACATTGGTACGTTGATGGGCGTTTACCGCTATGGGCGTGATTTTGACCGAGAGGGAAATGTAGTGTATTAGAACAGAGGACCTGCAAGAGACTTTCCTCCGTCTCCATATGCTCTACTTCTATTGGATAGACGCGTCGCGTCTAACGGAATTCATTTGCATAAAGATGGGCATCGGCCATCTTGATTCAGAGTGTTTGTCCTAACCAGGTGCGACGGCGACACATGACGATTCTATTTTAGAAACGGTTTCTATTTTTCTGCGACGTCGCACTGGAACAACAAACACAAAGTGTGGCAATGATACTCTCAGGTACTGTTTATGTGCTTTATTTAATGTTAAAAGCGTGAACTGTGACTTTGAATATCATTTAGTGCTCCAGCTTTCTGTAAAAGCAACAATAGATATAATTCACCTCAGATCTTGAAATTAAACAAATGGAAACATGTTAAAACTGTGAACAAACAAGTGTATTATTTGACAAAGATTGTTTTAGTAACTCAGTAGCCTATGTATTTTTTAAATGGTGTAATATTTGTTAATTAGATTATGTAGCTACTTATCCATTTTCTTGCGAGAGCCGTCAAGATTACTCTCTACTGCTGTGCACTTGCCGCGAGACTCCGCCCACATGCTGTTCTGATTGGCTGTGATTTTTGATTGATGTTGTGGCGTCTCGCAGTCGCGTCGCGTCTAGTGTGGACAGACACACTGCCTGTCGTCGCGTGTAGTTAGGACATGGTGTTAAACACACATTTGTTTAAAGAAAATAAGAAAATAAAAGTGTGGTGGGAATGTGATGGGGACAAAAAAGAAATAGTGCGCATATCCAAAAAACTTCTGGCTGGTGCTCGATCAAATAAAGCATCAAACTCAAAATAAACAAGAATCGGCACACTGCCACTTCTGCTCCCAAGAATTTATTAAAAAGAACAACGTTTCGACCCAAAGGGTCTTCATCAGGTAAAAGGGCGTTCTTTCCTGACGAAGACCCTTTGGGTCGAAACGCTCTTTTTAATAAATTCTTGGGAGCAGAAGTGGCAGTGTGCCGATTCTTGTTTATTTTGTGAATGTGATGTGGAACAGCAAAATACAAGCACAAAGTCACATACATTATACAAAATTATTTTTCAAATTTGTAAATAAAACAAATTTTTTTCTTAAGTGACATACATGTATTTAAAATTACAAAATTAATCTGTAATTAAACAATATCAAAACAGTTAAATGAAAAAGAAAAGAAAAAACAGACAAATGACTGGCAGTTATGGGTTTTAGTAAACATTGTTACAAAGACCACTAACTCACATAAAAGCCAAGAGTCAAAATGCCACACTAAAGAAAACACTGATCACCATAATGGTGACCAATGTTTTCAATAACACATCAACATCTGTGTTTCAGTTGTCTTTTGCCGGTCATTGTCTTTTCAAGAAATTATGTAAAGTCTGTTTCATTCTTGCAAACTGGTTATTTTAGACATTTTCAGTTTCAATAAACTAGTTCAAAAAACCCAATTCATCGGTTCCTTCAGTCATCACGCAATGATCTTACTATCCAATTCTTTTCTAACAACTATCATGTTATATCAATGACAAATTCCAATAAAGTAAAAAAAAAAATATTTGTGTGAATGCATTGCTGATTATTGCCTTTCATAATGAAGTTTGTGGTCACAGTTTCACTCGCAGATCCTTTATGTTGGATACGACTGACTAATATTAAGTAATATCTTGGACAGAATTCCTAAACATTTTGCACCTACAGAACAAATTAAAAAAATGATGTGTGCGGATATGTTCTACATGTCTAAAGTAGCCTATATAGAAAGAATAAACCAGTCTTAAGTATAAACTACTTGATTTCTGACTACTTGACTAAAAGGATCTGCATGCACAATAAACCATAGTAAAATTCAGGTTTTTCCATGTTTAATATAAATGTAGGGCTTTTTAATAAAACTGGTTACCGGTATAAGCATATTACCAGTACGTGCCTCGGGCTTGCATTAGTATCGTCAACTCACTCATCAGTTGGGTAATCCTCAAAATGGCTCAGCTACATGTTAGCACACTGTAAAACCTGATGAGTTAGTTCAACTCAAACCGTTTGAGGAAACCGATTGCCTTAAATCATTTAAGTTTATTAACTCAAACAATTTAAGCATAAAAAAATATTTGATTTGTGTCCAAGTAACTCAATAACTTATTGTTAAGATAACTTGGGTAAATAAAGTTACTAAGTCCATTCAATTAATATAACTCATTTCAAATTCAAAGTTTAAGTAAGCAGAACTAGCAGATTTTTATTTTGTACTTAAACATTTCAAGTTAAGAACAATTAAAATGTATGAGTGCATTAATTCATACAATTAACTTAAAACTTTCATGTAATCTCAGTGTGAACACTTTTAATAATATAAACTTAGTTAGCTTTTAAAAGCTAATCTGCTAAAATACTAACTTGCTAACATATTAGCAATAGTTTGTTATACAAAAGCACTTGCTGTATGAGCACATCAATATAAAAGGATTATTTGCTCTCAAATCAAGCTGCATGCACCACTTGTCACCATGAAGGTAACTATCCTACGCTGTAAAAAAAAAAATCCTATTTAATAACTATAACAAACACAGAGGAAACTCCCCAGCTGGCACATGCCCGACCTTCAATTAAATATGGTTGAAATAATGTCAGTTGTTGTTGCAACGTTGAAACAACATTGATATAACGTTTAATGCTAAATGTTTGAAAAGGTTAACAAAGCACTTCTAAATAATCGTTGATTTTTTTTACAAGATCTTAACGTAATGTCTTCAACAACATACACAATAAATATTTGCCTTTTAAATGATTATGTGATCATTCTTTTTTATTAGCATTTTTATAATAATTTGATCATGACACCTCTTCAATGTATATTAAAAAAAATAATTAGTATCATTATTATCAACAATAATAATGTATAGTTTCAACCTCAAGATAAGTTTTTGCCTTGCGTGATTTTTTTGTGGACTTACAATTTTGTGTGCTTGCCTAACAGTTTACCATTCATTATACATTTTTATCTTACACTATCATGAAAACACCATTTTACCAATTAAATAATACAGCCTGCAAAAAAAATACACACATTTCACTACGTTACCATGCTGAAACAATTGGTATTGGTTTCATCGTTATTGCTTTGATCATAATTGGTTAATCAAGCGAGAACAGAGTCTGCTACAACAAATGCATCGTCATGAATGCCTCCAACTCCCTAGAAGGCCAAATATGCTTGTGAAAACTCTAGATTACTATCTCTTGGGAGAAAACCAAACAAGAACATGGCTTATTACCGTACATGCATTATTATGAGCACATTAAAGGGGGGGTGAAATGCTCATGAAGGCGGGCCGTGTGGGCGAAGCTTAGCTGTGCTAACGCGCCGAGCTGACAACCAGGGTTGGGGAGTAACGGAATACATGTAACGGCGTTATGTAATCAGGATACAAAAATCCAATAACTGTAATCCGTTACAATTTACGTCAAAAAATGTTGTAATCAGATTATAGTTACATTTTGAAAAAAGGGGGAATACTTTCAGGATTACAATGGTTTCATTTGAAACTAAATAAATAAGTATTTTGGCATAATAACACTATATTAAGCGTTGCTTGATTATACAGTAGTTCCTGGTTTTGTTGCCAATAATGACTCACGTGTGCCACGCGCTGGTGCATGTGCAAATAACAGCTGTCTACAATCTCCTCAGACGCAGATTGAATCACTGCTGCTAGTAGAAACGATGCTGCCTGCGGGTAAAATCGCTTTTAATTCATGGAAATTCCGCTGCTATTTTGTAGAAATTAGGAGAGTAGCTTTTTTAGTACCCAAAATGTCCTTTCTTAATCTTTTCTCACGTAACGGGATGTTCGCTGTCTAGGTAACGTAGGGGAACTCCCACTGCCAACGCCCCAAGTTCAGTCAGGCAAATTAAGAAAGATCACGTCTTTAGTCAACATTGTAAGCCTATTTTAAAATAAACTATTTTACACAACTAAATGTTGTTTTTATTTTTTAGTTAAAAATTAGTTAAAAATAAAACAAAATAATCTGTAATACCATACATTAGCCACTAGATGTCTGTATAGCCCTTTACATAAATATATTCAGGCCTGTGTGTATATTTTGCAAATATTGTACATTGGACCAAATTCTTAATAAATAAAAGTTTTTTTTTATTATTTTTTTAATTATATTTCTTCTTGCTTGACTTTATTTATATACGTGACCTTGAAGTAATCCAAAAGTAATCAGTTACATTACTTTCATATTATAGTACTTGGATTACATTACTGAATACTTTTTTTAGTAAGTAATTTGTAACTGTAACGGAATACATTTTTAAAGTAACCCTCCCAAGCCTGGTGACAACACACAGAGACATTTGTTCAACAGTTTTACTCACCGTCCGGTTCCAACGCATGACCGCGAACCTTTATCATTGCGACTGCTCGATCCTTAAGCATTAGACGATCTGCAAATCCGTCGATCTGGGCTTTGTTTATAAAACAATCATCGTCGAAATGCAGGGAACAACAGTCTTACACAACTCCGTTTATGCTCAGGAAAACAAACTCCATCCACGGGTTCCTTAACGCTGGGTTCTTTGGGAATCTGTGCAGGGTTGTCTTGCCCTGGCAACCAAAAACCCACTTCTTTGGTGACATTGACTTCCCAAAAGCCGGGCAGGGCGCTTTGATGGCGAACTGCTTTCACTCTCTTGCCCTGGTCTACGAGTGCGCGCGCGCCCGCGATCTTACCGGAGAAGTGCCCTTAGGACCCATATAAGGAAATTCCGCTCTATCTTACGTAAGACAGAGCCATACTCGAAAAAAACTTTCCGAAACTTGTGACAAACCGGAAGGAGTATTTTTGGAACAAACGTACAACTTAGTTTTTGAAACTTTGTCCATGTTTAGCATGGGAATCCAACTCTTTACCAGTGTAAAAAACTCAGTATGCATGAAATAGCATTTCACCCCCCCTTAATAGTTCACTTAGTCAGACATCTCCATATCCAAGTGCATGTACTAAAATATGTTCATTCACAACTACATTTACTTGAACAAGCTCTGTCTGCCACTGAACTCACCTGCTTCTCTTCAGTTTTGATAATGACCAGATCACCACCACGATCCCTGCAGTACTGCCTGCTCTCAGACCAGCTCATCGGCTTACTGGATATGGAAAGCTCACCATTTCCTTTTTAATAAACAAAAAAAAAAAAGGTATTTGGATAGTAAAGTGCAATACTATGGACAAATTAATTTTTACACACCTGGTTTGCACTTTCTCAGTTCTGTCTCCAGTTCCAGTTTCTTGTGATTCAAAGAGTCAAAATTTCTCTGCAATTGGTCTTTCTCAGCAGTGAGATTATTGGCTCTGGTCTCCAACTGGCCTTTCTCAGCAGTAAGATCATTGACTCTGGTCTCCAACTTGTCTTTCTCAGCAGTGAGATTATTGGCTCTGGTCTCCAACTGGCCTTTCTCAGCAGTAAGATCATTGACTCTGGTCTCCAACTGGCCTTTCTCAGCAGTAAGATCATTGACTCTGGTCTCCAACTGGCCTTTCTCAGCAGTAAGATCATTGACTCTGGTCTCCAACTGGCCTTTCTCAGCAGTGAGATTATTGGCTCTGGTCGCCAACTGGCCTTTCTCAGCAGTGAGATTATTGGCTCTGGTATCCAACTTGTCTTTCTCAGCAGTAAGATCATTGATTTTGGTCTCTAGTTCCAGTTTCTTCTGACTCAAAGTGTTAAAACTGTTCTGTAACTGGTCTTTCTCAGCAGTAAGATCATTGATTTTGGTCTCTAGTTCCAGTTTCTTCTGACTTGAAGAGTTAAAACTGTTCTGTAACTGGTCTTTCTCAGCAGTAAGATCATTGATTTTGGTCTCTAGTTCCAGTTTCTTCTGACTTGAAGAGTTAAAACTGTTCTGTAACTGGCCTTTCTCAGCAGTAAGATCATTGATTTTGGTCTCTAGCTCCAGTTTCTTCTGACTCAAAGAGTTAAAACTGTTCTGTAACTGGCTTTTCTCAGTGGTTAGATCTTTGACTCTGGTCTCCAGCTCCAGTTTCTTCTGACTCAAAGAGCTGAAGTTGCTTCCTAACTGGTCTATCTCAGTTTGATATCTTGAACCGGTCTGTAACATGTGTGTAGCTTGTATTTCTCTCTCTGCTGTGAGCTTGATATACAGTACTATAATGGTGGCCACTAGGAGAACGCACATGAGGCTAAAGCACACATTGCTCAACACAACACACTTACTTCCTCCTGCCAAACAGGAAAACATAAAAAAAAATGTTTAAAATAGTAAGGCTTTTAAGGAACATGTTCATAATTACAAAGAAGTGCACCATTAAAAATCAAGAACATATGTTGAAAATTACTGCTATTCAATATAAACAACTAAAATCACACTAAATGTCTTACTGTGTTTTTGAGCTGTTGCTTCACTCTGGCTGAGTTTTCGGTCCTTATTAGCATGAACATCTTCATCTCTGTCCAGTCCCCTATCATTCCACAAGCTGCAGGTGTCACTGTCAAAATTTGTATTAATGCCCTCCAGTTCCATTATGACTTCTGCGTCTCTTCAGTTGAGCTGTGGATTTTAGGAGGACGAGTGCAGGGTTTAATATAGAGAACCTCCCCTAGAATTTACATATTGCTAAACAACAAGAATTCAAACTTTAATGCACTGTACATCTTCACAACATAAATGTGATGAATGTCAAACATGTTGGGTTCAACGTTTTTTAAAAAGGGAAAATTTGTAAAAATGCACAATAAATATGTCTTACGTATTAATAAATATTTCTAAATTATCTTGAAATTAACTGTATACTTCTTTAATATATTTTGTATCTGTGAAAATGTATATAAGTGCATTGTTTTCTTGCATAGTGACAAACAGCACAGCTCATTGTGCAGCTTTCTTTAAATACTGGTGAAAATTAGTACAATAATTGCCTTCACAGATTTGTGTGAATTTACTCACAAAATTACTTCAAACATTAATTAATCTTTAATTACATTAATGAATCTAATTCAAAAAAAGTTTTAAAAATGAAAAGATAAGCATTAAAAAATAACTTTACAACCATTCTGAAATTTCTATTGAGTATTATTTGCACTCAGTGTCACTATGAGGTGATGAACTTCAGACTGATGTGCTGTGTTAAACACTAATGCACATTTCCTTCCAAAGAAACTTACTTTTACATCCTGCTGAGCTTGAATTCCTGGAAAATTACACAACATGTCAGGGATCAGCCAGGCTCCACTGAATCACAAAGATCGCTGTCACCTTAGTATTAATCACCTGCCCCTGCACTTCATCTGCTCATCATCACAGACACATATGAGCACACACCTCACTCTGGCACTTTGTCTGGTCTTGTTCATGAGTAAGGACTCGCTTAACCTGTCTGCACTTACCTCCTACACAGCAAAATCCCCAGTGTTAAATCAACACTGCTCAGATCAAATATGGTCCCACTCTACAGAGTGTAAAAGTAACACTAAAGCAGTGTTAAATTTAATGAGATAATTAAGTGATTAATTGAGTGATGATTGAGCCTTAGTGATGAACACCTGCAGTTAACAAGCAGAATCACTGAAGGAAAGAGAAACACAAGAACTACAACTGACTTTTAGTCACAGCCTTAGATTAAATCAACTAAAGCTAAAAAGAAGACATTAAATCTGTGAAGATCTCAGCAGAGGAGGATTAAACAACTCCACAAACAGCATTACCAGCTTCACTTATTACTAACCAGATTGACTTTATTTCTGTCAGACATCTACAGTTCTTATTGAGAATTAACAGAGGTTTAGATGTTGATGTTTTAAAATCCACCGTTCGCCATTATGGTGAACAGTGTTGCCTTTAGTTGTGCAATTTGACTCTTGACTTCTTTTGGGAGTTTATGGTCTTTGTAACAGTGTTTACTAAAACACATAATTTGTTGCAAGGAAAGCCAGAATAAAAAACAGTCAAGTGATAGGCCTATAGTTTTCAACATCATAAAGTTTACAAATTGTATCATTGACTGAAAGTGGTTATTTGTTATTAATATATATTTTTTTAACAACATTGACTTCTTTCTTCAGATCAGACACCAAGCTGATGTCACCATTGTTGAGATTCATATGCTGCTTCTTGATGTCTGTTTGTTCCTAAAAAAAAAAAAAGAAAAGATTTTCCCAAAAATTCAGCAATGTATATAAAAATAAAAATGTCTGTTCTGTATCAAGAAAGGTGTAAGCTATTTTTATATAATAATATACATATATATAATATATATATATATATATATATATATATATTATAATAATAACAAGTGACAACTTATGATCAGGGAAAAGATTAGTGAATCACTCTACTTTATAATAATGATAACTAAAAACCACCTGAACGCCTTTGTTTTTGGCATTCTTTGTAACAGATTATGTGTTTTGGTAAATACTGTTACAAAGACCAATTGTACTTAAAATGCCAAGATTCAAACTGCCCAACTAAAGGAAACACCGATCACCATAATGATGGCCAAACATTTTAAAACATCAACATCTAAACCTCTGTTCATAGACATATGACAGAAATAAAGTCAGTCTGGTCAGTAATAAGTGAAGCTGGTAATGCTGTTTGTGGAGTTGTTTAGAGATCTTCACAGATTTAATGTCTTCTTTTATCTTCATCTGATTTAATGTGACTGTGACTGGAAGTCAGTTGTAGTTCTTGTGTTTCTCTTTCCTTCAGTGATTCTGCTTGTTAACTGCAGGTGCTCATCACTAATGTTCAATCATCACTCAATTAATCACTTAATTATGTCATTAACTTTAACTCTGCTTCAGTGTTATTTTAACACTCTGTAGAGTGAGACCATATGTGCTCTGAGCAGTGTTGATTTAACACTGGGGATTTTGCTGTGTATGCTGCGTCTATTCATCTCCCATCCTGTTTCTCCAAGTCTCCATCGTCTTCCAGGTTTACTTCGTCTGTTGCCTCGTCCGTTCCCTCGTCCAGCTACGACTCACCTCTCTTGTCATTGGTGATCTCCTCTACCATCTACAACAGAAATAACCATCAGTATCTCCATTTATCTTTTCTCAAATACATTCTCATTTATCTGCACCCTCTGGTGCTCACAACCTTCTGATAATAATATATGTTTCTCACCCTAACCAATCTTGTTGTGAGTCTCTGGGGCCGTATTCACAAAGCATTTTATCTTACCACTAGGAGTACTCCTAAATCGCACTAAAAGATTTTAGCTAGGAGTTTTCTCTTAAAAGTGATTCACAACGCCTTTCAGACCTACTATGGATGACGTCATTACTAGGGTTGTTCCGATTCCGATACTAGTATCGGAAATGCCGCCGATACCAATAAAAATTCTGGCATCGGTATCGGCGAGTACATCTACCCATGTACCGATCCGATACCATTTTATTAAAAAATACCTAGTTATGCACGCTAGCTTTGCTTAACGCTGCAAATCAGAGACCAATTCTTCTTCGCTGCTCTAAACAGTGGTTGCTTGTGGCAACAGCACATCTTCCTGTGTTGCCACAAGCAACCACTGTTTAGAACAGCGAAGAAGAAATGAAAACGCATATTTTCAAATGTAGTCGCGCGGCAAGCGTAGACATTCTCTGGTATTATGTAACGTTAAGAGACGCTGGCACCCAACATCAAATGGCAAATGTAATGAAAACGGAACAAAACTGTGCTACTCGTTATTTTGCGCTTCACGGACCATTAGACAGTTTGGAACAATGCAGCGCGAGGCGATCTAGATCAAGCTACACTGTTGCTTCACAGCGCTAAGAGATCCAGTAAAGAAAGCCACAGAAGTAAAGAAATTTGAATTCGCCACAGAAGTAATAACATCGCTGCGAGATCTAGTGAAAAGCATTCACATTCTCCGTTAATAACGGATCAAACAGCACTGACGTGGAAACCAGGAACATTGTGCTTTCAAGTAACGTTACGTTGGTTTTATTTTGACATTATGAATAAAATTGCTGCCCTCAAATGTTAATCTGAAATAAAATAAACCTTTGCTTATAACTACTACAATATTACATTTCATTTTTTTTATAAGGAGCTGTTTATGTTTTATAAGTTCGAGTACGCTATAGCTCCATCATTGCTCAAAGTAAAAAATGATCATACTTTATGATGTTAGTTTTAATAAAAAATGTAAATCAAGGAAATTTCTCTGGCATTTATTTTTGCTGTATTGAAAAGGTACTGAACCATGACACCAGTGTATCTTATCGAACCAAACCGTGAATTTTGTGGACCGTTATTATTCAAATATAATTTTTTAGATTCCTAGATTTATTTGTTGCACTTTTTTATACAGTTATATTGTAAAACTAAAATACCTTTTATAAAATAATTATATCAATTCATACAGGACTAGTATGAATTGCAGCTGTATAGATACACACCAGGTATCGGATTAGTACTCGGTATCAGCCGATACCCTGAGTCCAGGTATCGGAATCGGTATCGGAAAGGAAAAAAGGGTATCGGAACATCTCTAGTCATTACTCATGCACAAGCTTGACTGAAGTGACCACCTTGATTGGCTGATGATTGTTATGCGGGAATGATTCCAAACACCTCCCCTACGATGATGAGTGACAGGTGACAGGTCTGAGAATGCGTGCGCTACACAAGTAGTGCGAAGGACGGAAGATGATGAATAACTGAATAAATAGCCTAAATGAATAAAGAGTAAACCAAATAGCCTAGTAGCCTAATGAAACATATGGATTGATGCAATATCTTTGCAACATTATTGAATTAATCTGTCACTATATGCCTCTGCATACGTTTGCAAAGAGAAGAACATTTTAATTTGATTCACAATGAAACGTTACAATTAGTTTACCTGCAATGAGTAGCCTACACTGTTAACCCTTGCTGTAAAAAAAAGGCCAAATTCTGACAATATCATACCATTTTCCATTAAAACAGTAATATACTGTAGAAAACAAAAGTAGCCTACAGGAATATACTGTGAATTAACAGCGCTCAAAGTCGACACTCAGAGGCTGTTTTCCCAATCACACCCTATACCCTCATTCACTATTCCCTACATTAGTTCACTAATATAGTCCCCTTGACAGAGTGAATGTAAAGAAGTGAGTGAATTGAGAAACTGATGAACACCTGATAAGCAGAATCACTGAAGGACAGAGAAACAAGAACAGAATAAAGAGAAACACAAGAACTAACTGACTTCCAGCCACCGAGTGTGAAACCAGTTTACAAACCAGTTTAACATTATTTCTTTCACACATGTACAAAAGGTCTTGTTGAGAATTAACAGAGATTTAGTTAATAATAAAGTTAGTTGTCACCATGATGGAGATCAGTATTTGCTTTAGTTGGTCTCTTGTCCCTTGACTTCTTACCATTTATCTCTCTTTGGCTGCTGTAACAGTGAGTTTATAAAACACATTTGTTATGACAAGAAAGAGCCAAAAGCAGGGTTTAATTTGAACCGGAACACGCCGGAACATGTTTCGTGTCCTCCGACATTGGATCCGGAACCTTTTTTATTGGATCCGGCACCTCCTGTGATCACTATGGAAAATGAATTGCCTAAATTAAAAAAAATAATAAATAAATTAGCCTTGTGTAGTGTTCAATGTTGTTATTTGTCTGGTTAGTCTGTATTCCCCATTGAAGTTCTACAAAAATCTTGTGTTTGCATTTTCGATGCGTTTTGAGATTGCTGTTAGCCTCGATGTCAAAAATGACGTGAAATGTCGATGAAATGTCAAAAAGACAGCAAAGTTTGCTTAACTTTTTCAAATACGCTTGCTAGTCAGATCCCAAACAAGCAAAAATCGTTTCCGCTGATGAAGAATGTGGAGAAGGTGGACACAGTAGTGTCGACATAATATCTCGTTATTTCGACATAATAAGAGGACTTTCTAATCTGCATTAAACCACATTAAGCGTTCTTATGGGAGGAAATGCTCAACGTGTAATTGCGTTCATATTCTGGGCTCATCTGATTTTTTGTACATAGCATAGCCTACTTTGTTATGATTTTAGTATCATAATGATTAATAAATGTACGCACAATTATCCTGAATTTGATTTGAACAAATGCCTTTCAACTTGTGAGTGCAAAATTCAGAATTAAATGAATGTGCAGCAATTTGTACATATAGAGAGTATGTAGGCCTACTATACTGTTGAAACCATTAAAAAAGCGCATTTAGTTTCATATTTCTTAAAATATTCTAATGTTTTTTTTTTCCATCTATGTTGATTTATGAAAAGTGAACAGCACGAGTAAGATAGGATGCGCAATATGAGACATGGAGTGGTTCAGACATGATTTTGACCACTTCATTATGTTTTTTGTTTTGTAGAAAGCGTTTCTTTACAGTGAATTTCGTTTTGTATAAATTGTATCTTAATTTTAATCAATTTTTCATCAACCAATTGTCTGGATTTAAGAAGCAAATATAACAGAAAATAATCATGGAGGCGCCCGCACGGTCATTGCACGTTAACTGGAGCGCATCTCATCCTAACTTAACGAAACTCAGTGTATGCCTCACACAGACATGAGAAATACATCAAATACACAAAGCTTAAAATGTCTTTAAACGAAATAATTCAAAACGAAAAGAAAAAGGCTACTCTCTGATTAGCCTATGTTAAGCCTATGTTAATGCATTTCTCTCTATAGGCGCGTAACGCGCGTTCATATATGGCGATCGTCAACTTCATCTTTGTAGCTGACACTGTCAGAAAACACTAGTTTATTAATGAAAATTAATACACGCGTCACCGGATTTACAAATGCACATCTTGCTTGTTGCACGCACACATATTATGTCGAAATAACGAGATATTATGTTGAAATATATAGCCTATACATCTTTTAGAATATTTGATTGAATGCTGAATGTTGCGCTTGTTCAATTTAATACAATTAAAACTTTAATTGTGATCATTAAAATAATTGAATATTAAATATTTAGTGGCCAAGTTTTGCGCAGCTCCCCGTCAATGATCTAGCCCCCGGTCAATGATCTAGCACCCCCTCAGCACATGTGTTAAAAATTCTCTGTAGCTGCCCCAGAAGCTATAGGCAGTGTCATTTTTTTTTGTTCCGTTACGGGGGTTCCGTTTTGAGTCGCCGGATCCACCCCCCCTCTGCGCTCCGGGACCTCACACACCACAAATCAAGTACTGGCCAAGAGGAAGATGATCCGGTGTCTTTGGCTTTTGTGATGATGCCACAATCATCCTGGAAATGTCTGAATCACTTATCACATCTCTTATGATCTTTCCTGTATATATTCTTTGAATTTATGGGTACTTCATATTTAGCATATATCTGTGAACCTACAACATACAATCAACATTTCTATAATCAGGTGTTCTGAAGAATATCATAATATTATAGTGCATTAAAACATTTTTAACTCCTGCTTGACTCAGACACACACAGACATCAACAATCAGCACATGAATCTCAACAATGGTGACAATCAAAAGTTTCATGTTGCAATGCATGCTGGGTTCCAGGATAATATAAAACTCCCAGCATGCACTGCTGCATGAATACAAATAAAATAAAAAATATATTGCCACCACTGTTGAGATTAATGTGCGAAATTGTGATATCTCTGTGTTTCTACAAGACAGTATAGCTCTGTTTTTTAATTTTTTTAATGCATGATGTGTTAAAAAAATGAGTCATTGGAATTTATTGCTGTGGTTTCACAGTGGTGCTAATGTAACACTATTGATTGAGGATTAAACTCTGAATGAGTGAGAATTTATTTTTTAGTGAATGAACAGGCAATATGATGATTTTCTCAACCGCAATCATTCATAAACTGTGTGTGCGCACAAGTGTGACTTGCAAAAACACAGCTGAAGCATCAAAATAAACACTAATGTTTAGCATCAGCATCCCAACTAAAGCAAGCACTGATCTCTATAATGGTAACTTCAAACCAAACATTTTCAATTAAACATCTTAATAACAACTTCTATAGATGTATGGCAGAAATAAAGTCATAGTGGTTAATAATAAGTATAATAATGTGTAATGGCTGGAAGTCAGTTGTAGTTCTTGTGTTTCTCTATTTTCTGTTCTTGTGTTCCTCTTTCCTTCAGTGATTCTGCTTGTTAACAGCAGGTGTTCATCACTAATGCTCAACAATCACTTACATATTCTCTTAATTATCTCACTGCAACACTGCGTCAGTGTTACTTTTACTCTTTGTAGTGTGGATTTTCCTGTGGGGTTGAAAGGGTTAACAGTGTAAGATAAAAAGACACACCCACAAAATGTATTTTAACAGTAATAAACTGTAAGTTATAAAACAGGTTTATACTGGCAACAGTGTTGCCAGTAGTTTACTGTAAAAAAATGTTTTGGGTCACCATTGTGCTGAAGAGTAGAGCCTGTGCTTCAGTCCAGGAGAAGATCTACAAACATTGATGATTTGCTGCATGTTGCTTTATTTAAAAAGCAGTGACTGTGTAGTTGCTGGTCCAGTGGAAATCTCTTTATTTACAAAAGCTTTGTTGTGGTTTCAAATGAAATACGTTCACAGTAATACTTTGCTCATGTTATTAATACATTATACATTTTAGTTAATACATTTAAAGGACAGTTGGTCAATTTAAGGCAGTCGGTTTCTGCAAGTGAAATGAGTTAACTCAAGTTTTAGTGCATTTTTATAGTGACATACTAGATTACAGTAAAGAACTGCACTAACAGTAAATTACTGGCAACAGTGTTGGCAGTATTTTACTGTAAAAAAACCTGGTAAGGTCTAACAGTGTAGTTTTGGTTGTTGTTGGTGGCGTTATTGCATCCCTAGTTATGCCTACAATGCAAAATTGTTCCCTCGCGATTGGCGGCTCCTGTAGCCGCCGCATACGCATTTCAAAACATCGCAACATGAAATGCCACAAAAAGCGGTTTGTGAATAGGTCTTAGTGAGTTAGGAGTCCTCTCGACTTCTTTTAAGCTGTCCCAGACTTAGGTGCTACTTTTAGGGCTAAAATGCTTCGTGAATTACTCTTAGTCAAAACAATTAGGAGTCCTAAAGTTACGAGTGACGCGCCCATTCTTTTTAGGAGTTGCTCCTAAATGCGCCAGTTAGGAGCTACTTTTAGCCTTAAAATTCTTTGTGAATACGGCCCCTGTTTACTAATGCAAATGTTATCGTATCGTTTTAATGCAGGCTTCTAGTTATTGCGCATACTAAGCCACATGCTCATGTAATCAAAGAGTTGTTTAAGGCTTATCTGGTTGCATAGAATAAAGAATGAGCGTTTTTTTTTTTCAATCCGATTATTGCAACATGCTGTGTTAAAGTTAGCACATCCTTGTGGCTAAAGATTATCTAGATTATTGGTAACATATTGTGCAAAATACACCACAGAAGTCTTTCATTCAACACTAACAACATCATAGCTTGATGATCATGTGAATGAGTGTGGAATCATGGGAGTTGTCATCTTCACCTCCACGACCAATGGAATTCAGTACGACTGGAGCGGAAATCATTTTCGTTAATGAGGAAACACACTGTATTTCACAGCTTAGCTGTGCACTGTATATACTTAGAGCTACAGGGTGTATGCTTCCCCTGCCAACTACACTAGTTTTAATACTAGTCCTATGGTTATATAACATGCTTGTTGTATCAGTTTTGTTAATTTTGATTTAAACTTGGAGGGCGAGTCTGAGCCCCGGAGACAGGGAGGCTATTCCACTAGTCCTTAGTTTGTAATACTTAAGTCCCACTTATATATTTTTTTATTATTGCTTTGCATTGTGCAAAATTATCAAAATGAGTATTGATGCTGTGGAATCCCCTGTGGAAAAGTGAGGCAAAGGAAAATTGTCAGATTAACCCTTTAGTCAAATAGTATTAAAAATGTGTTAAAGATTTTGTAAGCATATTGTGTAGTTGTGCCTGGAGTCAATTGTTTATTTGTGATAACACAAACATTCCAAATTGTACAGACATAAGTTTTAGCCAGGCTGTCATGCAAAGAAATTATGAACACATGAAAAAACAAGAGAGGACAATGAAATATTAATAAATGACTATGTTGCAGACAATGTATGATTTTTTTTTCTCCTGTGAGCTTTTTAGTTTTTCTAAAACCTGTAGCTGTAGTTTGCCCCTTTTTTGTCACTTAAAGTCCGCGTGAACCGGAAGTTGCAAACGACTTTTCTCCAGTGTTGTGACCAGGGCTTGACATTAACTTTTTTGCTCACTAGCCAAAATGGCTAGTGGTTTTCCAAAGTTACTAGCCACACAGCATTTTTACTAGCCACATTTTTGTTGTTGTGAAATTACCTGATAAAAGTTGACTATGGCGTGCTAAAATTTACTTGAACTAGATTTACAACCCTTTTAAATGTAAAACCACTGTACACACCCAAATCAAGACTACATAAATATATAACAATGCAGGTCATTATCATTAGCTTTGATAAGGTTGTGTGTAAAGCTTCTTTTTTTAAATAAAACCATGTATTATGTATTATATGTCGCCACATTGCTCCACCGGCATACGACATAACTCCAGCAGGGCAGCTAGCTGTCTCTTCTATTCTTTGTTGTCGGTCACTACCGACAATTCTCATTAGGGCTGTCAAAATTGCTCAAAAATGACCTTCGAATATTCCCTCTAAAAAAAACACATAGCTTATATTCGATCTATTCGAACATCTGGTTACGCATTTTGTCAATGACGCGCATTACGTCAATAACAGGACAAATTAATTTTGATAAATTAACAACGTACTACCTACACGAAAACAAGTAAATCAACAAATGGCCAAGACCGCAGACATCACTCACTCTCGCTCGCTCACTCGCAGGCACTCTTTCGCGAATAGAGCGTCTGGCGCGAGTGTAAAGACGCGTTTACGCGCGTCTGGAGGTCTTGCGGCGCGAATGAGGCGTCACGCGCTCTGTGCATAACAGTTTAAATGAACAACAACAAGCAATTTAAGGTCGCGACTCTTATATAGCAGGCTTCATTCAGTGATTGAAACAAATATTATTAACATTAATTGAAGTTTTACAGTATATATAACCGACATTGAACGCTCCGAGCGAGCTGTGCTGTGGTAAACATGGAACTTTTCCTTGACATGAAACGGTAAATAATCAAACCAGTGGAAGCCTGCAGTGCATGAAACTGCTGTATCTAACCTACCTTATTCATGCAATATCTATTCAGTCAGTACAGTAGCCTACACTTCAGTAATGTTTATGTTTAACGTTAAATAAATTGACCCCTCAGGTAGCGCGCCCACTCGCAAAGCAGACAGCCGCGCCTCTGCTACCGCGGGCGTTTTTCCACATTCGAATATTAATTTTCACCTTCGAAATTCAGTTTTTTTTAAACTATTCGAATATATATTCGAATTTAGAATATTCGTTGACAGCCCTATGGCAGTTGTAGTGTCGTAGTGTCACACTTATTTCAGATGCCTTTTGAAAAGACTACAATTATTCAACCCGCCAAAGTGGCTAGTTGGAGTGACTGTGTTACCCGCCACGAGCAAAATCCACCCGCATTTGGCGGGTGTTAATGTCAAGCCCTGGTTGTGACGTATTTCCAAGTGAAACGGAATATTGAACAGAGGGCAGGGTTTTACTCTAGCGCTCCTCCTCTCGCTCATAACAGACTAAAGGTTTGAGGGGAGTGGTTAAGCGTTTCCCAACCCAAGTCCTCAAACCTACGTCATCAGAGAAGGGACGCCATTCCAGACCGGAAGTAACTTTTCAGACTTTGATTAAAGATTACGACGGCAAACAATTTTTTTCTGTGTTTTAACTTGCACGGATTAATTGTTCACCACAAGACTAGTAATATGCACTAACAAAGTAAATAAGGTCAATTTTGATTTCAGTTGGACTTTAATATACAATATTATTAATCTGCCAGCATTGACACCATTATATGAGAACTTAATTGAGCTGGACGATGACATCACTGTTTTCTCCAGAGCGGCTGTATAGATAAATGAACTAAATAGATAACAAATGATTTTTTTTACAATGGAAATGAAAGCTTTAGCGTAAATTCTGCCACAAAGACTAAATTGTTACATCACTTATTACTGTCAGGAAGCACAACGGATCCAGTAGTGAGTCGAAATAAGGTTTATTGTAAACAGTCAGTAGAACAAACAGAATGGCTGGCAAATAACGGGCACCCAGCAAGGAAACACGAGGAAACACGAGAACTGCAGAGTAGAACCCAAGCAGGTATAGAGGAGAAGTGACGCGCCGTGATCTCCCTCAACACAGGCAGACCACAGCTCAGGCCAGGGCCGTGCACAGACCTTTTGAGGGGCATGTGCTGAAACTGAAAAAGGGCACCCCCCCTCCCTCCCTCCCTCCCTCCCTCCCTCCCTTTTTTTATATCAAGATTATTTTGTAAGCCTACATAAAATGAA
Organism: Scardinius erythrophthalmus; assembly: GCF_964197995.2. NCBI lineage: Eukaryota > Metazoa > Chordata > Actinopteri > Cypriniformes > Leuciscidae > Scardinius > Scardinius erythrophthalmus. Next base: position 47,028,387 of record NC_138223.1, read on the forward strand.
GAAATGGTCACATCTTCATGACAAATTCAATAACACAAAATAATAGTCTCAAAAGCTTTAGATTTATTCATGATTAATAACAACCATAATAATAATATAGATAATATAGATAAACAGGGTTTTAAGGGCTTCTTTAAACCTAATTACAACAGCAACCTTCTGTGAGCCAGCAATGAAAAAAATATATAAAATAGTGTGAAAAGTACAGTTGCAGTGAAAAGCATTTCTTAAGGATCACGTGACACTGAAGAATACTGGACTGGAGTAATGATGCTGAAAATGCAGCTTTGATCACAGAAATAAATTACATTTTAAAATATATTCAAATAGAAAACAGTTATTTTAAATTGTAAAAATATTTCACAATATTACTGTTTTTGTTGTATTTTGGATCAAATCAATTAAGCCTTGGAATGAATTAAATCATGAATTATATTCTGCATGATAAAATATAAAGATTTTCTGTAATCTGTAATCACAGTGATCTTCTGTAACGTTTTTTTTTTTAGTTACTACTACAACATTAGTGTAGTAAAACCATGTTTTACTACATTTTAAACATGTGAGGACTAGAGTATAGAATACTATAGATAATTTTTTTTAGCTAGATAGCGAATATGTGCATATTAACAGCCTTGAATTAACCATAATTTACTATTATTACCATAACAGGATTAGCCTAAATGTTAATAAATTAAGTGTATTAAGAACAGGCGTGCTCAATGTAGTGTTTATTGATCAAACACTCTGAACAAATAAATAGTTTGAACTGGCGTGTAGCCTCTTTATTATCAGAACATACCATTCTAACATGAGCTTAGCTCTCTGTCACTTCTTTTGTGACCCTTTAGGTTATTGTTCACTCTATTAGGTATTACTGCCATCTAGAGGACGATCATAGGAAACACACCTAATCACCACATCCCCTTTCCTTTAGAAGAAAAATATAAACTAAAATGCATAAAACAATAGAAATAATATAACACAATTATCCATTTGACACTAAACAGAAATTTCAAAACAACACATTTGTTTATCACATTTCAAAGGTAACTGAGCAGAGTTATTTACAAATTAAGTCGATCAGGTTTCTTTATTATGCGTGATGATCTTCTTATTATAGGAGGGTCATTTGTTTCTGCAGAATGACCATTTTCCAGGGGAATGGAAGAAGATGAAGAAGACTGCATGCTGGGTGGTGTTACATCTTCAGGTGAGACCAGAACTTCTTCTCCTTTAATGTCAGTCAGTGTCTGGCTCGTTTCTTGCGTCTTAAGAAGACTTCTGCGATTTCTCCGAAGGACCTGCCCATTCTCTGTTCTGACAACATATGATCTCGGATTCACCTCTTCCAAAACAACAGCTTTCTTGTCCCAGCAGTTGGTATCACTCTCACAATGTCATTCTTTGATAACACTTTTAGCATTTTGGTTTGCTTGTCATAGTTTGTTTTTTTGTCTCTTTTGAAGAGCCTTCTGTTTCTGCTTTATTGCTGCTCTGTTCATCATGTCTCGTTTTGTGTCAATCCGGCAGGGAAGTGTCGTTCTTATCTTGCGATTCATTAAGAGCTCTGCAGGAGATGCACCATGTTCCAGAGGGGTTGCTCGATAGCTCAGAAGAGCTAGATATGGATCTGACCTTCCTTCAGATGCTTTCTTCAACAATTGCTTTACTATATGCACTCCTTTTTCTGCCTTCCCATTAGACTGAGCATGATGGGGACTTGAGGTCATGTGTCTGAAATCATAGTGAGCAGCAAAGTCCTGAAATTCCTTTGAGTTGTAACATGGGCCGTTGTCACTCACTACAACCAGAGGAATGCCATGCCTGGCAAAAATCGACTTCATCTGCTGTATCACACATGCACTTGAGGAGTTAGACAGCAGGGCTATTTCTGGAAAATTTGAAAAATAATCCACTACCAGCAAATACTCTTTACCATGGAAATGAAACAGATCAGTACCTACTTTCTGCCAAGGATGCTGAGGTAGGTCTGTTGTGATCATTGGTTCTCTTGCTTGCTTGTTTTGATGCTTCAGACAAACTTCACAAGTACTGACCATTTTTTCAATGTCAGAAATTATTCCAGGCCAATAAACTGAATCCCTGGATCTCCTCTTGCTCCTTTTCCATCCCAAGATGTCCCTCGTGTATCCTGGAAAGCATCTCTTTTCTCAACGCTTGTGGAACAACTATTCTGTCCCGTCTCAGAAGAATGCCATCTGCCACACTGAGCTCATCTCTAACACTGTAGAATTGCGAGCAGGAACTTTTGACCCAGACATTGTTCAGATTTTCAATTACAGCCTGGAGAACTGGATCTTTTGCTGTCTCCTCAGCTATTTGCTTGAGCTTCTGATCAGACACGGGAAGAGATTCAACAACAAGATTCACATGTGTGTTCACATCATCTTCTGTGGAACTCGCATCTGAGGATGTGCATGTTAATGGTGCACGGGACAGCGCATCAGCTAGGACTATGTATTTCCCTGGTGTGTAGACTAATTCGAAATCATAACGTTGCAGTCTCATCATTAGACGCTGAATACGCGGAGACATCTGATTCAGATTCTTGCTGATGATTGCAATTAAAGGCTTGTGGTCCATCTCTGCTGTGAATGACGATAAGCCATAGACGTATTCGTGAAATTTCTCAAATCCAAAAACAAGTCCGAGACATTCCTTTTCGATCTGAGCATACAGTATCTGCACTTAGATTGTGTCATTGTCCTAGAGGCATAGGCTATCAGTTTCCAGCCATCAACATCTGCTTGGAGCAAGACCGCACCTAGACCATCCTTTGATGCGTCCGTGGATATTTTGATACACTTAGAGGAATCAAAGTAGGTGAGAACTGGTGCATTTGTCAAGGTTGACTTGAGCATTTTCCATTCTTGCTCATGCTTACTTGTCCACTTGAACTCAGCTTTATGATTCAACAGTTCCCTGAGGTTTGCAGTTTTTGCAGAGAGGTTCGGTATGAATTTGCCAATGAAATTTACCATTCCCATTATCCTCAGCACACCTTTTTTGTCCACAGGACTCGGCATGTCCAGAATCGCCTGAATTTAGCTTTTGTCAGGTTCAACACCACATCCAGACGACTTGTCACCTAGAAAGGTCATTTCAGTGACACTGAACAGATATTTAGCTCTGTTTAACTCAAGGCCATATTTCCGAACTCTCTGAAGTAGCTGGAAAAGTCTCTGATTGTGTTCCTGCAAAGAGGATCCCCAAACGACTATGTCATCGACATATGCACAAACTCCCTCCAGTCCTTCTATGATATGCTCCATGGCACGATGAAAGATTTCTGAGGCTGAAATTATGCCAAAGGGGAGACGAAGAAATGAATACCGTCCAAATGGAGTATTGAACGTACAGTACTTGGTACTGTCTTCATGAAGCTTCAATTGCCCGAATCCCTGTGAAGCGTCCAACTTGCTGAAATACTGTGCACCAGTCATTTCACTCGTGATCTCCTCACGTTTGGAAATCTGGTAGTGCTCCCTTTTTATGCTCGCATTCAAGTCTTGAGGATCCATGCATACTCTCAGATCACCATTTTTCTTTTTTACACAGACCATCGAGTTCACCCAGTCTGTGGGTTCCTCCACTTTCTTAATTACTCCTAGAGCTGTCATCTTATCCAGCTCCTTTTTTAGTTTCTCTTTCAGTGGCGCAATATCTAACGTTAGCTCGGTAGTGTCCGACGTTTTGAGCCATTCCTACGCACATTGCTTGATTTTTTTTTTTCCCATCGGACTTCAGTAAAGGGCTGCGGACCTTTCCCACCATCTTTTCCGACATGAAGAATACACTTTACGGGTGTTAATCGAGCTTGATCGCCGCTATCAGATGAAGATGCGCTGCTTACGTCCTCCTCCATGTTTACATGTGCGTAATGATATTGGCTTGATTTCGGCTGTGACCTACTTACATTTTTGATGCTGATTGGTTGAAAATCTAGCTCAACAGTTTTATGTCTCAATACGCAGTCAATATAGTGTGCCAATAAATTACAATTTCTCATTAACTGCAGGATAATGTGTGGAGAACTTTTTGCTTGGATATGTCATGTAAAGATTATGGTTTATTTTATTTGGCTGTGTTCTGTGTGCGTGTGTATTTTGGACTGTTGTTTTTCCTTTGATTGTCTTTGATTATTTTCTATGCACATATTATTGTTTGATTGTGATTTAGAATGTTGGGCAACACCCCCTGTACTCTCTTAGCTGTTCGTATGACAGCTGATTAGCAGATGAACAGCTGTTGGTAATTGACGTTAAATCAAAGACGGCTCAAAAGAGCGAAGGAACTGAAACGGTGTGTCTGCTGCCCCGCGAACTCTGTTGTTGCAACTCTGTTCCCACGTTATTGCTGGATTGTTATATTTGTTGCCGCGATCATCGCACAGATAATTGTCTGCTTGTATTGAAGCCTGAAGTTCTGCTGATGTGCCGGTTCTGCTGCCGTGTGTTTTCGTCTCCTCTGTTGCGCTGGGATTGCTGTCGTCCTCTGCTGTGCTGATCTTGCTGTCATCCTCTGCTTTGCTGGAATTTCTGCCGTCTTCTGTTGCGCTGGGATTGCTGCTGTCCTCCGCTGTGCTGTCCGAGCCCCGCCTCGTTCGTTCTGGTCCTGTGGTTGAGGAGCGCTGTTCAACGAGACTGGGAGTTAGATTCGTCTGCTCCCAGTTTATGGGTGAGTGACGTTCTATCCCAAGTTATGCTGTCTTGCCTCGTCCGAAGTTAAGATCCACGCCACGGTCTCATCTAAATTAGAGAGCGTCAGTCTGTCCACTGTAGTCATACCATTATAACTTATATTCACGGATTGTAGTGCAGTAATTGATTAGTGCACGATTGATAGCTTTCTAGTGGGGTGCTGTGCCTATGCTGTGTTTGTTTTCTGTGGAGATACTGGCGGTTTTCTTCCTGTTGTGTGAGTGTTGTGCTGGTGCGTGCGGTGATTGACAGGTGGACTGCTGCGTATACGTCACTGCCTGGCGTGAGACGGACTTGCGCGAGAGCCGAGGGACTGCTTATGGACTGTGCACCTATGGACTTCCAGTGGACTTGAACGTGTTTGTCTGATGTCCAGCTTTTACCTTGATGAATAGTTTTAAAAGCCCGAGTGAGAGTGTGTGTGTGTGTGCATGAGCACTTTTTCTATTGATTGAGAGATTATAATAAATATATTTTTTTTTACTAAATTTGTTGTCTTGGTGAATCTGTTGTGTTGCTCCCACCAAACTAAAAGAACTTGCAGTTATTTAATTAATCGAGTCCCAGCTCTTCAATTGGGTGGCGTAGTCGAGCTACATTGCCTGCATCACATTTTATTAACGTAGAACATATTGAGCAAAAGAAAAAGTAGTGCCCCACTTAGTGGAACGAAACCCTATTTCTAGGCCTCTTTTAGGCTACCGACAGCGGCCTATATCTACATAACCGCGGGCACCCCCTTCTATGAAGGTCGACATATTGTGACGTCATGTTTCTACCGTAGCCAACAGCGAACAAACAGCGCTACAGAGCGCGTTTCGTCACTAACTTTAATGAGAAGCAGCCGAAAAAGACGCAGCAGAATACTCAGGTTGTCCCTGACTCTGCAAACGTGGAGAAAAACATGCTGTCTGAACGACGCCTCGAACATCGTAACGTTAGCTATTTCCCCTTACCTAGCTGCTTTGATGCTCTTATCCATAGCTCTTTTCTTATACTAACTAGCATGGAAACAAGCTATGGTAAAGTCAGTGAATAAAAGACTAACACAATGATGAACAAGTGAAAATAAAAATCGCAATAACATGTGGTTTTACTGAATAATTAAGTAAATATAATTTAATATAAAATATAATATAAAGAAACCTCATTGCTTGACTTGCTACTCTCTGCTGACTCAGACGACGACATCTTCCGATCCTACGCCGGCCACCGTAGCTTCTCATTCAAGTTTGCTATTTGAAGGATAGGCAGTGAGTGACTAGCTGTTTGCAATTCGCAAATCTCACCACTAGAGGCCGCCAAAAATCACACACTGCACCTTTAACATTGGCATATCCATTACCATGCCAATCTCTCAGAGAGTTGTCATGACAGAAGTACTTTCTTCATTGTCTTTTATGTACACCAATTTAAAAAATTGTGTTTCTGTGTGGTCCAGTTTTTTTTTCCACATCCAGTGAGAAGCAGTGGCGTGGCGTGGGGAAAATTTCTGAGGAAGCCAATTAAGACACAACCTCTAAGCTGTGTGTTTTAAGGGGTGGGGGCAGAAAATCATACGTTACCATTTATATGTTGCTATTTGGATGAACTATTAGAGCGCCCAGCATCATCTTACTGGGACTTATGCTTGTTACAATCCAACACTTTGAGCACGGACGCTCTCTCTCTCTCTCTCACACACACACACTCACTCACACACTCACACTCACACACACACACACACACACACACACACACACACACACACACACACACACACACACACACACACAGTCAGTCCTCTTACACATCTTTCATGGTGTTTTTTTATTAAAACATTCGCAGATAGGAAACGCCAACAGTAAGCAACAAGAAGATAACCTTTTTCATTTAATACACCCTTAAATCGGTGTGACGCTCATGTAAGGATATACAATAGCGGTTATTCACAAACAATCACAACAATAAACAACAAAGTGCACTCACATGCTGCTTAATCAAAGCACGCAAGAAACAGTAAGAAGAACTATAATCACATTAAAAAAATAACACATCGCTAAATGGGCAGTTCAGACCAGACGCGCTCTCTCTCTCTCACTCACACACACACACACACACACACACACACACACACACACACACACACACACACACACACACACACACACAGTCAGTCCTCTTAAACATCTTATGGTCTTTTCATTAAAACATTCGCAGATAGATAGGAAACGGACGGTAAGCAACAAGAAGATAACCTTTTTCATTTCTTTTACACCCTTAAATCGGTGTGACGCTCATGCGAGGATTAATAGCGGTTATTCACAACAATAAACAACAGAGTGCACTCATGCTGCTTAATCAAAGCACGCAAGACACAGTAAGAACTAATCACGTAAAAAAAAAACAGTTTAGTAAAAGATTTTTTTATCAAAAACTCCAAATCTCCAAACCTCCATAATTACAATTAATAATTTTAGCTAACTAGCTAAACAAGATGTCAACACAAATCCACAAATCTTCCGCTATTTCATTCATTCATTCATTGACGATGATAACGCGATGTGATTGGCCTGATGCCAACAAGTTCATGGCTTCCCTTGACACTGTCCTGACCAATCACAGGGGAGCAGTGTCGTGACAATAGCGTCACCTGATTGGTTAATCATTCTTTTTTTTTTCTATCAAGGGACGCCAACTCAGCCTGGCCTCCTCACAGACACAGGGTGCAGTACCATGTTTTCAACGCTCATTCACCATGTCACTTTTATAGGGGCGCTGTTTTACACATCATAAAACGCTCAGTAATGAATGAAGAGAGACGATGAGGAGATAACAGAAGGATTACGTAAACTGTGAAAACAAAAGTGTTTATTAAATGACGATTATATTCTGAAAAAGTGAGGAAGCCTGGTTTCCCTTGGCCTCCGCAAGAAAACGCCACTGCTAGGAAGATCTCGAGTGCTTAGGGTGCCATTTGGGACAGGGCCCTAATGTGCGGTCGAGACTCAAGTGCAACAAGGTGGAGTCAACTCGCCTATGCCCTGATCTAGTTCCCCTTCTGGTGCACCAGAAAAGGGCTACTTCACCGAATAGCCAGGGTGAGTGGAGGATTACAGTGAGGGCTTCCCCGCCCCGGTAACCAATCTGTGTGGGCCCCTCACTCCTCTATCACATTGCAAACATGGTGAGACTGCGTTCGTGGGTGGTTAATGTTCTCTCATGAGAGCATGATCACATCGGCACGTTGTTCGTCTTGCCTTTTTCATAAGGGCTTGAGGTTACACTTCACCACGTAGGCTCACTATTGGCCGACGCTGGTCATGTGTGATACGTGGTGACGTGCAACACAGACGCGCTACGCTTAAACACTACGTGAAAAGACCCGAGGCCCAGAGAGAAGGAAATGAAAAGTGGAATAAAGTCGTTATTTTTGTTTGTTTTTGCGCACAAAAAGTATTCTCGTCGCTTTATAAACTTAAGATCGAGCCACTGGAGTCACTTGGACTATATTAACGATGTCTTTAATACATTTTCTGTGCCAGCAAGTTTCCGAAGATGAACGAAGGTCTTACGGGGTTGGAACAACATGAGGGTGAGTAATTACTGACAGAATTTTCATTTTTGGGTGAACTATCCCTTTAATGTCAGTAATCAACTGGGGAAGCTTCATGCTGATATCTATTAGTTATTTTTTTTCCTATTCACCTGGGGTGTCTCCCCTTAATATCTTTGTGTTCAACATTTTGATGAGCACATTATCATTTGAAACACAATCTATTATTTGCTGTGTCTAACAGTATGTCTTCACAGATGAGGTGTGATCTTTAGAATGGTAAGTAATGTTTTTAAAGTAGTGTAAACCCTAAACAGGAAGTGGTTTTATTTCACACTGGCCTTCGATAAGAGTAAAGACTTGCAGTCCAACTTAAAAACTCCCTGCAGACTCTTACTACTGTGTTTGTGTATTGTACATTCAACCACATCTTATCAGCTTCAAAAGCCAACAAGAGGAATCTGTGAGCACTCAAATAAACTCAAACACCCTTAAACAGGCCAAACTGGACCTTTGTATTGATGATGCAGAAACAGCAGAAAGTGCCTGAATCTGATGTCTCTGTTCCTCTCTGATCACTTCAGTCTGATAAACCTGCTCTCTGCTGCCCCTGCTGGACTGGAGCAAATATAGCCATAGTGCAATAAAGCAGAAAATTTCTGTGATAACAATGACAATTGACAATTTTATTCAAAGAGAAAGTTTCAAAGACACACATTATCAGAAATGTTGTGATTAAAGTGTTTCCATAAAACAATAAAATAATGTAAGAAATAAACAAAACCAACATCACTTCAAAACAAATCAGTTGCTCTACAGACCATCTATTTCAGAAAAAAAAAGAAGAAAACGGGATGCTGTTCTATGATTTACTATTTCCTTCAAAAAGATTAAAGCTAAATAGCCACTCCAAATTTTGGATATTACACAAAATGATATTACACATAAAATTAGATATAATTATTTGGTGACAAGTTTTGCTCACAGTAATCTTCAGCAGAAATGATGCAATTAAAATAATCAAGTTGAAAAACATGAGTCAAAGGATTATTAAACATCATGAACGTCTCATTACTTTCCCAAAACCTGAATAAGAATAACATACAATCAGATTCAGTTCCTGATGTGTTATATGTGGTCAGTGTATGTGGTTTTCTGTGAGTGTTTTATTCAATAAAGGATAGCTGAAAACCCATCTCTTCCGTGAGCACTTAACCGTGTGTTTGCCAGAAGTGGTTAACCACTTAACCACAAAAAAATATGCTATGCTTTCACTTTTTTTTAAAGGTGCCTTGTGTCAAAAAATAAAATAATTCATACTCCACATTCCATACCAGATGGGGGCAGTATACCTCCAGAAAGTGAGTTTGTCTACTCTAGAGTATGAATATGACATCTTCAAGCTACTCCCCTTCACCTTTACCAGTGAATATGTTCATATTTGTTTTGTTCATATTACATTTTTATTGTTAGTTTGAATTACATTAAAGGTGGTATCAGTGATTTCAGGCCCAAAAATATTTTTATCACATTCATCTAATCTTTCCTAACGATCCGCTAGCTGCCCGCCCCATAAGCATGCCGTCTGAGATCTGCACACAAAAACAAATGGTTTAGCCAAACACTCAAAACCAAAACAAATAGTGTTCCAACCAATCACCGACAGGGGGAGGGTGTTGTGAGGTTTTGAGCCAGCTTTTTCTTCAGCTCTGACTTTGCGTGCAGCCGTGCATGAGCACAAAACCTCACAACACCCTCCCCCTGTCGGTGATTGGTTGGAACACTATTTGTTTTGGTTTTGAGTGTTTGGCTAAACCATTTGTTTTTGTGTGCAGATCACAGAGCCTAGGCTGCCTACAGAGACGCGTTTTTTTGACGGCATGCTTATGGGGCGGGCAGCTAGCGGATCGTTAGGAAAAAAAAGAAAATATTTTTGGGCCCGAAATCACTGATACCACCTTTAATTTGACAGACAGCATTCACTGATGTTGACCAAGCTAGCACCAACGTAACCAGAGCTTCCAACTCTCACGCTTTCACCGTGAGACACACGCAATTGACACTTTTCACACGCTCTCACGCCACACATCAATTTTCTCACGCACAGAAAAATCGCGAAGCAAAGAGGACACGGATACCGACAGACTAGACAGAGCAGGTTAGTTATGATATAAAAAAATCTCAGCTCTCAGATTCTGCCAATTTTATTACGCAATTCAAACAATAAATACCGTTTTGGCGCTTGTAAATGTTACACGACAGATCCCTAGCGCACGTGAACCGATCATCTCTACTAATAGTAAAAAAACACCAACACTGTTGAAAGATACAGTAGGCTACAACTTACCAAAAAGTATTCCTCATACATAATATCGACCAATCAGTGTTTTTTATCAGCGTGAAGAGGTCAATAACACAGTTGGAGAACAATTATGTCAGATTTACCTCAGGAAAGCCATTTAATAAACATAATATAGGTCACGTAGTTGGCAAGAAAAAAAGAGCTATAGAGATTGTGCTATATATGTGTACTATTACAATACTATATTTATGTACGTTATATATACGTTTATCGAACAGCCTTCGATACATTTCTATGTTATAACTTCCCGAAAAAACTACACAAACATATAAAACAAACTTGTAACGAAATACTAACAGCATCTTACTTACCAATCCAAAAGAAATGTTGCAAGTTCGGAGTCGAACCTCATTTCTTTCATGTCCATTAGTTGTCTCCAGCGATGGAAAGCAGTGCCAATGTTTACTCTGGTTCTGTTCCTTTTTTTTTATCAGATTTTATTTGAATGTAGTAGTGGGCTGTAGGCTACTTTCCACACGATTGACATCAGGTTCAAGTATGCCCACAAGCCATGCGAGTTATTCGTGTATTGCTTGTTTGACTGGTGGTTATGTTGCCCGCATACCGCCTCCCATGGCCGAAACTGGTATTACGACACCTGTCGGGCCGTGGCTAGTAATGCTAATGCTAATTCAGGTTGATATCTCTGCAGCACTATAACTTGTCATTTTTTAATGACATCATCGCCCTTATTTCTTCTCATTCTTTTGATGCGTGTAGCTCATTTTTTGGATATTTTTACCTCAATTCTGACACATGGCACCTTTAATCCCTCCATCTTAACTCTGAGCAATGTCTGAAACTTTGTATTTTGAGCACTTCTTGGGCTTGCTGTAGCCTATTCCTCATTTATACGTTGCTTTGGATAAAAGTGTCTGCAAAATGATTAAATGTAAATGTTTTATCATTTACCCTTGTTTCAATGTTGGATTATTCACCCATGTCATGTTGCCCTCGTTCTCAATTGTTACCTTTTTCTCTTCGGCGCTCTCCGTCTCAGCAGCCGTGTGTGTGTGCGTAACAGTTCACTAGTTACTCAAGTCCGTGCAAATGATGAGTTAATAATTATATTTTAATAATTATAATTCCCTTAATTCCCTCCCGCGCGAACTACAATTTCACGCCCTTACGACATTAAAGGAACAGCTCCCTATTTCCCCTTTCTCCCACAACACATCAGACAATCAAATCCACACACTGTCCTTGATGAATGAAGTGATGTGCCTTAGTGTGAATAAAAACAGGAATAAGTGTGATTCCTCTCATTAATTAACAGTCACACAAACTCACCTGCTTCTCTTCAGTGTTGATGGTGATCAGATCAGTTCTCAATCCCTGCCTGCTCTCAGACCAGCTCATCTCCTCGTTGGACATGTAAAAAAAAAAAAAAACTGGACCACACATATTTTTGTACATAAACATTGTTCAAAACTGTATAAAAACAGTGATAAAGAAACGACTTAAACACAAATGTATTAAAACTAACTTTGTTTGGAAGTTGTCTTCTTAAAATAAAGACTTTCAGTCCAACTTATAAACTCCCTGCAGACTCATACTACTGTGTTTGTGTATTGAACATTCAACCACATGTTATCAGCTTCAAAAGCCAACAAGAGGAATCTGTGAGCACTCAAATACACTATCAAATTTGTAAGTTATAGCACTCAGCTGAATGTAGTAGTCCACTATTAGCTAATCAGTAACGTCTCAGTTACTAACCTCGGTTCCCTGAGATAACAGGAACGAGTATTGCGTCTTTGATAGACACTATTGAGAAACTCCTTTTCTCCAAATTTTGTAGCCTTTACTTCAAAAGTTACTGCATAGCCACCTCAACCCACACAGCAACATTGTGTCGGCCCAGATCCGGTCCACATCTGGCACACGTGGAAAGATGATCTGGCCCACATATAGCGTGGAATGACGGCCCTTGGGCACACTCAAAAAACTCAACTAGCCACTTGCTTGATTTGCAAAATACAAATATGTCTGATTAATAAGAATATAACGAGTTTACTTGTGTTAAACGATTCATTCTTGTTAGTTGTAACTAAATTAAGAAATAATTAAATGAATTAGATGAGCACTTGTTGATTCAATGAGATTGAAGCGCTTCATATCAACAATTCTCTCTGGTGAGTCACTGCGCAGGCTGAAATTCCTGACGTTTTGTGAGCGGTCTAATCGTTCTGCATCCTTGATATTGAGGGTAAGTACCTGATATGTACCTGTTTGTAATTATTACTGTGGGATAAAACTAAGTTATTTTTATAACAGACACTGTTGCGATGTTTCTAAGCAGGCTTATTTTCCCAGACTTGAAGCACATGTGTTGGGTTCAATTCTGTGTCTTTGTCGATACGAGTTTCACCTTAAGGTTAAAGGGGAACATGGCAACTCTAGCCATTTTTTCGCTGATTTTCAGCAAATATAACTCTACCCCAACAATGGGAGAGTAAAACAGGAGATAAATTGAATGCAGACGGCAGAGTCGAAAACATCATACACCCGTCTTTTTCCCCTTTTTTTTCCTGTTTGTAAGTTAATGTAACGTTAGCTAGCGTAATGTGCCATTTTTATGTTGGCCTGGCCTTCATGTGTGTATATCAGCAAAATATTAATTTAAACGCTCTGTATCTAGCCATTTCTGTCTTTTCAAACATGTTACTTAATGCTACCCAGCTTAATGATTACAGTGTGCAAAAATTGTCAAGTAAAATCTATGATGCAGTCTACCATATTTGAAGTGTCCTAACAAGTTATGATTGAATAGGTATACATGGTTTTATTCAGGGAATATACTTAATATAAGTAAAACTTTATATTTAGTAACAACAGCCAGTAGTGGTATTTTCTTTGGCCCATTTTTTGAAGTCAGTCTTGTACACTTTTTTTCTTTTCTTTTTTTACAGCGAAAATGATTATTTTCTTCATACAAAAGATGAAATACATCACAATATAAAGTGGTCCCCATGCTCTTCTGGTGTGAACCTCACCTTTATTACATAGTAAGTAGTTTTTCTTAACACTCACATACAATAATTAATAACTAACTATCCTTGATTACTGAACTTTCCTTTTCTTTCTCTTTCAGTGATGTTTATGTGGCAGAGCAGGCAGTGTGTTACAAAGGAGAGTTGTAGGAAAAAAATGCTTAAGCATTATAAACTCCACCATTGTTTTGGAAACGACAATCATTATGTTTGTGTATATTTAAATTGTGTATATTTAATAGTCATTCTCAATGCATTTTCTTCCCAAAGAGTACTCTTAAGTTAAGTTAATCTTGTCCCCACCCCACAGAATGGCACTATACATACCCGAAGAGCCTGTCATCAAGTCTCTGTGCACCTACTTGAATGAAGACCCTGAAAAACTAGTGAAGGCATGTTTGGTGAGTTGATAAGAAAATACAGTTTTAAAAGCCCATTGAATCTGTACTTGGGCCGTGTTTTTCCCTATTTGCTACAACAAACGTGACTTAAGAGAACACATAACTTTGTCAAATAACAGCCGGACAAATTGTTTATTTATAGGAAACTGATGGTACGCAGTTCTTATGTGAATTGGTTGATGCACGAAAACAAATAATTTTTTATTCAAATCGGTTGAGCTCTGAAGGGGCCTAATTTGCATAAAAGAAAATGGCATTAGAAACTGTACATGTATGCTTTTGTTTTATTGCAGTACATTATATTCCAAGATGGTTCTAATGTTTTAGCCACCTAATTCATTTTAAACATGGTGGCCAAATAAATTATTACAATCTTATAATATAATGCACCGCATTATACTCCAGCACCCACTGTGACCTTAATAATAAACAGTAGAATTATCACCTTTCTGACAGTTTCATCTTAAAAACTGAATAATTATAACCTTGTAAATGTAGAATTCACAGCAGAGCTCCTGTATTGGATTGAAGTTTACTTTACAGGTTTACCTAATAAAGTGGCCAGTGAGTGTTTATGTGTGCATTTCTTGTAATAAATATTTGAGACAATTTTTGCTTGTGCTCTTATCCCACATGATTCAGACTTTGAGTCACAAAGTACCATGGAGCAAACTGTTATAGGAGTGTATGTCATACTGAAGGAGGGAGCACTGCCTAAAAAATGACCTAGCAGACATTGGTGTCCTATTTGAAGGTGTGGAAGTCCTCAGTGACTTGAATAGCATTGCACAGGCTTGTGCACTGTTATTTGGACTGATATACTGTTTGAACCTGAGCTACCCACCAGAGCTCAAATGCACTTTTGAAGTCTTGCAGAAGATCTTTATAAATTTTAATGGACAGAAATTGTCATCCAAGGCACAGTTCCTCAAAAACAAGCTTTTGGAGTAAGTGAGCTTGAAAAAGACAAGTCAAACAGAAAGCACTTGAGTTCTGCAGTTCTGGTGTTCCGTAAATATGTGGACAACTGTTATTAATGGCACAATTTCTCTATAACAAGCTTCTGGAGCAAGTAACAGTGAACAAGATTTTTAGATTAAAAAAAAATGCAGTTTCTTATGTATATGGACAACTTTTGGCACAGTTCCTCCAAAGAAGCTAGGAGCAGGTGAGCTTGAACAAGACTGGTGTACTTCAGGAAGATGCACATTTAAGCTCTTTTATAGACAAATGTCTAGGGTGCTGGAGCAAGTGTGCTTGGTATAATTAGGGAAGATGCAGTAGTAGTTTGTTTTAAGTGGACTGAGACTACAACAGTGTTTTACCAAAGGGACAACTGACTGAAGCAGTTACACACTTGCTATAAATTCATGTTTGTTCAAATTGTACTTTTTGTGTGTGTGTGTGTGTGTGTGTGTGTGTGTGTGTGTGTGTGTGTGTGTGTGTGTGTGTGTGTGTGTGTGTGTGTGTGTGTGTGTGTGTGTGTGTGTGTGTGTGTGTGTGTGTCAAGGCCAATGTTTACACTTACAAATTCCCAAAACGGGTATTATTAAAATGGCTTAATTTTTAATATGTGAAGGAACATAAGCTACACTGGTAATTTAGAATTATCAAAATAATTTTCATGTGATTTCATCACAGCAAGCTGCTGTAAGGTTTTTCTTTATTTATTTTGCATTTATTTAAGGTATTTATTTTTATGTTTTATATATACACCAGTATTTCATCAGACAATCTTTTTTTATTATTATTTTACAGCTCAAATTGTTACTCGCAATTGTTTTATGTTAAATTCATGTTTATTTTCAAATGTAAAATTTTTCTGTATCAGGCCATGGTTTACCTTACAAATTCCCAAAAAGGAAAGTGTTAAAATTGCTTAATTTTTAGAAGTGTTAAGAAAAAAGGGGTGTTAAAGTCCTGCAAGCGTTGCTTGGGGATCAGTTTTCTCAAGAGCCAAGATTTTGTTAGCTAAATGTTTCTTATACATCCTGTTACAAACACTCAGATGAATAGGAGACTTAAAGTGAAGAAAGCAGTTCAGACTTAACTGGTGCATGTTAAAGCCCAATTAAAAAAAAAAAAAAAATGTTTTCTGTGCTTTTTTTGTACACTCAAAGTAATCTCACTAAATTAACTAAGAATGAACATGTTACTCAAAAAAGATGCAAATGAGTTTAATGGAAATGTTAAAATCATGTTTAACCAACACATCTATTTTGTGTTCAAATAACATGATAAAGGTTGGTTGACTTAACTTGGTTTGTTTAGATGGAATATAGGTGGCATGATAAAATCATGTTCATCCAATGAATTATTTTTTTGAATTATTTTTTTGATCTGGCAAACAGGAGCGGTCTTGCCAGATCTGGGCCACAAGCAGGCCATAGCAATGCCACATGTCAGCCAAGAGCAAAAAAATAAACCAGAACTGGACCTTATCTGAGCCACAAAGTATGTGTATATTAAATATGGAGTCATTTCAGCCTTAATAAGCCTGTTAACAAGCAGAATCACTGTAGGAAAGAAGAGAACAGAAAAAGAGACGAGCAGAAACACAAGAACTACAACTTGACTTCAGCCACAGCCTGGTGAAAAAAGTATACTTTATTGTATTTGAAATGTATTCCCTTTTTCAATAGTACATTGCAAATATACTAACAATTTTTTTACTATTTTTAAATATATTAAAAGTATATTAGCATCATGCTTTACCTTTTCACAATACAACTTTTAACACACTTTAAGAGGCAAGCCTCTCCCCCGGAGTACCTCCAAAAACAACAAACTAAAATAATAAAGAAAACAATAAATAGTAAACCGTAGTGAGAACCGGTGCTAAGCACGGCCCCCCTGGTTTACTCTACCTACCGGAAGATCGCCCAGCACCACTTTATCTGCTCATCAAACAAAATTAAAGTAATCCGAAATCTCGACGAGCCCCCAATTTATGTTACGAACCCTTTTGTTAAAAGTGGCTACGTAAGGGTTTCACAACATAAAGAAGGACACGTGAAACACGAGTGCGCTGCGTTAACGTTTATTATACTCACAGACATGTAAAAACCCAAGAAACACGTATCACAGATAAAGAAACATAATAAACTTCAAATAATATGAAGGTAACAAATATTAACAAGACAAACATGCTCCGCTTCAGCGTCCTTATTATAGTGAATCAGAAACGACTCCAACGAGACACGGGTGTAAAATGATACACAGGTGCAGACCTAATAATAAACTCAGACACAGAAAAAAACGTCATCACAAGGAGAGGAAAACACGAGACACAAACCGTAACAGCTGGAAGCCCAAATTATGTACAAATAAACAACTAAATACTTGAAATCGTTTAAGTTGTGGGCCCTGAATCTATAATCTATGGAAGTTTAACGTTTTGAATGGAATTATGGAAATAAATTAACTTTTCCATGATATTCTAATTTTTTGGAAAGGGTCTGTAACATTGTGACTTAGATTTAATCAACTGAAACCAGTGTTTGTAAAGGTGTGAACCATATGGCCCAATAGAAACTGATGGGTGTGAAACAACATTGCTCACGGTAGATTGCAGTGTATCGATCTCCTGTGGGAGGTCCTAACTGTTTTCCTTTGTTTGAAGCCCTTTTGTCTTCATGTATAAAGTTCAGTCACACAGAGAGAACTTTGGGTTAAGATTGTTGAAGGGCGACATGCTAACATCGCTGCTGAAGGACTGCTACACTACAAGCCTTCAATAAATTCTTCTCCCCACAAGAACTCTGGTCAAGCTTACTTATTTTATGTATTGGAAAAATCGAATAAATTGGCGAGCCACCCAAACCACTGCTCGGCCAAATACACCAAAATCTAATAACACTCTTGAGTCTGGAGCCATATAAACTCACAGGAGAGTTCATTTAACACTGGAGTTTTTGCTGTGTGTGAACACTTGCTGTCAGACATAAGTGTAAATAATGGATTCAGAGGACGTTTATGAAAATGAGGATATGAATTACTACTTAACTGTACTTGGAGCACAGAATCCCAGCCAGGACGAAGGAAAAGACAGAAAGTGCAGTAAGTAGAAAGTTTCATTTGAAGTAGAAATGGTGTTAACTTTTTTTTTACAACGTGTCCATATATCTGCATATAATAACATGAAGTTGCATATTTAACTGTAGATATTCCACTACGATTATTAAAGAATAAGTTCTTTGTTAAAAAAGCCTGTGTATTGTCTAAAGATAAAGGTGGATTTATTTGAGCCTATATTTCTTAAAATATGAATTCAAAGTGAATTGTTGTCAACCGATATGTGTGTTTCTCTGTTTGTCAGGAGGACGCAGGTGTTTGGTGTTGAAGACAATGTGTCTCGGGCTCATTTGTGTTCTTCTGCTGGTCTTCATCACACTGTACATCACCATCAAAGCAGAGAGAGACCTGTTAAAGAGATACAAGAACACAGATGAAGAGTTCAATCACACTATCATCAGCTTACAGGACAATTACACTGATCTAATGACTGGAAAAGTCAACTTCAACTCTTTGAGTCAGAAGAAACTGGAGCTGGAGACCAGAGTCAATGATCTCAGCGCTGAGAAAAGCCAGTTACAGGGAAGTTTTGATGCTTTGAATAAGAAGAAACTGGAGTTAGAGACCAGATTCAATGATCTCAGTGCTGAGAAAAGCCAGTTACAGAGAAGTGCTGATGCTTTGAATCAGAAGAAACTGGAGTTAGAGACCAGAGTCAATGATCTCAGTGCTGAGAAAATCCAGTTACAGAGAAGTGCTGATGCTTTGAATCAGAAGAAACTGGAGTTAGAGACTGAACTAAGGATGTTATCTAAACAAGGTTAGTACAAATGCATTTATAAGTTTATTTGCACTTTACAACACAAATAATGAGCAAAGTGTTTGTTTATTAAAAGGAATTGGCAGTTTTTTCATATCCAGTGAGTTGAAGAGCTGGTCTGAGAGCAGGCAGTTCTGCAGAGATCGAGGAGCTGATCTGATCATTATCAACACTGAAGAGAAGCAGGTGAGTTTGTGTGAGTGACTGTTAATCAACGAGAAACAATGAGAGGAATCACACTTATTCCTGTTTATATTCACACACAGAAACTCATATCTTCATTCAAGGAGAGAGTGTGGATTGGTTTGTCTGACATTGAGACTGAGGGGATCATGAAATGGGTGGATAATTCACCAATGAATCAAGGGTAAGTGATAAAACACTCACAGAGAAACACTTCAGGATAATTTGTTACGTCCTTTTTATATTAATTTAAAAATTAGATAATCTCAACCTTCATAATTACACACACACACACACACACACACACACACACACAATCATGGCAACAACCACAATCAAGAAAACACTTCCCATTAATAAACTGTATGCACAACCCGGTCACACTAAATGCGTCTCTATAGCACGCATTGTGTTTATCGTGCAATTTATACGCAAAAATGAGTTTTTAACATGCGTTTGACACGGGGTTTATTGCGTGTATAATACACACGCACCCCACACCACTACTAAACCTACCCATGCGTGTGTATTATATGTTTGGTTAGAATTAGTGGTGCGTGTGTGTATTACATGCAATAAACTGCGTATCATATGCACAAACTCATTTTCGCCTATAAATTGCACGATAAACACAATGCGTGCTATAGAGACGCATTTTCATGAGATCAGGCTGGTATGCATAAATTATCTCTTTTACTTTTCTACACTTTAACTTCTGCTCTGCTATTCTGGTGCTGTGAATATTGCTGGCTCTTTTATGATGAATGGCTTGTTAAGCTCCTCATTTGTTGTTTGCTGAATGGATAAAAACTTTCTTTGAACATCTGTGGTCCTGAATAACTGAAAATCTGACACATTTTACTCAGGTTTTGGTACAAAGATGAACCGAATAGCCATCAAGGTTCAAATGAGGACTGTATTGAACTGGATCCTACAAGAGACCCTGTGAACAACTGGAATGATCTGCCATGCTCTTTTACGAGTAAATTTATTTGTGAGAAATAAGTTTCATCCAGTCTTGTTGCTTTTGCTTCTATTATTTTAGTGAATCATTCTTATTGTGAATGTATTATTTCTAATTGAGGTTTCTGTTGTTGTTGTTTTTTTTTTTTAAACTGCCAAAGGATCATCATATGAATTTAAAATTGTCATTATTTTATCATTGCTTTATTTTCTCATTGCTATAATAAACTCACAACATCCAATTTCTCATGATGTGAATGAGGGTGATCTGGGACACCAAACCTCTGATGTGTTCATGAATCTGAAAATTCACGACAGAGCTGCTTTACAAACGATTTACACAAAAATGTGTTCTACTTGTGTTTCATGAATGAGGCCCTTTGATATTTCTTTACAAGCTGTTCAGACATTGGCAATGAAAAAGCAATTACATGAAAAAAAGTTTACTATGGTAATAATGGTTATTATTTTACCATTTGATTGAAAACAAAAGCAATACAACATAAAAGCAGTTTCACAGACTCTCAATATCAGAAAACAAGGTGAATCAGAGAAATCTGGGACACTTCAGACTTAGGCCCCGTTTACATGGTTATTTTGAAAAACGGAGACATTTCCCTTCGTTTGCGCCCTTCGTTTACACTTCAGACTTAGGCCCCGTTTACATGGTTATTTTGAAAAACGGAGACATTTCCCTTCGTTTGCGCCCTTCGTTTACACGCAAACGGAGGATTCGCCAATGAAACCGATTCTTTCTAAAAACTCCGGCCAGAGTGGAGATTTTGAAAATCTTCGTTTGCACGTTTGCATGTAAACAGAGAAAATTGGAGTTTTAGGTAGCGACGTCACAGAATGTGACTATTTTCGGGATTCTGATTGGCTAAGGTGGGCTTGAGCTTCTCGTTACACTGCCACCTACAGGTTTGGCATGCTCTTGACAGCATATACACAGGTTCGTGTGCACGATGTTATTTTTGAAAACGAAGAGGGGTGAAATATCCGTTTATGAAAATAGCCACCTACGTGTAAACGTAGCCTTAATAAAGTTATTTTCCAGCTAAAGTTAGTTTTGATTGATTCGCTTCCGTCACAGTATTTGCAGCGGAACTGCCAAATAAGGACATTGACTTCCGGCCCAACACTTCGGGCAATCCGCCATTATTATTTCTCGCTGCAATTTTGTAGTCCAAGCTAAAGGATGCAGAAGTTACGAGAGGGTAAGTTAAAATGTTCGGTTGTTGGATGTAGTAACCCACACGCTTCATTACACCGTCTAATGTAGATGAACTGCCGCGCTTGTGTGACAGGACGCATGTTTGACTGAAAGAACGAGCAGAGAGAGAGACCCGGTCGCGCGCGCGCTCACTCTCTCTCTTCAGAGAGGCAAAAGTGTAAACAAGACATCACCGTCTCCAAACTAGACGCTTACTTGCTCTCTCTCCCTCGCACATACTAATCAAAATAAATCGACACGGTGGTAAAAGGTCGGAAGACCAAAGTTTCATGTGTAACAGACAGTTAAATACAGTAACACACCATTGCGATACATCCATATGAAGACGTTGTTCTGCAGGTTCGTTGTCTTCATTTTTATCTCGCTCCGGCTCGAACATGTAAGGCTGGCTGGACAAGTCTTCCGTTGTTGACATTTTGTTAATAACGTGTGAATAAAAAGTTTATGTGCCGCTAGATAATCCTATCTCTGCTATCAGACTACAAAAATGGGCGAACGGGGTGGAGTTGAACCTCTGCAACCTGGAGAGGGGGCGGGGTATGAAGTGTCTCAATTGTATTTAAAGAGACCGCACCAAAACGAGTTGATCTCAGACGCACGTCAGAAAAGGGGTAGAAAGGGGGCTTGTGGAGCTATAATAATGAGGAATTCAGACCCAAGCATTGCAGTTCCGCTTTATATAGACTACAAATGTATGATTTATATGAAAAAAGGAACAATTTAAAAGCATGATATGTCTCCTTTAATAATGAATTATGAGATCACTGTTGATTGATGCCATAAGGTAACACAAGTTTAAGGATGAGAAAACAGGATGATCCCTATTTCTCACAAATCCCTTTTTTTCTTCTCAGAGCATCTGAGATCATTCTAGTAGTTCAGGGTGTGTTTTCCAGGATTTAGTTCAATACAGTCCACAAGTTGTGGACAAACTAGCCGTTTGCAAAATTATGGTGATAACACTGCAATCAAATAATTGCACGCTATGGCGTCTCTGTGTTTCCATCAGAACGCCTAGTTTACACATTACACACAACTGGCTAAGACAATTAGCAGATCTGTAAGCTAGTTCTTTTATGTCTTCCCTGCTGAGCTAAAAGTTTTTTTTATATATCTCTGATACGTTTTCTTGTTGAAATTGAGAACATTATTTTGTTAACCACTGTTCATCAACAGTAACAGTGAGTCAACTGGCTTGTTTAGTTCATTATTTATTCCATCTATTTCATATATGTCCATTGTTATGCCAATGCAGCTTATAGCTTGTTTTAGGATTCACTGTGGAGTATACAGTAAAAAAATGTTTTAGTATTTAATGTGTCAACGCAGTTTTACATTTTCAATGGACCAATCAATTAATCTTAACTTGGGTTTTCTGAACAACCAAAGCATAGTATGTGAACAGTACAGATTACTAGATTTTTATAATTAAGACATAAAGTAAAGTTAACTACTACTGGATTTTTCAAACATTGCGCCATTACCAACTCCATCTCTACGTCAGAATAAAATTTCTACTTACTGCACACTGGAGCTTTTCCTTCATCCTGCCAGAGACTCTCTGTTTGTGGTCCAGTTGTGCCTTTGGTAACTCTATTTACATTATACCTGCCTGATTTCATTATTTGCTATAACTCACAGACTTACAATACAGTAGCCTATGTGTTTACAGATGAGCTGCGGTCTGTACTGTAAGACTGGATTTCGTGCTATGAAAGAACATGAAATCAAACATCCTGCATTTCACGAGTTCACACTTACAAATAAGTCAGATAGAATAAATGCGTATTTGGCGTGCTGTCCGAGGAGAGGGCTCCGGGCTCGGTATTTGGCCCGAACCCAGAGTACTCCCCCCGTATTCCTGGCTGTGAAAGAACAAGCCAAGAGTGAGGAGTCGGGGTGGTGGAGGGATGCTGAAAACTGTCAAGGAAGTTAGATGAGTTGACAGAGTGAATATATATATGCTTCCTCTCATGCTGATAGGGTAGACATGGTAATTGTTTGATGAGTTGATTGATTGATTGCTTGATTATTTGAACGTGCTCCTCCCGAACTTTGTTAATAAAACATAATTTCACGAGTTCACACTTACAAATAAGTCAGATAGAATAAATGCGTATTTGGCGTGCTGTCCGAGGAGAGGGCTCCGGGCTCGATATTTGGCCCGAACCCAGAGTACTCCCCCCAAAAGCTGCAAATAAATGCCGGATAGCCACCAGAATGATGTTGATGTTGATGACCCCCCAAAAAAACTTTCAGAGCGCAAAGCTTAAGGTATCAGAAGTGGGAAAGGGTTAGTCGCTGGAAGTGGGAAAGGGAGCGGAGTAGATGAAGACTTCTGCGGCAGTGGACAAGTATGGATGGAGTAACGGAGCTCCTGAGGGAGTGGAGTAGCTGAAACTGCTGCAGCAGTTGACCAAACTTGCTTTCAATTTGCTTTTAAATATCCAAACTATTTTGGACGGAGTAACGGAGGTCCTGCGGGAGCGGGGTAGATGATACTGCTGCGGCAGTGGACAAGTTTGGATGGAGTAACGGAGCTCCTGCAGGAGCGGAGTGGATGACACTGCTGCGGCAGTGGACAAGTTTGGACATAGAACTGAGCTCCTGCTGGAGTGGAGTAGATGACACTGCTGCCGCAGTGGAGCAAGTTTGGACGGAGTAACAGAGCTCCTGAGGGAGCGGAGTAGATGACACTGCTGCGGCAGTGGACCAAACTTGCTTTCAACTTGCTTTTAAATATCCAAAACAATTTTGGACATAGAATTGAGCTCCTGCGGGAGTGGTGTAGATGACACTGCTGCGGCAGTAGAGCAAGTTTGGATGGAGTAACGGAGCTCCTGCGGGAGCGGAGTAGATGACACTGCTGCGGCAGTGGACCAAACTTGCTTTCCAACTTGCTTTTAAATATCCGAAACAATTTTGGACATAGAACTGAGCTCCTGCGGGAGCGGAGTAGATGACACTGCTGCGGCAGTGGACCAAACTTGCTTTCCAACTTGCTTTTAAATATCCAAAACAATTTTGGACATAGAACTGAGCTCCTGCGGGAGCGGAGTAGATGACACTGCTGTGGCAGTGGAGCAAGTTTGGATGGAGTAACGGAGCTCCTGCGGGAGCGGAGTAGCTGACACTGCTGTGGCAGTGGACCAAAGCTTGCTTTTAAATATCCAAAACAATTTTGGATATAGAACTGAGCTCCTGCGGGAGCGGAGTAGATGACACTGCTGCGGCAGTGGAGCAAGTTTGGATGGAGTAACGGAGCTCTTGCGGGAGCGGAGTAGCTGACACTGCGGCGGCAGTGGACCAAAGCTTGCTTTTAAATATCCAAAACGATTTTGGATATAGAACTGAGCTCCTGCGGGAGCGGAGTAGATGACACTGCAGCGGCAGTGGAGCAAGTTTGGATGGAGTAACGAAGTTCCAGAGGGAGCGGAGTAGCTAACACTGCTGCGGCAGTGGACCAAACTTGCTTTCTTAAATATCCAAACTATTTTGGACGGAATAACGGAGCTGGCTGCGGGAGCGGAGTAGATGACACTGCTGCGGCAGTGGACCAAACTTGCTTTCTTAAATTTCCAAAATATTTTGGACGGAGTAACGGAGCTGCCTGTGGGAGCGGAGTAGAAGACACTGCTGCGGAAGTGGAATAAGTTTGGACGGAGTGACGGAACTTCTGCGGGAGTGGAGTAGGTTAGCTGTAGTAGACTTGGTTGACTTGCTTTTAACTGTCCGATGAGCCAGTTGGGTGGAGAATGGGCTCCTGTTGGAAGAAGAGATGATGCTGCTGTTGTGGTGTTGGAAACAACTTGCTTTCAAACTGTGATCCGAAAGGTGAGTGGGACAGAGATCTGATCTCCTGCTGGAGCGGAAAATAGCACTGCTGTGGCAGTAAAGCGAGTTAGGATGGGGAATGTGGCTCCTGCAGGAGTGGTGGTCTGTAGGGTTGGGTGTATGAGAAGTTGTCAAAAGAATTGATGAGGGTTCGTTGGGCTTCTTTGATATGGAAGCGATTTGAGCGGATTTAACTCGAAAGCCTCCGCTGACCAGCGGCCAAGTGCTTGGATCTGCTGCTGAGAGAGGCCTTTTTTGGGCAGCTGTTGCTGCGCCTATGCAAAATGAATGGCTGGAAAAGTGGTCTGCTGGGATGCCTGAATGGGGCAAATTTTGATCTGTCTTACTTTGCTTTATGAAGTAGGAGATGGTTTCATTGTCTAGCACTGATAGATCTGTGATTGTGGGGTGGACTTTTGGGTTAACCCTTTAGGCGCCAGAGGTTTTTTCCTAAAACGTTCGATTTTGACATCTTAATTTCAAAAGGCTATATCTTAAAAGTGATAAAAGATAGAGACTTTCTGTAAATTAGAGAAATATTAAGGATGACCCAAAGTTTATGTAGGGATTACATTTTCCCATCTAATTTGCATATTATGACGTCATATAGTGGCGGCCATCTTGGATTATAGAATTTTCATGAAAAGTCACATGTTTAAATGATAAAATGCAGCACTTCTTTCCCCCAAAAATGTCCCTCACCTTCTGTATGCTATATTGCACAATACTGAAAGCTCAGGTAAATAGTAAGTAGTGAACAAACTGTGTAAATCATTACTAATAAATGGTAGAAACAAACTGAATGCATGTAGCGGTTGGCCTTTTGCTGTAGAGATTTTCCATTTACTACATACAGTTGGCACTCTGATTCCATGTATATGGGGCACATATTACTCATATGACACACAAACACAAGTAGACAAGACCGGTTTAGTTCAAAAGCTCACTCGCCACGCCAAGCCACAGATCATGAGTGAGATGACCAGACAAGACGAGAGACAATGTTAGTATTTTCTTTTTCTTTTTGTGGTTTTTGTTGTTTTTTTTGGTTGTTGTTTTTTTTAGCTGACAAAGACGCACACATCACAAGGACATGAATACACAAAAAAGAACACATATTGTACACTACTAAATGGTCAGGGAAATAGATAGTAAATCAACAGTGTAAATGATTACTAATAAATGGCAGAAAAAAAAAAAAAAGAATTTATGTTGCAGGGCTTTTGCTGTAGAGATAATGACTCCCTATCCATCCAGGTGACATTTCTTGTAGTGATTCATGGTGTGGTCTTGCGATAGACTATGCATAATAGCCCATCTGCCCCGTGTCACACCGCCTCTGCTCCTGCTACGAGCAGCGCGGGCGCGGCCAGATCTGCCTCGCGCGCGCGCCGAGTGTGCACAGCTCGGGTTACTGTCATTGTCATTGCGACTCCCCACCCTGCCTCCACGTTGCCCCCTAACTGTCCTATGAATACTTCGACCTCGTCTAACATACCCAGTGGCATTAGACAAAGCCTCCACCACAATACTGTTGCCGCGATTGCGGAGACGCGGTCACCATAGCTAGCGCGGTAAAAAAAATCTCCCGCAGCCGCCTCGTTCCCCACAACACTAACACGCCTGCTAACTTCACGATGAACACTCCGACCCCGGGAAACATTGTGCCCACCACTGACATTGGGCAAATGAGCATATATATTGGGCAAAGGATTCACCGTTTGTGCTTGGTGTAGGACTATACTTTCACTTTCAGAATCACTGTCATTTTCTGAAGGCAGTTAACGTTATTCCCCTTCAGAATTAGGGTCCGCGAATAGAAGACCCAACACTTCATTGCAGGTAAGCTTTATTGATGCCATTAGATAATAATAATAATAATAATAATAATCTAATGCAAATACACGCTGACGTTGACAATATTGCTCTGATAAAATGGCTCACTCGCACACGAGCTCCGCTTTTGCTCGCACTGATTCAATGCGCTCTAGCTCGAAGATTTTGTATAGAAACATGACGTTTTTTTGAGTCGGGGATGAAGTATAACATGTCTGCCAACTAGTGGAGGGGAGGTCGAACGAAATTTGACACCCTATTTGACAAAATCGGCCGTTTTATTCAGTGCCGCATCTTGTCGAGTAAACTCGACCGTGGCGCCTAGAGGGTTAAAGCTGGAAGTGATGGTGAGTTCTGAGCATCTAAGGAAACTGAAAAAAGTCACTATGAACATTGCGTCTGTGATACACACAAAGTATGTACACAATTGTGTTTCCTTTTCCCTTTTTTGAACATGTATATGCATAAAATTATTGCATTATTTTCTTATATTGTGTTGAAATACTAATTAACCAATGTATATTTACATTTATATGGAGAGAAATGAAGGACTCTTATTTTGACATTCTGGCTGGAGAGTCGCGAACGGAGCAGTGAATTGCGCATGCTTCCTCATATCTGCAGAGGAGCTGTATCAGAGCAGACGCGACTCTCTTGTCTCTTTCTTTGAATCCTGTTTTGCAGATATCACAGTAATCTGTCAGCTGGGTCTCCTGAGCCGGGGCCTGCAACAGATTCTTGGGGGCTCGTCCGGGATGTCGTCTCAAGGTGATGCTAGGAGGCGGATCCAGAGATTCCAGGACCGTGGGACCAGGTGGCACTGGGGCTAGAGGCCGGTGGCTGCTGCACCAACGGTGACGACGAGGCGCACAGAGAGGGCTGAACACACGCTGTCTTCATCCTGAGGTTAGGACAGTTCCGGGAAGGACAACAGAGAACGACGCCATGGCAGATCCTACAAGGAAACGTTTGGTGTGGGACATCAGAAAAGACCTGATCACACTGCCTGCTGATGAACTGTTTCGCATCACCAAGGTCATCGGGCCTGTACGAGGTAAAGACCCATTTGAACTTGACCTGGAAGACAGTGAGGGTTGTTTCGCGTACATCGATGCCTTCATGTCAAGTGAATCTTTGCTCGAGACTGAGGACCAAGATATGAGTGAACTGTTGTCATTGCAAGAGACTGTAAAATCAGCCAAACAGATTTGCACTGTTGTATGTACATCTGATGTTGATACAGACACTCACCTTACACATGTGTTACGTCCACCCACTACTGATAACCAGTGTTGTGTGTAACGCGTTACAAAGTAACGCGTTACAGTAACGTAACTACTTTTTCGGGTAAAAAGTAGTGTAACGCGTTACTACAAAAAATTTGGTAACGAAACGTAGTTCCTTTTTCAATTCGGCGCAACGTTACTTTTCCCATGGATATATTTGACAGCGACACTGCCTCCGCTGCGCGCTTGAGAGAAGAGAACGGTTGAGATCTGAAGAGAACGATTTAGTTTCATATTTATGTTTAAATTAAATAAAATAACAATTTTGTGTGGAGACATGATTTTGACCACTTTATTAAGTTTGTTTTTGTAGAAAACCTGTATTTAAAGTGAATTTCGTTTTGTATTAATTGTATCTTAATTTTAATAAATGTTTTATCAATCAATTGCCTGAATTTAATAAGAAGTAAATTAAAGAAAACTATTTAGTTTCATATTTATGTTTAAATGAAATAAATAAATAATTTAATCTATGTTGATTATATGAAAAGTGAAAAGCATGAGTAAGATCATAATTTTGTGCAATATATCGGGAGATAAATGGAGTGGGCAGACATGATTTAGACCACTTTATTAAGTTTGTTTTTGTAGAAAGACTTTCTTTAAAACGAATTTCGTTGAGTATTAATTGTATCTTAATTTTAATCAATGTTTTACCAACCAATTAATTGCCTGAATTTAATAAATAAGTAAATATGGCATGCAAAATAATCATGACGGCACCAGCGCGTGAACTGGAGCTCGTCTCCATACTGTAAATGAACCGAAACTCAGATAAGCTATACTTGTCTCACAGACCTGAGAAATATATAGAAAGCTTGAATATGTGTACTTTTAAACAAAATATATTTTTTTCTCTCAAAATCTCTTTTTTTTCTCCTACTCCCTTAGAGTGAGTCGTATGTCTGAAAACTAAGCTTATGTCTTCTATATCATTTTGTCCTATGCTATCAAGACGCGATTCGCACCGGTGTTAGAGAGCAGGAGCGCTTTATTGGCTGTTGCCGAAATTTAAAGTTCGGTGGATAGGGAGGGGGAGCGGAGCGGAGAGAAGTGGTGCGGGCGCGCTGCTCATCGCGGAGTGTCGCACTCTACCCCATGATGCAGAGCCGGCTGAGAATAAAAGTCCTCCATTGTATAACTTTATGTCTACATATTTAGGAACAGATATTGGGTTCTGCCCAAAGTCAAGCAACATAAAAGTAACGTAATAGTAACGAGTACCGTAAAAAGTTACTTTCCAAATGGGGTAACTAAGTAAAGTAACGGATTACTTTTTTTAAAAAGTAACGAGTAACGAGCAAACACTACTTTTTAAAAGTAACTTCCCCAACACTGCTGATAACACTTATCTAACATCACATGTTGCACCTGACCCTGGGAGTGTTAGGGGAGCCGTACCTGAAACAGACAAAGACATGCGTAGAATGCTTACAGAGTACGAAGAAATTGGCAGAAAAATTCGCCAATACATGACACCTACTCAGAACACTAACTTAACTCACGCTGTAGCACAGGGAGGTGCCACTGTACCAGACTGAGCAGCCCAAAAAATGTAGCTCATGACTTGGCGTTCCCTATGGGGGGGGGTTTAAGTATATCCAGCCCCGTGAGTTTAAGATACATGGAGGCCAGATTGGAGATAACTCATCAGACATCACGTTCAACAATGTCTGCAGGCAAATAGACAGTGGCCTAAAAGAGAACTTCAGCGATGCCGACGTTGTTAGAGGGGTGCTGCGAATTATCAAGCCAGGTATCTTTAAAGATATGCTGATGAACAAAGACGACATGACTGTAGCGGAGCTAAAGGGGTTCTTACAATCACATTTAGGGGATCGAAATAGCACAGAACTGTTCCAGGAACTGATGTGTACCAAGCAGAGTGAACACGAAACCCCTCAGCAGTTCCTTTACCGAGTCATGGGGTTAAAACAAAAAATACTCTATGCGGCAAAACAAGCTGATTCAGACAGAAAGTATAGTGCAGCTACTGTACAGGATGTGTTCTTGCACACTGTTTACCAAGGTCTAAGCCACCGGTGTAAAGATATTCGCAGCGAGCTGAAACCCTTGCTAGCCAATTGTGATGTAACTGATGATGCTATCCTCAGGCACGTCATGAGAATTACAAGTGACGAGAATGAGAGGCTGCGCCGACTGGGCCCACCAACCAGGACGAAGCCATCTATAGCTAATAGTGCCCAAGTTAGTGACGAAACTGGCGGAGGTGTGAAAGCTGCAAAAGGGTTTGCTGCACAAAAAGGGCAGGACGATCAGATTAAGCTTCTTACTGCCAGGATTGATGCTCTAACTAGCATGGTAGAGGCTCTACAACACTCCATGCCAGTACGAACTGAGGGTGGCTGTCAATGCTCCTCCAGCCAACCATCCTCCCGCCGGGTGAGCCGCTGGCGTTGCTGTCCACGGTGTGCGGACGAAGGGCGACAGGACTGTACACACTGTTTCATCTGTGGTGAGGAGGGACACCAGGCAGTGGGGTGCCTACGACGACCTCAGCGACAGGGAAACGGGAGCCGGCCACTGCAAAGGGGCAACCAGTGACCGCACAGCAAATGCCCCAACCAGACGTTTCTTCCCCGAAGCCTAAAAAGAGAGAAGTGCTAGGACAAGAAAACAAGCACCAGAGACAAACAAACAAATCTATAAATGAAGTGAGGTCCAGGAGTCAAGGAGCAGGTGTTCTGGGCCCCTGTAAGACCAAAAACGACAACATAATCAAACTAATCGGAAGCAAGGCACTGACCCAGTGCAACTTGAATGGCTTGACAGTGAGGGCATTACTCGACACAGGTGCTCAAGTCAGCATGGTGGACCGTGAGTGGAAAGAGAAATATCTGCCAGGTGTTGAGGTGAGGCCGCTTCAGGAACTTCTTGGGTGTCAAGATGATCTGAAAGTCTATGCTGTAAATGGAGACCTTATCCCATTTGACGGCTGGGCAGCCATCACCGTCAACCTGCTAGGAAATGAGGACCCAAGTCTATCCATTAATGTCCCATTCCTGGTGAGTAAGATGCCAATTGAGAGACCACTACTGGGTTTCAACTTAGTAGAAGAACTGATTCAGGGGCAGTCTGAGCAGTTGATGCCAACACTTACCTCACTACTGGCAGGAGCCATTGATATCCCTCACGAAAAGGCGCAAACTTTAGTCAATGTCATCCAAGCTGCTGAAGAAGATAACGGAGACGGACATTTAAAGATTGGTCCAAGAGGAGTAGTTATCCGGGCAGGACAAGTGACTTGGGTGAAGTGCAGAATCCCTTTGAAGATGGCACAGTCTGACATGGTGGCTTTGTTTGAGCCTCATGAAAATAGTGATCACTTAAGATCCTTGGACATTGGGGAGGGGCTCTTAGAAATAAAACCCCAAAGTGACCCTTGTGTTTCCATACCCATTGGAAATAACACAGTGAGTGATGTGACCCTGCCACGTGGTACAGTGATTGGAACATTACAGCGGATTAAGAGGATATTAGCGGAGCCTGGAAAAACAAGTGAGCCAAGGCAGACAATGATCCAAGCTGCAACCACTCTAGAGGATGAAGTGAGAACATCATTGTGGTATCCACCCGTCAACCTGGACCACCTCGAAGAGGGCCAACGAGAGGTTGTTCAAAGAATGTTGTATGAGGAGTCAAGTGCCTTCAGCAGAGATGACAATGACATTGGTTGCATACCCAGCTTGCAGATGTCAATCACACTCAGAGACGACATCCCGGTTCAGAGGGCGTACTCATCAGTGCCAAAACCCTTGTTTAACGAGGTGAAGAGCTACATACAGGATCTTCTAGCGAAGGGATGGATCGTCAAATCAAAGTCACCATATGCCGCTCCAGTAGTCTGTGTCCGCAAGAAGGATGGCAAACTGAGGCTCTGTGTTGATTACCGTCTCCTGAACAGGAAAACAATCCCTGACCGTCACCCATTGCCTAGGATACAGGATCTGATCAACACCCTTGGGGGATACTCCTGGTTCAGCATTCTCGACCAAGGCAAAGCGTACCACCAGGGGTACATCGCAGAGGGATCCAGACACATGACAGCATTCATCACACCCTGGGGGCTGTATGAGTGGGTCCGGATTCTCTTTGGGTTGTCCAATGCGCCTGCTGCCTTCCAACGCAGTATGGAAGAAATGCTTGACACTCTCAGGGATGAGTGCTGCATCCCGTATCTAGATGATGTCTTGTGTTATGCAAAGTCCTTTGAG
The DNA here is from genome assembly GCF_964197995.2 of Scardinius erythrophthalmus. NCBI lineage: Eukaryota > Metazoa > Chordata > Actinopteri > Cypriniformes > Leuciscidae > Scardinius > Scardinius erythrophthalmus. Next base: position 47,060,807 of record NC_138223.1, read on the forward strand.
GAGCATGTGGAGAGTATTCGTAGAGTGTTGAGGGCCCTCCAGTACCACGGTGTGAAGCTGAAACCTGAAAAGTGTGAAATGTTCCGGAGTGAAGTCAGATATGTCGGGCGGCTAGTGTCAGCAGAAGGAGTGCGGATAGATCCTAAGGATCTGGAGGCTGTCCGAAATTTAACCACCAGGACTCCTGAGACAGTGGGGGATGTGAGGAGATTACTTGGGTTCCTCAGCTACTACCGTGCCTTCATTCAAGTCTTTTCCAGGACAGCCAAACCCTTGTATGAATTACTGCAGGCGAAGCCTGGAACAATACGGGGTACTCACAGTAAGAAGAAAGCGAAAGGCCCACAAGTTCCCTCCAGAACTTCAGTAGAATGGACCAGGGACCACCAACAGATCCTGGAGGAACTAATTGGTATGTTAGCAAGCCCACCTATACTGGCATATCCGGACTTCAACTTACCCTTCACGCTGCACACTGATGCATCCGAAAGGGGTCTAGGGGCCATCCTCTACCAGCGTCAAGACGGAAGGTTGAGAGTTATAGGATATGGATCCAGAACATTGACAACAACAGAGAGGAACTACAGATTACACAGTGGTAAACTTGAGTTCCTGGCATTGAAGTGGGCGGTGTGTGAGAAGTTCCGGGACTACCTGTTCTACGCCCCACACTTCACAGTGTACACCGACAACAATCCCCTGACATACGTGATGAGTACGGCAAAGCTCAACGCAGTAGGACATCGGTGGGTCGGGGAGCTGTCTGATTTCCGGTTTGATGTCAAGTATCGGCCAGGGAAGGTCAACATCGACGCAGACACCTTGTCTCGTCTCCCTCTGGACATTGAAGTATACACATCAGAGTGCACGGAAAGGCTACCAGCGGGGGCAATACAAGCAGCATGGGAGGGCAGTCATGTGTCGAAGATGAAGGACGTGGCCTGGGTTGCTGCCCTGTATATGTCCAAGGGGGAGAATGAACCACGTCAACCCACCACCTGGTTGCCCACAATAGGACAGGATGAGCTAATTCAAGCCCAGAAAGAGGATTCTGTAATCTCTCAAGTGAGACAATGGAAGGAGGAGGGTGTCACCCTCACAGACGAAATGAGAGGAGTTTTGACAGGAACCAACAGAAAGCTGATGTATGAGTGGAATAAGCTACAGCTTGAGGGAGGTGTACCTAATTTTACACACAGACACACACACAGAAACACACACACACACACACACACACACGGACCCAAGGAAGACTAGCTAGCTAGCTAATTCTGCTAGCTAATTGTGCTGCTACCTAACTTCCTACCTACTGCAACTTTCCACACAAACACACACACACACACACACACACACAGACTAGCTAGCTAACTAATTCTACCTAACTTTACACACACACACACACACACACACAAACACACACACATACACACACACGCACAAGTGGTCTAGGAAGAAAAGCTGAAAAAAAAAACCCCATCAAAATGTCCTAAATGGCCAAGATACTATCCCGTGGCCTCGAGACACTATCCCGTAGCCTCCAGACACTATCCCGTGGCCTCCAGACACTATCCCGTGACCTCGAGACACTATCCCGTGGCCTCGATACACTATCCCGTGACCTCGAGACACTATCCCGTGGCCTCCAGACACTATCCCAAGGCCTCGAGACACTATCCCTTGGCCTCGAGACACTATCCCGTGGCCTCCAGACACTATCCCGAGGCCTCGAGACACTATCCCGTGGCCTCAAAACACTATCCCGTGGCCTCGAGACACTATCCCGAGGCCTTGAGACACTATCCCGTGGCCTTGAGACACTATCCCGTGGCCTCCAGACACTATCCCGAGGCCTCCAGACACTATCCCGAGGCCTCCAGACACTATCCCGTGGCCTCCAGATACTATCCCGTGGCCTCGAGATACTATCCCGTGGCCTCGAGATGGTATCCCGTGGCCTCCAGATACTATCCCGTGACCTCAAGACACTATCCCAGGCCTCCAGACACTATCCCGTGGCCTCCAGACACTATCCAGTGGCCTCGAGACACTATCCCGTGGCCTCCAGACACTATCCCGTGGCCTCCAGACATTATCCCGTGGCCTCGAGATACTATCCCGTGACCTCAAGATACTATCCCGAGGCCTCCAGACACTATCCCATGGCCTTGAGACACTATCCCGTGGCCTCGAGATACTATCCCGTGGCCTCCAGATACTATCCCGTGACCTCAAGATACTATCCCGAGGCCTCCAGACACTATCCCATGGCCTTGAGACACTATCCCGTGGCCTCCAGACACTATCCCGTGGCCTCGAGATACTATCCCGTGGCCTCGAGATGGTATCCCGTGGCCTCCAGATACTATCCCGTGACCTCAAGATACTATCCCGTGGCCTCCAGACACTATCCCGTGGCCTCCAGACACTATCCCGTGGCCTCGAGACACTATCCCGTGGCCTCCAGACACTATCCCGAGGCCTCGAGACACTATCCCGTGGCCTCGAGACACTATCCCGTGGCCTCCAGACACTATCCCGTGGCCTCGAGATACTATCCCGTGGCCTCGAGATGGTATCCCGTGGCCTCCAGATACTATCCCGTGACCTCAAGACACTATCCCGTGGCCTCCAGACACTATCCCGTGGCCTCGAGACACTATCCCGTGGCCTCCAGACACTATCCCGAGGCCTCGAGACACTATCCCGTGGCCTCGAGACACTATCCCGTGGCCTCCAGACACTATCCCGTGGCCTCCAGACATTATCCCGTGGCCTCGAGATACTATCCCGTGGCCTCGAGATGGTATCCCGTGGCCTCCAGATACTATCCCGTGACCTCAAGATACTATCCCGAGGCCTCCAGACACTATCCCGTGGCCTCCAGACACTATCCCGTGGCCTCGAGATACTATCCCGTGGCCTCGAGACACTATCCCGTGGCCTCCAGACACTATCCCGTGGCTTCCAGACATTATCCCGTGGCCTCGAGATGGTATCCCGTGGCCTCCAGATACTATTATCCCGTGGCCTCGAGACAGTATCCCGAGGCCTCGAGACACTATCCCATGGCCTCCAGACACTATCCCGTGGCCTCGAGACACTATCCCGTGGCCTCTAGATAGTATCCCATGGCCTCAAGATACTATCCCGTGGCCTCAAGATACCATCCCGTGGCCTCGAGACACTATCCCGTGGCCTCTAGATAGTATCCCGTGGCCTCAAGATACTATCCCGTGGCCTCAAGATACCATCTCGTGACCTCAAGATACCATCCCGTGGCCTCAAGATACTATCCCGTGGCCTCAAGATACTATCCCGTGGCCTCAAGATACCATCTTGTGACCTCAAGATACCATCCCGTGGCCTCAAGATACTATCCCGTGGCCTCAAGATACTATCCCGTGGCCTCAAGATAGTATCTTAAGGATTTTATACACTCTTATGCACGCACGCACGCACGCACGCACGCAGGCACGCACACACACACACACACACAAACACACACACAAAAACACACACACACACACACAAAAACACACACACACAAACACACTGCACAGGTCAAATAGACCTATATTCAGTCTGTCCAATGGTTGATACAACACAGTATCCCACCGGTCACAATTGTGACCGAGCATAAAACACACTTTTTCACACACTTTTCCATGAAAATTTAAAAAAATTATGATTGATTGTTTCAAAGGGATACTAATGACACATGATTTGGATATTTTTGTGTCTGAGAAAAATTTGGGATTAAATGGGTTAACAGAGATTTAGTTAATAATAAAGTTTGTCAGTGTAGCTCTGTTTTTTTTTTTTTTTTTTTATGCATGATGTGTTAAAAAAAATGAGTCTTTGTAATTTATTGCTGTGGTTTCACAGTGGTGCTAATGAAACACTTTTGATTGAGGATTAAACTCTGAACGAGTGAGAATGAATTCCTTAGTGAATGAATAGGCAATATGACGATTTTGTCATCATAATCATTATAACTGCAATCATTCCCACTAACTGTGTGTGTGCACAAGTGTGACTTGCACAAACACAGCTCAAGCAGCAAAAGAAAAACTACTTTTTTAGCATCAGCATCCCAACTAAAGCAAGCACTGATCTCTATAATGGTAACTTCAAACCAAACATTGTCAATGAAACATAACTTCTGTAGGTGTATGACGTCATACTGGTTAATAATAAGTATAATAATGTGTAATGGCTGGAAGTCAGTTGTATTTCTTGTGTTTCTCTATTTTCTGTTCTAACAGCAGGTGTTCATCACTAATGCTCAACAATCACTTACATATTCTCTTAATTATCTCACTGCCGAGATCACTTATGTTACTTTTACTCTTTGTAGTGTGGATTTTCCTGTGGGGTTGAAAGGGTTAACAGTGTAAGATGAAAAGTCACACCCACAAAATGTATTTTACAGTAATAAACTGTAAGTTATAAAACAGGTTTATACTGGCAACACTGTTGCCAGTAGTTTACTGTAAAATTTATTTTTTTGGGTCACCATTGTGCAGAAGAGTAGAGCCTGTGCTTCAGTTCAGGAGAAGATCTACAAACATTGATGATTTGCTGCATGTTGCTTTATTTAACAAACAGTGACTGTATAGTTGCTGGTCCAATGGAAATCTCAAAGTTTTGTTGTGGTTTCAAATGAAATAAGTTCACAATAATACTTTGCTCACGTTATTAATGCATTATACATTTTAGTTAATACATTTAAATGACAGTTGGTCAATTTATGGCAGTCGGTTTCTGCAAGTGAAATTAGTTAACTCGAGTTTTAGTGCATTTTTACAGTAATATACTGTAGATTACAGTAAAGAACTGTACAATTAACAGTAAATTACTGGCAACAGTGTTGCCAGTATTTTACTGTAAAAAAACCTGGTAAGGTCTAACAGTGTAATTTGCCTTCCAGTCACTTGAAGTTGGTCATTTAATTTGTATTACAACCTCTATTACTGTTAGGCTAGTGTCATTGTCATCATCATCTTATTCATCACTAAATTGTGTGTTTGTATGTGTGTGTGTGTGTGTGTGTGTGTGCGTGTGTGTGTGCGTGTGTTCTTTTGACCCAAAAACATGTACTATTAAGCTATATGTACTATAAAGCAACATATTATAGTTTCGGCCCAGATCCGGACCACATTAGGGCTGTTTGGAATCCAAGTGTACCAGATGTGGGCCGGATCTGGCCAACACTATATTGCTGTCTGGGAATAACCTGAAAGAGAGGGATCCATTTGGACTAATTCATGTAAAAACGGCCGACACTATGTTGCTGTCTGGGAAACTACAACAAAACAATCAACAGCCAAAAATTTGCCAAAAGAAGAAACAACAAATTACTTATGACTTCATAAATGTAGCATTTCTTCTTTAGATTCCAACACATGTACAATTAAACCCATTTATTTCCTACCGAAACATAAATACTGTTCATGCAAGACAAAAATGTATCTCAACAAGACAACTTGAATTATTCTATTTATATTCTAGGTAAATTCGAAATCTCCCGCCATCTATCTTTCAAACGAACACTCAGTGTCACATGCTCATAAATGGTGATTTCCTCAAAGTGAGCATGTACCCTTCACTAACAGTCCTGAGAGAGGCGCTTTGTGGTTTCGTTGCTCACTTTCAGTTTCGTTTGGAACGACTGTTATTCAAGTGGCGTCGATCTTCCCCCGGGAGAATATTAAAGGAGTGCAAAAGCCTTTTGGATATCTACATTTGAAATCGATCACATGATTCTCTGAAAACAGTACAAATTACAGTTATTCTTTAGAAATAGAATTATATTACCATCAAAGGAACTTTCTTAGGTGTACATGTTAGTGCTTGAACTTGAACACAAGTACTGTACGTCTGTAAATTGTATAAAATGTCTCTCTGCTGCATTGCGCTGGGCTGGAGGAAATATCTCACCATAATCACACATCACAGGCAGTAAATGTAAGAACGCAATATGAAATTATTATTTTTTTTTTATTTTTTTATTATTTTCATTTTATTATATTTACATTATATTGATCATTTAAAGAGAAAACAATTCAAATCAAAAGTTTCAAAGGCATACAACAGCATAATACGGAGAATTATTGCAATCTTGGACACTTCAGACTTCTGTAGTTTATTGGCTCATGATAAAAGCTAGAATAAGATCATATTTACAGCAACCCAGACAGCAACATAGTGTCGGCCCAGATCCGGCCCAGATCTGGTACACATGTATTCCACACAGATGTGGGCCGGATCTGGGCGGACACTATGTTGCTGTCTGATAAGACATGAACACAATAGAGGTTTTTGGACATTTTTTTGGACAGTTTTACATTTTTCTTTTATACATTTCAATTTGTGATTTTTTTTGTTATAAAAGATTATAAAATTAAATAGATACCAGTTTGAATAGAATTAAATTAGCAGACTGTTTTAAAAGATAGGAACCCCAATCAGAAATGTTATAATCACAATAAGATTGATTCCGTAAAATAATACAATTAAAAACGTGACAACACAGGATTAACCCTATTTTTCACAAACCCCTTTCCTCTTCTGAGAGCATGGGAGATCATTCCAGTTCTGGATGGAGCCTGAAGGCATCAGTTCAACACAGTCCTCGTCTCCTGCATTATTCGGCTCATCTTTATACCAAAACCTGAATAACATGTGGCAACAAAATTAAATTTAACACAGAAGCAAGAGCAAAAGAGAAAGTGCAAAAACTTTATAGAGAGATGAGTTTTGTTTAGCAAATAATCTTTAGTTGTGGTGTTTGTGGAAGAGTGTGTGTCTTCAGTTATTTTTTAGAGGTTGTGAGTCTCATGTTTGAAATACATTTGCACTGGTTGTATCTCTTACCCTTGATTCAGTGTTGAATTATCCACCCATTTCATGATCCCCTCGTTCTCAATGTCAGACAAACCAATCCACACTTTCTCCTTGATGAATGAAGTTAAGTGCCTCTGTGTGTGAATATAAACAGGAATAATGGTACGTTTACACTCCAATGATGTACTAAAAATGAAAAAGCAATTATCTGATCTGTTTATCATGTACAGGCCACAGCGTTTCAAAACGATCCCTGTTCACACGGATAAGTGAAAACTACTAAAAATCTGTATCGCTGTTCATATTGGCGATGTCCAGAGGTGGAGAGTCCAGGGGTCAGAAAGTAAAAGTCCTGCCATATATTTATTCCACCCATGAACTCACACAGCAGAAACTCCAGTGTTAAATGAACTCTCCTGTGAGTTTATTTGGCTCCAGACTCAAGAGTGTTAAAGTTAATGAGATAATTAAGTGATTGTTTGAGTGATGATTGAGCATTATTGAAGACACCTGATGTTAACAAGCAGAATCACTGAAGGAGAAAAATCACAATTTTAGTCACCATTATGGAGATCAGTGTTCGATTTAGTTGGGCATTTGACCTTCAAATGATTATCTTTAGATTTTGTTTGGCTGTTGATCTGAGTTATTACAGCCAGATGAACAAAAAGAAAAGTTGGTCAGGTGGTGTTGGTTATATTTAAACATAATCATAATTTGATCTGAATCACTGAACTCATTTAGAGCCTAATCTCTGACTTTAATGTATATTGGTCATTACAACATCACAGTGATTCTACAGAATAAGATCCAGATTTTTCAATATAATTAGTGATGGCCGGTTCGTGAACGAATCGTTCTTTTGAACCGGTTCTTTTTAGTGAACTGGTCGAACCAGTACACTAAATCGGACTGAATCGTTCGAAACAGTTCGCGTCTTGCGTCAGCGCTGATCCACAAGTTAAATTACTCACTTTCGGACATGCCTGCGTCCTGACAGTCCCTTCGACTCAAAATAAACCAAAATCCCAGAATATAGGCATATATGTTACTCCAGTAAATCCAACAGTTCACTGAACTGAGACATGTTGTGCTGAGAGAAGTGATGAGCACGAGCTTGATACTGAGCATGCGCGCACTACCGAACGTACAGGTACAGCGGTTCTCGGACCACACCAGTACAGAACCGAGAACTGTTTCTTTCGGACACGTTCGATACGGAGAACCGATGAGCTGATGAGCTGAGCATGCGTGCGATTTTTTTCAGAGGGACGATCTGCATGTTTCTTAAGTATTTTATTGAACATCAATAACACTAGAACTGGCATGGCGGTCATTTTGACCGTTTTGAATTTTATATCTGCAATAACTTTGTTGAAAAAATAAATAAAATCCTGCTGGTACCTGACTTTTCCTAAAAGTGTCTGTATTTTCATTTAAAATGCTTTTCATATAAATAACACATAAGGAAAAAAAACAAATGAACATATTTACCCATTTCGGCCATAAACCGTCATATTGACCGCACTGAATTTCGCGGTATTATTATACATATAGCCTACCAATATACACAACAATAAAAAGTGGTAAAAAATACACAAAACATATTCTACAACAAATAATTTAAATGTAATGATATTCAGAACAGAACAATAACAAATAAAAAATCCATAAACAAGCCAAAATGAAATCGGTTAGGCAACTTTCAAGCGAAAGTGAAAGTAAGCGCCGTTGGGCTCACGTAACTCTCTAATTAGAATTAAAATGTTTCAACATGCGATGTATTTGGATGGTAAACTATTCTTTATTATAGGCTTTGTACTTCACTCGTGTTCCAAAATCGACGGAAAAAATCATCCTTCACATGCGCAAAATGGTACGAATTGTAGCCTAGGCTACTGACTATATCGAGCAGTGGAATTTTTATATGTTAGGTTGACTAGGCTATTTTATTATTATATTTTATTATGGCTGTAATGAACGGGCTGCGATGTCAAGATTGCAATGGATTATGGTGTGTGTGTGTGTGCGTGTGTGTGTTTGTGTGTCGGCGAGCGCGGACGCGATCGAGTGTAAACATGAAAACAGGCTACTCATTTTGTTCAGGACATCTACTGATATTATTATTGATAGATGTATAATTAAACTTGTTTAAATGTACAGTTTGGTGTTGTTTTGTTTTTAAAAGACATCCTAATACAATAAATGCATTAAAGGAGAACTCGGCAACTCTAGTCACTTCTTCGCTGATTTTCCCTTTTGTTGTCGCATGTTTTCCCCACGAGCTCCCCCTACAGCTGTGGGGGGGCGTATATGTCACAACACGGTCGTAAAAAACTCACTTGCGGCTGCTTCCTCCCCCTCTCTACCGCTGCTCATGTGCGTTTGTTTTGATCGGAGCAAGCCAACTGTATCGTGTGGAGCTATGTCTACCGAGGTGGGTAATCTGGTAATACATCATACATGCGTGTGTGTTTATGTTGAATTGCCGTAAAGCGATTCGTGTTTCGCGCTCGTTCTCGCTTCTCACGAGACTTCCAATTTCTATTTTGCCGGGACGGTAGTCCCCAAGTTGCAAGGTTGGTTTTCCGCCTGGGAACGCTGGGGGGAGTGGGGAAAGTCACCAATATCACCAGAACAGGTTGTTTAACCATCCAAATGATTTCTAGACAGTTTTATTAAGTTAAAAAAGTTACCAAGTTCTCCTTTAATCTCTCAATTGGGTATTTATCATTAAAGATATAGAGTTTTGAATCTAGCGGTCAAAATGACCGCTTGCGGCAGTTCTAGTAGTTATGGAATTTTGGCACTTCTAGTGATAAGTGTAACAAAATAAAACATGTTAGAAACCTGTTTATCACATAGGCTACTGCCTTTTCACTGTATTATTTTAAAGATTGGGAACAATGAATGGATTATACAACTAAACATTTATTATTATACTAAAACATTATTTTCAGGAACAGATAATTTAATTTCTAAGGTGATATACATTTTTGATGTAAACTCTCTTGAAGGTTTTAAAGGGTGCAAATTAAATGTTTATAATGTGTTAATCAAAACATAACGTATTAAACATACTGGAGACATGCATCGAGTTTTTAGTTTAGTCGACTGAATTAGCCTAGTAAGGTTTCAGTAGTTTTCAGCTCACACACAGGCATATGCTACGGTTCTCGAGTCAAGAACTGGTTGTTGCAGCAGTTCTCGGATCACCAGCACAGAACCGAGAACTGTTTCTTTCGGACGCGTTCGATACGGAGAACCGATGAGCTGGAGAGACTGCGCATGCGTGATCGCACCGTCTCTGAACCGAACTTTCTTTTGGCCAAGTTCAGCTGATGCTGTGTTTATACTGTCACTGTGCTGTGCTGATACATGAGCACGGGTGAACCAAGGACTTGAATGAGGGGCCGAATTCGGCGAAATGTAAGTTTATTTAATTACAAATAAAATAAAAATGATGAAGACCAGTTTATTCACTTTAAGACATGTAAAACATCCGCGTTTGCGCATCGCCTTAGGCCTACTACAGGGTTCATTTTCAAAACGTAAATGTAAGAAACCTATCCAAGATGATTATGACGATGAGGACTATTATTTAACTGAAGTTATGATTACAAATGCCTTTATTTGAATGTATATTTATCCGCCGGGATGATAGAATTGACGTCATTACGTGATGACGTAAAAGAACTGGTGAACCGGTTTTTTGAACCGGTTCATTGAAACGAACTGTCCGAAAGAACCGGTTCGCGGAAAAGAACCGGACTTCCCATCACTAAATATAATTCAAATTATTTCTTAAAAGTTGTTCTGAAAAAGAAAATCTTTCTTTAAGGCACACACAGACATCAAGATTCAGTGTATGAATCTCAACAATGGTGACAAAAAGAATATTCAATTAGGAAAACAAGACAATTCAGATCATAACTTATTCATACCGCAATGCATGATGGAAGCCATGGATGAGTTTTGATTGGTGGCACCCAGAATGCACTGCAGCATGCTTTATTATTGTCACCATTGTTGAGAATCACAGGCTGATTCTTGGTGTCAGTGTGTCCAGATAATATATTTATTTCAAATAACATAAGTCTTTTTATCAGAACAACTTTAAAGAAATATTTCTGAAAATGATTAACATGGCATAATATTAGAATTGCAGGCAGCTATAATCAACAAGGTAAACTTAACTCTCTAAATGTGTTTTGTGATTCAGGTCAAATGATGATTATGTCAAAACATAACCAACACCACCTGATCAATGTTTCTCTTTGTTCATCTGGCAGTTGTAACTCGGATACAACAGCCAAACAAAATCTAAAGATAATCATTTAAAGGTCAACTGCCCAACTAAATCGAACACTGATCCCCATAAAATTGTGATTTTTCTCCTTCAGTGATTCTGCTTGTTAACATCGGGTGTCTTCAATAATGGTCAATTATCACTCAATCAATCACTTAATTAGCTCATTAACTTTAACACTCTTGAGTCTGGAGCCAAATAAACTTACAGGAGAGTTCATTTAACACTGGAGTTTCTGCTGTGTGAGTTCATGGGTGGAATAAACACATGGCAGGACTTTTACTTTCTGACCCCTGGATTCTCCACCTCTGGCGATGTCACTTTGTGAATAAATACTACACACCTATAGACAAGTAATACGTATACATATTTGCACATTTTCACAAATTTGCGTTTTTGTAGTTTACATGCACTTTGAAACCTGTTTTCAAAAGTTTGTGTTTTCAGGCCTCCAAAAAGCCGTTGTAATGTAAATAAACACCCACAATGCCTAATAAGTTTCCTGATTTTAGTTGAAAACAGTGTGTCGTGTAAAGAGTGTGATTCCTCTCATTGATTAACGGTCACTCACACAAACTCACCTGCTTCTCTTCAGTGTTGATAATGATCAGATCAGCTCCTCGATCTCTGCAGAACTTCCTGCTCTCAGACCAGCTCTTCAACTCATTGGATTTGAACAAACAAACAGGACCACACAGATTTCCTAAGAGATTGTTTAAGGTCCAATTTTTTTAAATCGATTAAGATAAAGAAAATTATGGAAAAAGAATCTACTTAAAAACAGATTCGTACTGACCTTGTTTAGATTTTTCCTTCTTCAGTTCTTCACTCAAAGACGTGACTCTGGTCTCTAACTCCAGTTTCTCCTGATTCAAAGCATCAAAACTTTCCTGTAACTGACTTTTCTCAGCACTGAGATCATTGACTCTGGTCTCTAACTCCAGTTTCTTCTGACTCAAAGAGCTGAAGTTGTTCTTCATTTGGTCTTTTTCAGTCATTAGATCAGTGTTCTTGTTCTGTAAGCTGATGATAGTGTGATTGAACTCTTCAACTGTGTTCTTGTAACTCTTTAACAGGTCTCTCTCTGCTTTGATGGTGATGTACAGTGTGATGAAGACCAGCAGAAGAACACAAATGAGCCCGAGACACACTGTCTTCAACACCAAACACCTGCGTCCTCCTGACAAACAGAGACAAAACACACACATTTCAGTTAACAACAATTCACAAAATATTATTAGATAACATTTCAAATCAACCTTTGTAAGTAATCAAGCGGTTTGGTTAGATAAATTATAGAGTACGTTATTTTATAATGAGAAACATTTGTAACATTTCTCATCCGCTCAAACATTAGCGACACCGTCTCTGCGTCAAACGAAACTTTCTGCTTACTTTGCTTTCGATCTTTTCCTTCATCGTTGCTGCGACTCTGTGTTGGAGGTCTCGATCTGTTAGTAATATTTCTGCATACATAAAAGGTCCCTGATTCCATTATTTTCTCAAACTCACAGTCTTACAGTCTTACAGTGTGTGTTCACAGATGAGGTGTGGTCTTTAAGACCGTGTTTTTAAATAGTACCAACACAGGAAGTGGTTTTTATTAGATGAGACAGATAAATCTAGATTTCATTCTCACTCTAAAACTCTCTGTATGCTTATACTACTGTATGATTGAATATATATTGCATTTTCAACCTCATATAGTCAAAGCATTGTGTAGTTTTCCCTGTGATCAAGTTAGCATCTACAACGTCCAACAAGAGGAATCTGTGATGACCTAAACTGATCAAACACCCTAAAAAAGGCCAAACTGGACCTGTGTGTTGATGACCATAAACTGGAAGTGAATCATGATTTGCATCGCTGTCGTGTTCAGGAAGAGAGAGGATGATGGGAAATAGAGATTGTGGGATGAGGACTTCCTGTTATTAAACACAAGTGAGTGACAACAGGAGATTCACATTTCCCTTTTCTCAGTAGATGGCACTGTTCTGCCATTTTCACTATGATGTTATAAACAAATTAAATAAGTAAATAAATAATCCTTTAACTTTGAGTTCAAATATGAATGGTAGAAGCTTAGATTCACAGGAGTCAAAACTTCTCTTTTACTGGAATTTCAAAAAAGTTAAAGTCATTGAATCTGTCCTCCAACTTAAGTTTCTTCCTGAAACATCTGATGACTTTTAGTGGAATACACTTGTTCTCTGCTGCATTCTGCTGGGCTGGAGGAAATCTCAACAAAACGCATGAGGTGTAAAATAAAATAAAATAAAATAAAATAAAAGTTTATGGTAAAGATGGTAATTGACCGTTTTATTCAAAGAGTTTATTCAATTCAATTAAAAAGCAGTTTCACAGACATGCAATATCAGAACAACAGGCATGGGAAACATGATGTTGTGAGTTTATTAAATTTAAGAAAAAAAAATAAAAAAAATATTTTTTTTATTTAAGAGCCCAACTAATGGAAACACTAATCACTCTTATGGTGACTTTAAATTAAACACATTAGAGTTAAACCTCTGTTAAATCTCAATAAAAACTTCTGTAGACGTCTGCCATATATAAAGTCAGTCTGGTTAGTAATAAGTGAAGCTGGTAATGCTGTTTGTGGAGTTGTTTAATCCTCCTCTGCTGAGATCTTCACAGATTTAATGTCTTCTTTTCTCTTCAGTTGATTTCATCTAAGACTGTGTCTGAAGTCAGTTGTAGTTCTTGTGTTTCTGCTCGTCTCTTTTTCTGTTCTCTTCTTTCCTTCAGTGATTCTGCTTGTTAACAGGCTTATTAAGGCTGAGATGACTCCATATTTAACCCTCTGGGCTTCTTCGTATAATAGTCACACTTAGCTTAGCTAACTTACCTAATAAAACAAAAGTCACCAAGTTTCACCCCCATCCGATGAAGCAAAAAAATTAAACAATTCGAAACGTTCAAGTTTTCGCCCGTTTTCGGGCGAAGAAGCCCAGAGGGTTAATATACACAGACTTTGTGGCTCAGATAAGGTCCAGTTCTGGTTTATTTCTTTGCTCTTGGCTGACATGTGGCATTGCTATGGCCTGCTTCTGGCCCAGATCTGGCAAACAGGAGTGGATCACCCAAGGGCCGTCATTCCACGCTGCATGTGGGCCAGATCTGTATTCCACAAGTGCCAGATGTGGGCCGTATCCAGGCCGAAACAATGTTGCTATCTGGGATAGGCCTACGCTGAGTTTCATTCATTTACGATGAGATGCGCTCTAGTTCACAATGCAATGCAAGTGAACGCGGCGCACCAGCGCCGGCTATTATATTGTCTGATATATCTGCTTTTTATTTAATAAATACATGCAATTGGTTGATGAAACATTTATTAAAATTAAGATACAATTTGTACAAAACGAAATTCACTTTAAAGAAAGGCTTTCTACAAAGAAAAACTTAATGAAGTGGTAAAAATCATGTCTGACTATTTACAAAACAAAACTTGCGTTGGTAGGTTACTTGGCAAAGAATCAAATACAGTTGGAAACGACGTAGACCATTAAATGACACAGACTGTTAACAATTGTTTTTAATTAGTATTTAAACATTCTCTATGATAAAAAAATGTTTATAAAAAATATTTTAATAACACGGTTTTGACGGTTACAGAGTTCTAATGGCGGTGTTCAACTATAACCGTTGGTCTCACGGTTATATACTAACCGTCACACCCCTACTTATGTCTAGTTATCTTCTAGTCATTGATTAGCATATTCTGTCTTGATAATCTTTAAATCGTGTTTCAGGGGCGGGGTTTATGGAAATTATAGGGTTAGTGATGTCACTAACCCAGGAGGAATGTCGTGTAGTCTCTACCAGCCATTTGTTGTAGTCCTTAAAAAGTGATTTCATTAAAAGCAAATATCTCTCTTTGCTTTGAACTTTGAGCGTTGTAATTTTGCAGATGTTGTTTATGCTCAAACAGCAACATTACACACTAACTAAAGTTATAAAAGTGAAATCATAATCAACCACCCCTTTAAACCTGACACAACATTTAGCTGTTTACACGATACCGTTTTCAACTAAAAACGTAAAACTTTTTATGCGTTTTGGCCGTTCGTTTACGTGACAATGGCGTTTGGGGCGCCTGAAAGCACAAACTTTTGAAAACTGTTTTCAAAGTGCAAGTTTTTAAAAACAGTCTCAGAGTAAACAACAAAAAGACGAATCTCTGAAGACGATGATGTGCACATGCGTGTTCAATCTACACTCACCTAAAGGATTATTAGGAACACCATACTAATACTGTGTTTGACCCCCTTTCGCCTTCAGAACTGCCTTAATTCTACGTGGCATTGATTCAACAAGGTGCTGAAAGCATTCTTTAGAAATGTTGGCCCATATTGATAGGATAGCATCTTGCAGTTGATGAAGATTTGTGGGATGCACATCCAGGGCACGAAGCTCCCGTTCCACCACATCCCAAAGATGCTCTATTGGGTTGAGATCTGGTGACTGTGGGGGCCATTTTAGTACAGTGAACTCATTGTCATGTTCAAGAAACCAATTTGAAATGATTCGAGCTTTTTGACATGGTGCATTATCCTGCTGGAAGTAGCCATCAGAGGATGGGTACATGGTGGTCATAAAGGGATGGACATGGTCAGAAACAATGCTCAGGTAGGCCGTGGCATTTAAACGATGCCCAATTGGCACTAAGGGGCCTAAAGTGTGCCAAGAAAACATCCCCCACACCATTACACCATCACCACCAGCCTGCACAGTGGTAACAAGGCATGATGGATCCATGTTCTCATTCTGTTTACGCCAAATTCTGACTCTACCATCTGAATGTCTCAACAGAAATCGAGACTCATCAGACCAGGCAACATTTTTCCAGTCTTCAACTGTCCAATTTTGGTGAGCTCGTGCAAATTGTAGCCTCTTTTTCCTATTTTTAGTGGAGATGAGTGGTACCCGGTGGGGTCTTCTGCTGTTGTAGCCCATCCGCCTCAAGGTTGTGCGTGTTGTGGCTTCACAAATGCTTTGCTGCATACCTCGGTTGTAACGAGTGGTTATTTCAGTCAAAGTTGCTCTTCTATCAGCTTGAATCAGTCGGCCCATTCTCCTCTGACCTCTAGCATCAACAAGGCATTTTCGCCCACAGGACTGCCGCATACTGGATGTTTTTCCCTTTTCACACCATTCTTTGTAAACCCTAGAAATGGTTGTGCGTGAAAATCCCAGTAACTGAGCAGATTGTGAAATACTCAGACCGGCCCGTCTGGCACCAACAACCATGCCACGCTCAAAATTGCTTAAATCACCTTTCTTTCCCATTCTGACATTCAGTTTGGAGTTCAGGAGATTGTCTTGACCAGGACCACACCCCTAAATCCATTGAAGCAACTGCCATGCGATTGGTTGTTTAGATAATTGCATTAATGAGAAATTGAACAGGTGTTCCTAATAATCCTTTAGGTGAGTGTATAGTGTTACATTGCCATCTAACAGCCTGGCAGCAGAATACAGTGTTTTTAGTCGAAGTCAATCTGGTTAGTAATAAGTGAAGCTGGTAATGCTGTTTGTGGAGTTGTTTAATCCTCCTCTGCTGAGATCTTCACAGATTTAATGTCTTTTCTCTTCAGTTGATTTATCTAAGGCTGTGTCACTGGAAGTCCGTTCTGTTTCCTGTGTTTCTGCTCGTCTCTTTTTTTTCAGTCTAAACCAAGCGGCAACCTCCCTGTTTCTCTCTTGAAACCAACACGGAAGTGAATTAAACGGCAATTCATCAACTGGCCGCATGAGGCTGGCTGCAAAAGTGAGTCAAATCTGTATCTCCCCCATGTTGAAATGCCCAACTTTACAGCAGAAAAAAACATGTTTACAGCCTGGAGCAAAAAGTGGCTTTGGTCTATACAGCTAATTTTGCCCTTCATGACAACTGTGAGGGGGGTGAATTTTTTTTATAACTCATCCGTTCAAATTATATTAAGCCTTAAAGTTCTGCATAATTAAGGGTGTGTCCACTTTAGAGTGACGGGTGGATTCCCGCTGCTGTGGTCATTAGTCATCATTAGCTGTTTGTCTGCCGTCTGTTAGCCGACACATTACCTCAGCTCATTGTCTGACTGTAAAAATAAATAAATTCGGGAGCGGCGCGCTGCCAAGATGGCGACAGTCGGCCACGCCCAATTTAGGCTTCAAGAGTCTTCAGAAGAGTCTTCAGAAGAGTCTTCAACAGTCTTCAGAAACCTACGGGTGACGTCACGGACACCACGTCCATATTTTTTTTACAGTCTATCTAAACATCATACTTCAGTTGATGGTCTTTGACTGTTTTTAGATGCTGGAGGTTTAGATGTTCTTATTTTTAAAATAGGAATTAAAAATACTAAAATAAATAAATACACACTTTTCAGTGATTATTTTGCACTTACCCTTTTTTCAGTGGTGAATCGTCCACCCATTTCATGATCCCCTCGTTCTCAATCTCAGACAAACCAATCCACACTCTCTCCTTGATGAATGAAGTTATGTGCCTCTGTGTGTGAATAAAGACAGGAATAAGTGTGATTCCTCTCATTGATTAACAGTCACTCACACAAACTCACCTGCTTCTCTCTTCACAGTTGATAATGACCAGATAAGCTCCTCGATCTCTGCAGTAATGCCTGCTGTCAGACCAGCTCTTCAACTCACTGGACATAAACAAGCCATCTGGACCCCACAGAAATCCTGAAAGAAACACAACTGGAAAAAAGAAATGTACATACAACTAACCTCGTTTAGAAGAGCACTGAAAGTGCAGCAGTGTGACGGCTGTAATCAGAAGAAGACAAAGGATCCCGAGACACACTGTGATAATCACCAAAGACCTTCTTCCTCCTGACAAAACACAGATATCAGTGAATACACTCCATATTGTCAGTTCTGTCATGACCCGACAACAGCAAATGATCTAGGCAAGTATTTGAATGTTGAGCAAAAAGATTGGTAGCTACAGATACAGCAGGAACCAATCAGCTGTGCCCTGTAGAGATGATGTCATTGCAAGTTATGGACCATAGAGTTTCATCACAGAACATTGTGTATAAGGTTTCAAATCAACATTTGTAAGTAAAATATTAAGGCTCTTCCTTCATCCTGGCAGTGTCTTTGAGGTCCAGGTGTGTCCATAATATTTCTGTGATTAGAATTTTCATAGTAGTCGTCAAATTCCATTATTTGTTCTTGTGTCTTGCAGTGCGTCTAGACAGATGAGCTGTGGTCCTCAGAATGATGACTACTTTTAATAGTCCACCTTATATAGTGCTAAATTTACACAGGAAGTGATTTCATTTGACATTTGCCTTTAATGTGAATATATGGCCTTCAATGTAAATATAGACTTCCTGAAACTCTCCTCAGACCCAAGACCATATCATCTTGTACATCAAACCACATGTGGTGAGCAAAATCCCCATCATAATGGATTCTTTCCAGATCAGAAAAAGTCACTCATTAGTCGAAACTTCTCTATTACTGGCATTTGTCAACGGATATAGTCACAGAACCTGTTTTCATAGAGTTGTCCTCATTTTAAGTATCTTCACATCTTCTACACAATGGACATGGGAATTAGAAAAATGTTGGATCTGTGCCTTTGTAACAGGCTTTTTCTTAAAATGTTTTATTCTGCCTCAAGTGACAAATGTAAAACTTTCTGAGAGATAAACAGATTAATTAAGCTAGAATTACAATTCCTGCAAGTCCACAAGTTCTCCAATAGACTGTCCACTGTGTGAGAATGATCTTTAGCCCCCTCTAGTGTATAAACATAAGCACACTTTCTGTCATTCAGCTTTAACAGTGTTTCTTTTATGAGACACATGAAGTCCTTTTCATTTCTACGGGGGACAACGGGGATATACAAATCTCCATGAAGAAGAGCTGACACCAGCAACATATTTGAAGAGAAGAGGATTACATGGTAAGTACTTTAATTTTCAGATATTAGTAAACGTGTTTAAGAGAATATTGTTCTGCAGGATATCACAGTGATGTATGTTAGATGAATAGTCTGTAGTTTGAGAGCATATGTTATTTATAAGGAATATAATTACATTAAAAAAATAATATATTTTTTTTAAAGTCATAGCTTGTGGAGTAAATCAGCCCCTACGCTGAGGGGTAAAACGCCCACCAGGGGGCATAGTTTCTCTGTATCATAATTACTATAAAAACATATTTCTCTCTATCAAATCCTTTGTTTTACACTTACTGCAGTATAACTAGGTGGTAAAATCTAAATATTTGAACAAAACATAAAAAAATCACCTCAAGCTTGCATTAGCTAGCTAGCCCAGTTAGCTCACTGTTTGAAGGTGGTTAGGTGACCCAATGATAAAACATAGTGGCTTTTAATGCATTTATTGAATATATTTCACTACATAAATATACTAATTTACAAGTTTAATATTTATTTAGGGTTTTCTGTTTGTCTTGGTGATAGTGGTGAACAAATACATCAATTATCAACCCCATATAGTCCTAGTGTAGAAATCTCATCCTCATATAATCACAAAGATGAGCAGAGAAACACTGATGTTATGCTGTGTGTTGCTTTATTTAAAGGCAGTGACTGTGTAGTTGCTGATGCATTGATGATATTTTGGTTTTTCATCTCATGCATGTGTGCTGTTGTTAACTAACAATTATCTGCAAGAGGATTGAGTTAAATTGTTTTATTATTATTTATTATTTATTAACTCATTTAAATTAAATATATTTTTTAGAAACTTAGTGGACTCAAATTAAATAATATGAAATGACAGTTGACCAAATTAAGATGATTGAAATAAACTAAAATTGCCAGTAAGTTGCTGTAAATTTGACACTACATTTTTTTTACAGTGCAGGCCTAACTTGACCTTTGTATTGATGTCAATTAACTAGAAGGGAATGAATCATGTTTTTAAGCTGGGACAGAGATGATGATTTAGGAAAACCAGAGATAACTTTTAAACACAAGTGGGTGAGTAGGATATTAACATGAATTTACTCAGTGTATAGTAGGCTATATGAGGGTCAGTGTTCTGCCATTTACTTGGATGGTATGAATAAATATAACACTCAACTGTCCAGTTGTATGAGGCGCCGGACTGGACAAAAGCGAAGCGAACTGCGCGAGCGAGCAACAGAGCTCAAGAAAGACCGAGTGTATCCGCGCGCGAGAGAAACCGAGGGTGTCTGCGTGCGAGAGAGACCGAGTCCGAGCATTAGTATTGTACTGGTACATACATAGTAATATAATTACTATATAAGAGGCATGGAAGTTCGATTAATGGACAACAATAATCAGTGCAAACGTCTTGTTTTGAACTATTATTTAATAAATATAAATAATTCGAGCACATAAACTTCCATATGGAGGATTAAATAAGATTGAATGTATGTAGTAATAATATATAAATATTATATAAGAGGCATGGACGTTCGATTAATGGACAACAATATAAATAAAAACAACAATTAAATTATTATAAACAATAGTTCAAAACAAGACGTTTGTAGAACTGATTATTGCTGTCCATTAATCGAACTTCCATGCCTCTTATAGTATATAATATTATGTACCAATTAGGCTACTAATGCTGGGGCACACTCGGTCTCTCTCGCGCGCAGACACACTCCGTCTCTCGCGCACTGTCGCTCGTGCACGCAGACACACTCGACACAATGCAAATACCTTTGCGAATAAATTGGAATTTAAGTTTTTGTCTGCTGAGTTATCAATATAATGTGATACACATACCAGAATGTATATTCAGCTCTATTTCTTTCTTTTTTATTACATTTTTGATTTAAAAAAAAAAATATTGCAATATATCGCAATATGTATTGTATCGTATCTTGATATATCGTATCGTGACCCATGTATCGTGATATGTATCGTATCGTGAGGCCCTTGCCAATACCCAGCCCTACAAGTCACGGTGGCCTCGGCACCTGAAGGTAAGAACAGTCGAGGCGGGAGAATAGGAGACGGAAGCATGGGGAGCAACAGAGAAGAGAGAGGGGAGAGAAGAAAAAAATTCTTGGTCCGGTTCCTAAAATGCCCTTTCATCTGGTCCTCCTCCCACTGGGGGGACTCCTCTTCAGTGCCTGGTGGTAGCGCTGGGTAGCCCTCGGTGGACGGCTTGACACTTAAAAGCGCTTTTGCACAGTTACATGCAACGACTCACCCCTCTGCGCTTTGGAGCAAGAGAGCAGATTTCTCTAAAAGAGCAAGCACAGGCAGTGAGTGTCTTTTTAAAGACACCTCTCTGTCCATGCATTCCTATGTTGTTTCCTGTCTTCATCTGACATCCACGATTGCTGTCTCACATGTCTGGGCCATAAGCATGCTGAGACAACGTTCATGGATGGTTCATGTTCTCATAGTGAGAATATTGACTGTGTCGACACAGCTGTCGCGACTCGCTTTTCTCGTAAAGGCTAAAGACCCCTCTGCTGTTACCCAGCCCACCGCCTGTGTATAAAGTGGTTTCTCTATATGCAGTTTCTGGACGTAACACGGAGGACTTAAGACACTATCACTTAAGCCAGAGCTCCCTATAAGGCCTGCAAGGCTAGCTTATGCTTTGTAGGGGAGTCTGTTCACTGAATGGCGTTCATCCTGGGGGAGGATCCCCGGAAATGCCCTGTCAGTTCTGTGCTTTCCTTCCTGCAAGAGAGGTTTGAGCAGAGGCTTTCCCCCAACCACCTTGAAAGTATATGTTGCCGCCATCGTTGCACATCCCGATGCAGTTTATGGTATATCAATGGGAAAGCACGATATGGTCATCAGGTTCCTGAGAGGCGCCAGATAGCAAATTCCTCCCAGGACGTGCCTCATCCCCTCCTGGGACATTTCTGTGGTTCTTTTGGGTCTACAGAGAGCTCCTGTTCAGCCGCTGGAGTCAGGTGAGTTTAAAGGGATAGATCACCCAAAACTGAAAATTAGCCCATGATTTACTCACCCTCAAGTCATCTAATCTTCTTCTGTCCAACTAAAGCTAACACTGATCACAACAATGGTGACCAAACATTTTAAAACATCAACTACTAAACCTCTGTTAATTCTCAAAAAAGAAGTTCTGCCGAGATCTTGAGAGATTTATTGTATTTTATTTGCAGTTGATTTCAGGCTGTGTGGCTTTAAGTCAGTTGTAATTGTTGCATTTCATTTTCTGAGAGTGTAAACGTGATGTTGAACCAACATCACATTGTAACATTGACTCAATGCCATTACCATTGATTTTTGGATGAAATCTTAAAACATTTCCAACATTAATTGTGTCAGCAAAAGTGATTTTGAGTCAAAAAAGTACACATTAACATTGATTTAACATTGTTTTGATGGTTTCTGTCTATCTGGGACCCTAATCAAACACATCTGAACCAGCTAATCAATAGCCCCGTTTACATGCACACTTTTTTTCTATTCTGATTGAGATCGTTCTGATTGACGGATTCCGGTTGACTGTTTACATGGGATATTATCTAAACCGATCTGGTATTTACATGTGCTGACGCTTTCAATCGAAATCATTTTCTGACATGCGCACACAGCTTGTCTGCCGGATCTGGAAGCTCATTATTTCCACGTTTTCAATCCTGTCAAGATGGTGCATCACTTAATTGTCGCGTAAGTTGTATGCATCAGCCGCGTTTCCACTGTCGGGCCAGTGCGAGCCATAAACGGGCCGTTTTATTGTATTGTGTAGGCTATTGTTTTTTGTTTATTATTGTCTTGTTTTGTATTTGCATCAGTTTTTCATTCTCATACTCATATCACACTCATTATAGCATATAATTAAATATATATTATTATTGTAAAAAAAAAAAAAAAAAAAAGAAGAAGAAAAAAAGGAAGTTTTATCAGAAAACTGATCAGAAAGAAATCACTGGAAACAGCGTGATCGCAAAACAAGAGCGACTGTTTGCTGGCATTTTTGTTGTTTAATTAAATATTTAAAACCCAAGAATAGATGTTTTACCACAGGTTTACAATAAAAAGCGATACATTAATCATAATGAATTAATTTGTGTCAAAATTGCACATTAGTCACACAGAAATAAAGTGATTTACCTTTTATGACGTTTGTGAACGTTCACAAAAGAAAGAGGGCACACAACTTATTCGCGTCTGTTTCTGTTTATTTGGTAGCCTAGTAACAAGACGTATTTACATCACATTTAGAAAGAATGTTAATTTCTACAAATATGCCACCAAAAATATGACCTGAGGAGCTTTGGCACTCTCTCCCAGAAGGATACAGTTATATTTTCAGTCAGAGAAAAAAAGGATAGTCCGAGCCATAGGCTACTGACAGATAAAATAAAAACAGGATTATGATTTGTCTGATTTCTTCAAGCGTACATATTTACCATGTTTACTATGGTAATGGTTAGCGCGCATAGTTTTTTGCATCGGGTATAAATATTCCTACCTTATACGGTGATCAGAATCCACATCGGATCACAAACAGAAGGCATAATGTTAGCTGACAGAATTATCTGGCGCAAAACCAGGCATGCGCAGAAAGACGTACGCTCAAAGTAATCGGATCAGCTCGTTTACATGGTGTAATCTTTCGTTTGATCGGTTCATGAAAAGGTTTATTCCACCCCCTTCAATCCGACTGAAATTTCAATCGGTTTGAGCATTTTTATTCCGATTGAGGTGTTGACATGGAGCATTTTCATTCTGATTGGACTTGCACCTGGTTATAATCGGAATACAATGCTACATGTAAACGGGGCTAATGTCTTCAGGATTACTAGAAAGCTACAGACAGGAGAGTTGATCAGGGTTGGAGCTAAACTCTGCAGGACAGTGGCCCTCCAGGACCGAGTTTGCCTATTCCTGGTTTAGGGCCACATTTACTGTGTTTTGCTGATTTCAATACACAGTAAATTCCTCAGTGTTAAATTAACACCACTCAGTGTTCTTATGGGACCCACCAACAGGGTGTTAAAAGTAACACTGAAGCAGTGTTAGAGTTAATTTGATAATTAAGTAATTAATTGAGTGATGATTGTTCAATTATGATCAGGTGATATAGTTTGAATATATCTGAGTGGGTGAACCAGTAAAATGAACTGGCCTAAATAGCTCACTCAGTCAGACACCACTTTTAGCCAAGTGCATGTATTTAAATATGTTCATTCACAACAGAATGTCTTGAACCGGTTCTGTTTTCCACTGAACTCACCTGCTTCTCTTCAGTGTTGATGATGATCAGATCAGCTCCTCGATCTCTGCAGAACTGCCTGCTCTTAGACCAGCTCATCTTCTCATTGGATATGGAAAAACAAACTGAAACAACACAGGTTTTCATACATAAACACCTTTCAAAACTGTACAGTAAAAATAAAGAGAACTATAGGGGAAAAAGAAACTATATATAAAAAAGATTCATACTGACCTTGTTTAGTAGTTTTCTTCTTTAGTTCATCTCTCAAAGACGTGACTCTGGTCTCTAACTCCAGTTTCTTCTGACTCAAAGAGCTGAAGTTGTTCTTCAGTTGGTCTTTTTCAGTCATTAGATCAGTGTAATTGTCCTGTAAGCTGATGATAGTGTGATTGAACTCTTCAACTGTGTTCTTGTAACTCTTTAACAGGTCTCTCTCTGCTGTGATGGTGATGTACAGTGTGATGAAGACCAGCAGAAGAACACAAATGCAGAGGTGGAAAGTCCAGGGGTCAGAAAGTAAAAGTCCTGCCATATATTTATTCCACCCATGAACTCACACAGCAAAAACTCCAGTGTTAAATGAACTCTCCTGTGAGTTTATTTGGCTCCAGACTCAAGAGTGTTAAAGTTAATGAGATAATTAAGTGATTGATTGAGTGATGATTGACCATTATTGAAAACACCTGATGTTAACAAGCAGAATCACCAAAGGAGAAAATCTATTTTTTTAAGCCACCATTGTGGAGATCGGTGTTTGCTTTAGTTGTAAAAAATAATAGGACAAAATTATAGGACAATTCAGCTGCATAATTTATTCATGTTGCAATGCATGCTGGGAGTTTTGTACTATGCTGGTACCCAGCATTCATTGCAGCAAAGTATTTTTAATTGTCACCATTATTGAGATTCATACACTGATTGTTCATGTCTGTGTGTGTCATATAAAACTATCTTTTTTTAGCTCATGTCTGTTAAAGTCGTCTAACTTACTGTTATAATATTGCTGGATTTAATGCTGTGTAAACACATGGTTTGTGTTGTTAAAAAATATTAATGTGAAAAACATAATTGTTTGATTCAAAAGACATCAGCGAATCAGTCTATTTCATGATGATTATAAAACCATCAACAGGTAACCAACATCACCTGATCTCATTTCACTTTAGCTTTCTTTGCTGCTGCAAATGTGTTTGACAAACACACTGTCACAGCGGCCAAAAAAGACAAAAGATATAATAAGAGTTAAGAGCCCAACTAATGGAAACACTAATCACTCTTATGGTGATTTCAAATGAAACACATTAGAGTTAAACCTCTGTTAATTCTCAATAAAAACGTCTGTAGACGTCTGACAGAAATAAAGTCAGTCTGGTTAGTAAGTGAAGCTGGTAATGCTGTTTGTGGAGTTGTTTAATCCTCCTCTGCTGAGATCTTCACAGATTTAATGTCTTCTTTTCTCTTCAGTTGATTTCATCTGAGGCTGTGGCTGAAATTACTCCATATTTAATATACACAGATTATTTTGGCTACGATAATGTCCAGTTCTGGTTTATTTCTTTGCTCTTGACTGACATGTGGCATTGCTATGCAGAGGTGTAAAGTCCAGGTTCAGAAAGTAAAAGTCCTCCTCAGTATTTTGTTCCAATCACCTGGATTTGCTAATTCAGCAGGAAAGAGAACTAATTAGTGAAATCAACTGACTGAGTTTATGGGTGGAATAAACATATGGCAAGGACTTTTACTCTTTGGCCCTGGATTACCCACCTCTGATTACTGTTAACTTAAAATACATTTTGTGGGTGTGTCTTTTTATCTTACACTGTTAACCCTTTCAACCCCACAGGGAAATCCACACTACAAAGAGTAAAAGTAACATTGATGCTGCGTTCCAGTCCACTTTTAGACACGCACTTGCGAACTTCCCTAAGCACTTCCCCTTGGGGGAATCCCTGCCGCCATTTTGAAGTGCGTTCCACTTCGTGAAGTGGACGAGGGAAGTTTTTATGGACAAACCCTCGTTCCCTCGATTTTGACCGAGGGAGCGAGTCTACTTCACATGTACACTTCAGGCACCTATATGTCCCACAATGCAGTACGATTGTGACGTCACCATATATCTCGTCTAATCACCACCACAACAGACAACTCTATGATATATTAATTATAATTTTTTTAATTTAAAACAACCCAAACACACCTATAAACATTTGGATGCTGCATTAAACAAATTCTTAAAGGGAAAAAAAAATGTAAATAATAAATCAACTACATAGCTGATTCCAAGTGATCAAGGGCTTAGGACGTTCCAATTCAGCCCATTTCTGTTTCCGCCAGTAGTGGGCACTCGCAATGACGTACATCCGAGTGAACGAGACGAAGGGAAGTAAGCGAGTGAAGGGCATGACAATTTTGGACTGGAACGCAGCACCAGACAATGTTGCAGTGAGATAATTAGGGGAATATGTAAGTGAATGTTGAGCATTAGTGATGAACACCTGCTGTTAACAAGCAGAATCACTAAAGAAAAGAGAAACACAAAAACTACGACTGACTTCCAGCCATTACACATTATTACACTTATTATTAACCAGTATGACTTTATTTCTGTCATACATCTACAGAAGTTGTTATTGAGATGTTTAATTGAAAATGTTTGTTTGAAGTTACCATTATAGAGATCAGTGCTTGCTTTAGTTGGGATGCTGATGACACAACTGAACCAGATCATCAGCTCATTAGGAGAGACTCCATGAATTGATTTGAGTGTGTCATATAAGAGAGACATACAAAATATGCAAAGCAGTGGGACTGGAGTTGAGAACCACTGCACTAAGGAATTAATTCTTATTTATTCAGAGTTTTATCCTCGATCAAAAGTGTTACATTAGCACTATTAGAAACTACAGCAATAAATTTCTATGACTCACTTTTTTTAACACTTCATGCATTAACCAAAAAAAAAAAAAGAACAGAACTACACTATGTTTTAGAAACACAGAGATATCACAATTTAGCACATTAATCTCAACAACGGTGGCAATATTTCTTTTCTTTTTATTATTCATGCAGCAGTGCATGCTGGGAGTTTTATATTATCCTGGAACCCAGCATCCATTGCGAAATGAAACTTTTCACCATTGTTGAGATTCATGTGCTGATTGTTGATGTCTGTGTGTGTCTGAACCAAGCAGGAGTAAAATAACATTGAATTCACTTTATGATTGTTATTTTTCAGAAGACATGATTACAGAAATATTGATTTCATTTTGTAGATACACAGATTTATGCAAAATATGTCATACCCATAATATCAATGAATATATACAGGAATATTCTGAATATCAGACATGTCCAGGACGATTATAACATCATCACAAAAGAATAAAAACGCCTGATTGACTTCCTCTTGACTTTTTCTTGCCATAACAAATGTGTTTCATAAACTCACTGTTACAACAGCCAGAGAGAGATGAATGGTAAGAAGTGAAGAGACAAGAGACCAACTAAAGCAAATACTGATCTCCATCATGGTGACAACAAACTTTATTATTAACTAAATCTCTGTTAATTCTCAACAAGAACTTTTGTACATGTATGAAAGAAATAATCGTAAACTGGTTTGTAAACTGGTTTCCCACTCAGTGTAGCTGGAACTCAATTGTAGTTTTTGTGTTTTCTCTTTCTGTTCTTGTTTCTCTGTCCTTCAGTGATTCTGCTTATCAGGAGTTCATCAGTGGCTCAATTCACTCACTTCGTTACATCCAAGTGGACTTTATTGGTGAAATAGGGAATAGTGAATGAGGGCATAGGGTGTGATTGGGAAAACAGCCTCTGATTGTTGACTTAAAATTAAATAATATTGAGTAGGGCTGGGCGATATATCGCGCGATATTGTTATGCGCATCTCGTCAGTAAAGCCGGTTCTTTGATTAGTAGTAAATCGCCATCACCTGCTTTCAGATGGAGCGGCATTTACTACAAAGAGCCGTAATTAACTGACAAGCTGAGCCATATCGCATTAATATCGCGGACGTATCGCCAGCGATATTTAATGCGATATGGATCAGCTTGTCAGTTAATTACGGCTCTTTGTACACAGCAAAAACTCCTGTCAAATTAACACTCCTGGGAGTGTATGAGTCCACACTCAAGAGTGTTTAAGTTAATGAGATAATTAAGTGATTAATTTAGTGATGATTGAGCATTATTGAAGACACCTGATGTTAACAAGCAGAATCACAGAAGGAGAAAATCACAAATTGTAAGTTACCATTATTGTGATGGGTATTTGCTTTAGTTGGTCTCTTGACCATTATACATTTACTTTAGACATTGCTTGTCTGCTGTATCTGAGTTATAACTGCCAGATGAGCAAAGAAAAACAAGTGATCTGGTGGTGTTGGTTATATTATGATAATCATCATTTGAACTTGATCACTGAACTCATTAAGATCCTTCTTTCTGACTTTGATGTTTGGTTCTGTTTACAGCATAACTGTGACTGCATAAATTATCTGAATTTTTTTATATAATATAAAGGATTTCTTAACAGTTGTTTATAGAGATGGGCGATACCACTTATTTTGTTTTCGATACGATACCGATACTTTCAAGGCCAGTATCGCCGATATCGATACCGATACCGATACCTCTAAACTGAATTTTTAAATTTGAAAATTTCTTAAATTATTGAATTACTAAGATTAAAATGGGTAATGATACCCACTTAACATTATATATTAAAGGTATTTTAACATTAAATATACGCCGTAATTGGAACTTATTAGATTATATTTTTATTTACACGTGATTACAATGTTTACTTGTAGTGGTAACCATGGAAATCTACAAAATATTATAGGCCTAGTTGAACTATGATCACTGTAATGTTAATTTCCATAAGGGACTGCCAGTGACCGGCTGTTGCACCCATAAAATGCAACCTTTTTATTCTGACAGTGAATGATTTATGTTAAAATTAGTTACAGAATAGAACTATGAACTTTTAACATTCAAAAAACAATTTATTTGCACAAACTATGTAGGCTACAATTTAAATTAGTTTATTGTGAAATAGCTCAAACATGTGATGTTTTTCTGTCTTCTGTTAAGCATTGTTCTGGGCTGCGTTTCCCAAAAGCATCAATGGTTTCTTGTGATACTTTTGGGAAACACATCCCTGTTTGAATGCATTGTTGGCAGTGTGTGAACACTCTCTGTGATTGATTGCTTCTGACTTGCAGCATTTGCGTGTGTTCAGATAAGCAGGAAAATAGTTATACTACACAATTATTTGCTAAACATAGGTTATTCATCCATTTCAATGCATATTGTATGCATTAAACTTCTTGTCAAATAAACAAAATCACTGGTAAAAAAAAAAAAACTGTAGTATCAATATTTTTATTTGAGTATCGATACTTTCGATACTCGACGTCAGTATCGATGTATCAATACTTTGTATCGATACGCCCATCCCTAGTTGTTTAAAAAAAAGTCTTTCTTTTAGGCACACACAGATGTCAAGATTCAGTCAATGTATCTCAACAATGGTGACGAGCAGAATATTCAATTAGGAAAAGTAAATTACATAGACAATTCAGATCATAATTTATTCATACCGCAATGCATGATGGGAGACATTAATGAGTTGTGATTGGTGGCAGCCACTGCAACATGCTTTATTATTGTCACCATTGTTGAGATTCACATGCTGATTATTGATGTCTGTGTTTCTAAATAAATTCATTTGAAAGTCTTTTGATCAGAACAATGTTTATTAAATATTTTGAATTATAAGTAAAGTATTTTTAATCATAGGCTGAAGAATCACAAAACTGCTGCTAACAAGTTAAACCAGGAAATTTCAATAAATTTCATTTTTCAGATCACAGAATGATTATGTCAAAACATAACCAACACTATCAGATCATACTTTACTTTTTTCATTTAACTGTTATAAATCAATAACAGCAGTCAAACAACAGTAAAAGTTAAAGTAAACATGTAATGGTCTAGAGCCCAACTAGGGTGACCAGACGTCCCGAAAAATTCGTGACAGTCCCGAAATCTAAGCTGTTGTCCCGAATCCGGCCCTAATTGTCCCGAAAATTATACTAAATCAAATTCTTGAGTAGTTATTGTCTGATAAAACATTAAAAACTGTCCTAGGAGGTTGAGTTGTCCTGCAGCCAGCCCCCGCCGGCTGCTCATTGGCTGCGGCATCTTTTTCTGCTTCTTTTTTTTTAAGTTCTACAAAGATACCGTAGGCGCGAATTAAAATGCATTGATAAGCGAGCGCGAGTTGTCTGCCGCAGCTGCGAGTACAGTGAATGTGCAGCAGGCAGCCAGTCATAAAGAAGTGATTGATTGGTCACGGCACTGTGTGCAAAAAAAAAACTTCGGCCTAATGTCTGATGTTGGGTTACACAAAGCAAATCATCAACACAATTATTATTATTTTTTTAATTTAATGACCGACAATTTCGTCATAATAATAATTTTGGCATAAGGCTTATTAGCGTTTTTTCCTGAAATGTCTGATTTACGCACTGTTATAACAGTCTTTTTTTTTTTGTCACAATGACATTTGAGTTCATGATTTTAATGTTTTTTTTTTTGTGGCAGACTAATTATTAATGACAGACTGTTGATATTTGATTAAAAATATGTTTGGTTCAGGTTTGAAAATTCATTTTATTATAGGCTATGTAGTCTAATATCATAGTAGGACTACCCCAAAACAACAACGACTGGTATATTACAGTCAATTACAAAACAAAATTGATATCATGATGAAAAAATAAACCCAAACACCCTTAAACAGGCCAAACTGGACCTTTGTATTGATGATGCAGGAAACAGCAGAAAGTGCCTGAATCTGATGTTTCTGTTCCTCTCTGATCACTTCAGTCTGATAAACCTGCTCTCTGCTGCCCCTGCTGGACTGGAGCAAATATAGCCATTGTGCAATAAACAGATACACAAGAATGAAATATGCCATAAAACACAGTTACAGTTTACTATATTAATAATAATGGTTACTGACCATTTTATTAAAAGTGAAAGAAATACAAAAAAATCAAAACACAATCAACATCAAAAGCAGTTTCACAGACACTAAATATCAGAATAATTTGTGAATCAGGACAATCTGGGATGCTATAGACTTCTATATTTTACTGTGATTTTCACCTCAACCAGCAAATGAGACGCATAATAACAGCTAGAAGAAGGTTATGTTGGCATAGATCTGCTTGTGATGGAGCAGATTACTAGCAGATGACTAGTGCCACACTAGTCCCAGATTACCAAGTTCACCCATCTGATGTTGTATGTTTATTATAGCAATACTGTTTTTTGACAGTTTTACATTTTTCTATTATATGAATTTCCATGTATGTTACAAAATAGTATTAAAAGAAACTGATATCATGAAAGCAGTTGCTTAATAAAATTACAGTACACAGCACAATCCCCAGTGTTAAATTAACACTCCTCAGTGTACATATGTGTCCACATTACAGAGTGTTAAAATTAACACTGAAGCAGTGTTGAAGTTAATGAGATAATTAAGTGATTAATTAAGTGATGATTGGCCATTAGTGGTGACACCTGATGAGAACAAGCAGACTCACTGAAGGAAAGAGAAACAAGAACAGAAAAAAAGAGAAACACAAGAACTACTGACTTGTAGTATTGTAGGGCTGGGCGATTTAAATCGCGATATTGTTATGCGCATCTCGTCAGTAAAGCCGGTTCCTTGATTAGTAGTAAATCGCCATCACCTGCTTTCAGATGGAGCGGCATTTAGGGCTGAGGAGATAATTAAGTGATTAATTTAGTGATGATTGAGCATTATTGAAGACACCTGATGTTAACAAGCAGAATCACTGAAGAAGAAAATCACAAATTGTAAGTTACCATTAAGGTGATGGGTGTTTGCTTTAGTTGGGCTCTAGACCATTATATGTTTACTTTAATATTTACTGTTGTTCGTCTGCTGTTATTGATTTATAACAGTTAAATGAACAAAGTTAAATGTTATCTTATAGTGGTGGTTATGTTTAAGGGGGTCTGATTATAATTTAACCAACAGTAATTCTGGATTGCGTCCACCAACAAGTAAATAGGAAATAAGCGAATCAGAACACTGCGCGCCAAACCAGCAGTATGTGCGCAAGCGTGAACCACTAATGTTTCTGTCTCACTCTGGATCTGCATCACTGCATCACATTTCTCTCTGCATGGCGTGGAGTGTCCGTTTTTATGTCGGCTCTCATTGTGTTAGAGCACAATGCCTGCGTGACACACACACTTCTCGAGCCGCACCAAAACCGTGTGCTAGAAATAGAACCGCAACCGACGCCTATTTTTCACGCTACACGCACTAGTGTTGGAAGTTTTCAGACAAAATAGAAGGCGCGTATACATATTAATAAATTACATTTTGATGCTTGAAAGTCTCCCGGTTTTGACAAATGCATATATAATTGTAATTAAAAAAATAGGCCTAATTATCGATTTTCAAATATTGCCCCTTTCAATAGGCCTACAGAACGAAATATTCTGTAGCCTATTTTCCGTCAATACTGCCGACGTTGTCTTTGCTGTATCAGGCTATATATATTATGTTTAACATCCAAATGTAAATGGTCTGTCGGCGCACAGAGCCACGCAGTCGCAGACAGCATGTGAAGTTCGTGAACACCGAATTCCCTTTTCTTTCTTATCTATTTGTGTTTGAACAGACATGTGCACAAAAAATAAGCCAGTGTCCGTCTCAACGAGTTTCCCCGTAAACGCAGTCAAAATAAAACAGATGCGTGTCATTACCGGTATTAGATACGTGCATTCGTCTTAAAGGGACAGCACCCAATATACCTGCAGCTGTTTGTGTCACCAAAGTTAATCAAACAACAAAAGAGAAAGAGAAAAATCACGTTTACTGTATTAATACTTAATACAGTTAATTTACCTGAAAAACATAAAGCACTGCTTTATTTCTCGTGTATTTGTGTTTTATTTTATTTATATATGCTTGTATTTTGTTTATTAGTTTCTATGCAGATGCACTACACAGCAAAAAGTCCAGTGTTAAATTAACTCTCCTGGGAGTTTATATGGCTCCAGAGTCAGTGTTAAAATATGAGTGTTAAATTAACACTCAAGAGTGTTAAAGGTAATGAGCTCATTAAGTGATTAATTGAGTGATAATTGAGCATTATTGAAGACACCTGATGTTAGCAAGCAGAATCACCAAAAGAGAAAATCTATTTTTTAAAGATACCGTTATGGAGATCAGTGTTTGCTTTAGTTGGGCTCTTGATTCATAAACTGTTAACATAAGATTATCTTTGGCTGTTGTTCCTGAGTTATAACTGCTAGATGAACAGAGAGAAAGTTGATCAGGTTTTGTTGATTATGTTTTGACATAATCATAATTTCACCTGAATCACTCAACTCATTTAGAGTCTAATCTCTGACTTAAATGTGTATTGTTGATTACAGCATCACTGTGATTCTACAGAATAAGATCTTTTTTTCCATCTAGTCTAAAAGATTTCTTAAAAGTTGTTCTGATAAAATAAAATCTTTCTTTTAGGCACACACAGACATCAAGAATCAGTGTATGAATCTCAACTATGGTGACAAACAGAATATTCAATTAGGAAAAGGAAATTAGTAAGACAATTCAGATCATAATTTATTCATACCGCAATGCATGATGGGAGCCATGAATGAGTTTTGATTGGTGGCACCCAGAATGCACTGCAACATGCTTTATTATTGTTACCATTGTTGAGATTCACAGGCTGATTATTGATTTCAGTGTGTCTAATTAAAGCAATTTTCTAGGTATTTTTATCAGAACAATTTTTAAGAAATATATTGCATTATATTGATAATGATAAAAATCATTTGCTGTAGAATCACAGGCTCTGTAATCAACATGATAAATCTGACTCTCTAAATGAGAGATGATATTCAGGTGAAATTATGATTATCAAATCATAACCAACACCACCTGATCACCTTTTCTTGAGAGTTATAACCCAGATACAACAGCCAAACAAAGTTTAAAGTTAATGCTTTATGGGTCAAGAGCCCAACTAAATCAAACACTAATCTTCATAACGGTGTCTTAAAAAAAATAGATTTTCTCCTTCAGTGATTCTGCTTGCTAACATCAGGTGTCTTCAATATTGGTCAATCATCACTCAATTAATCACTTAATGAGCTCATTAACTTTAACACTCTTGAGTGTTAATTTAACACTCATATTTTAACACTGACTCTGGAGCCATATAAACTCCCAGGAGAGTTAATTTAACACTGGGCTTTTTGCTGTGTAGGCCTACCCTACACAATTACCCCAATCATCCTAGAATTATTAATTCTTTACAAAAAGAGCTATTCAAATCATCAGGTGAAATTGTTTTCAGGAAGTAGCAGTAAAGCAAGAAGAAGAAGTGCAAGATAGTTTTTCTAAATTTCATTTGACTCTATGTGCCTATAGGGGTGGGTTGGGGATGGTGGCAATGTAATAGCTGGATATTTGCCGCGGGACGAGGGCTTCGATTACCTCTCTCTTTTTTGACCATACATGTGTTTGCACCCCTGAGACTGAATCCTTCTTTCTGATTTCGATTTATGTTGTTGGTTAGTAAATCTGCATATATGCCCAGAATTTTTTATATAATATAAAGGATTTCTTAAAAGTTGTTTAAAAAAAATCATTCTTTTAGGCACACACAGATGTCAAGATTCAGTCTATGCATCTCAACAATGGTGATGCGCAGAATATTCAATTAGGAAAAGTAAATTACATAGACAATTCAGATCATAATTTATTCATACTGCAATGCATGATGGGAGCCATTAATGAGTTGTGATTGGTGGCAGCCACTGCAACATGCTTTATTATTGTCACCATTGTTGAGATGAACAGGCTGATTATTGATGTCTGTGTTTTAAATGAAATTATCTGAATGTCTTTTGATCAGATCAATGTATATTAAATATTAATATAATTTTGAATTATAAGTAAAGTACTGATAATCATAGGCTGAAGAATCACTAAACTGCAGCTAACAAGTTAAACCAAACTATCTCAATAAGTTTCCTTTTTCAGATCACAGCATGATTATGTCAAAACATAGCCAACACTATAAAATAAATTTTACTTAATTAATTTAACTGTTATAAATCAATAACAGTAGACAAACATCAGTAAATATATAATGGTCTAGAGCCCAACTAAAGCAAGCACCCATCACCTTAATGGTAACTTACAATTTGTGATTTTCTTCTTCAGTGATTCTGCTTGTTAACATCAGGTGTCTTCAATAATGCTCAATCATCACTAAATTAATCACTTAATTATCTCCTCAGCCCTAAATGCCGCTCCATCTGAAAGCAGGTGATGGCGATTTACTACTAATCAAGGAACCGGCTTTACTGACGAGATGCGCATAACAATATCGCGATTTAAATTGCCCAGCCCTACATTATTGCACTTATTATTTTACCAGTTTGACTTTATTTCTGTCATACATCTACACACTGTCTTATTTAGATTTAACAGAAGTTTAGATGGTAATGTTTTATGGAATGTTTCGTTTCATGTCACCATTATGGTGACCAGTGGTTGCTTTAGTTGGGCTCTTGACACTTTACTTTTTAACATTAGTTTTTCCTCTGGCTGCTCCAACTCTGTGTTTATAAAGCACATTTGTTGTGGCAAGAGAAACTATGATTTGGACTGTGATTCCTGCACATGTTGCAAGCCTAATTTGATTGAACAAACCATTTGTTGCTAATTACAATTGGTCTGAGATCAAATTATGCTTAAGATGCTTTTGGGGAACACAGCCCTCGTTATGTTTCGATGATGAAATTACTAGTGGCCTGATTCAATAACGTAACTCTATAATATAAACTGATTATCCTAATGCTTTATTAATTTTCACTGTAGTAACTTTCAGAGATGTTTCAGGAACCTGAAGGTTTTAAAATCACACACAGACATCAATAATCTACATATGAATCTCAACAATGGTGACAATCAAACAAATGCTTAATGCTGCAGTGCATGATGGGAGCCACCAATCAGATCGCATCAATGGCTGACATCATGCATTGCAGCATGAATACATTATGCAGCTGAATTGTCCTGTAATTTTCATTGTTTGCTTTTATTTTACTATTGTTTTGTTATGACTTTAGTAGCTTGTTTTGTGGTGTTCAGTTCAGAGCTGTTTGTCACTAGTTTGTTTGTCACCATTGTTGAGATTCATATGCTGATTCCTGATGTCTGTGCGTTCAAACTAAATCACTTCTATGCACAAAGTATTTTCAAATTGTTTTATATTGCTGTTGGATCTTAAATTGTAGAATCTTAGAGCTATAATCATCAATAATAAGAAACTAAGCATATAGTCAAATATTCATGCTGATAATAATGCCACTGTCATCAAAACATATTGTGAGCAGGTCATGTTTTCTCTTGCAATATCAAATGTGCTTTATAAACACAACGTTGGAACAGTCAGAGAAAAACTAATATTAAAAAATGAAAAGGGTCAAGAGCCCAACTAAAGCAAACACTGACCACCATAATGGCAACTTGAAAAGAAGAATTCCATAAAACATTACCATCTAAAATTCTGTTGAATCTCAAGAAATTTTGTATGTTGACAACGATGTATGACAGAAATAAAGTCAAATTGGTAATAATAAGTGCAACAATGTGTAATGACTCAAAGTCAGTTGTAGTTCTTGTGTTTCTCTTTTTTCTGTTATTGTTTTTTCTCTTTCCGTCAATGATTCTGCTTATTAACATCAGGTGTCTTCAATAATGCTCAATCATCACTTAATTAATCACTTAATTATCTCATTAACTTCAACACTGCTTCAGTGTTAATTTTAACACCCTGTAGTAGGGCTGGGCAATATATCGCACGAGATTGTTATGCGCATCTCGTCAGTAAAGCCGGTTCCTTGATTAGAAGTAAATCACCTTCACCTGCTTTCAGATGGAGCGGCATTTACTACAAAGAGCCATAGTTAACTGACAAGCTGAGCCATATCGCATTAATATCGCGGACGTATCGCCAGCGATAATTAATGCGATATGGCTCAGCTTGTCAGTTAACTACGGCTCTTTGTACACAGCAAAAACTCCCGTGTTCAATTAACACTCCTGGGAGTGTATGAGTCCACACTCAAGAGTGTTTAAGTTAATGAGATAATTAGGTGATTAATTTAGTGATGATTGGACATTATTGAAGACACCTGATGTTAACAAGCAGAATCACTGAAGGAGAAATCACAAATTGTAAGTTACCATTATTGTGATGGGTATTTGCTTTAGTTGGACTCTTGACCCTTTTATGTGTGCTTTAGATCTTGTGTGGTTGTTGTATCTGAGTTATAACTGCCAGGTGAACAAAGAAAAAAAGTGATCTGATGGTGTTGGTTATATTATGACAATCATCATTTGAGCTTGGTCACTGAACTCCTTATTTGCTTCTTTCTCACTCAAATGTATGTTGTTGACCACAGAATAACTGTGATTCTGCATAAATATCCATAATTTTAGATGTAATATAAAGGATTTCTTAAAAGTTGTTTTAAAAAAATAAAAGATCTTTCTTTTAGGCACACACAGACCTCAAGATTCAGTCTATGCATCTCAACAATGGTGAGGAGCAGAATATTTAATTAGGAAAAGTAAATTACATAGCCAATTCAGATCATAATTTATTCACACCGCAATGCATGATGGGAGCCATTAATGAGTTGTGATTGGTGGCTCCACTGCAACATGCTTTATTATTGTCACCATTGTTGAGATTCACAGACTGATTATTGATGTCTATGTTTCTAAAAAAAAATATTTTAAAGTATTTTGATCAGAACAATATTTATTAAATATTATGAGTTATAAGAAATATATAGAAAATCATATGCTGTAGACTCACAAAGCTGCTGTTAACAAGGTAAACCAAACTATCTCAACAAGTTACTACTTGTTACTACTATGATTTATTACTAATCAAGGAACCGGCTTTACTGATGAGATGCGCATAACAATATCGTGCGATATATCGCCCAGCCCTACTGAGGAGTGTTAATTTAACACTGGGGATTTTGCTGTGTAGCAGACTGTTTAAAAGACAGGAACCGTAATCAAAAATGAATAGGAGTGATGATTCCATAAAATAATACAATTAAAAACAGAAGACGGGATGAACCCTATTTCTCACAAAAACCTTTCCTCTTGACAGAGCATGGGAGATCATTCCAGCTCTGGTTGGAGTCTGAAGGAATCAGTTCAACACAGTCCTCGTTTCCTGAATTATTTGGCTCCCCTTCATTCCAAAACCTGAATAATAGTGTAAGCTTATTACTGAAGCTAGAGCAAAAGTGAAAGTGCAAACAAGTAAAATAGAGAAGTTTTTCTTTTTCTTTTTTTCTTCTAAAAAATAAAAATACAATTTTGGCTGTGGTGTTTGAGGAAGCCTCACACTATAGGGACACATTTTACAGTTACATGCTGTTTTCCATTAAAACATCAATATACCATAAAAAATGCATTCTGGGTAATATTTGACATTTTCGAGAAAGTAGCCTACAGGAATATTCTGTGAATTAGGGCTGGGCGATATATCGCACGATATTGTTATGCGCATCTCGTCAGTAAAGCCGGTTCCTTGATTAGTAGTAAATTACCATCACCTGCTTTCAGATGGAGCGGTGGTAAATTAACACTCCTGGGGCTGGGAGTGTATATGAGTCCACACTCAAGAGTGTAAAGTGTTAAAATATGAGTGTTAAATTAACACTCAAGAGTGTTAAAGTTAATGAGATAATCAAGTGATTAATTAAGTGACTATTAAGCATTATTGAAGACACCTGATGTTAACAAGCAGAATCACTGAAGGAGAAAATCACAAATTGTAAGTTACCATTAAGGTGATGGGTGTTTGCTTTAGTTGGACTCTTGACCATTATATGTTTACTTTAATTTTTACTGTTGATTGAATGCTGTTATTGATTTATAACAGTTAAATGAACAAAGTAAAATGTGCTCTGACAGTGTTGGTTATGTTTTGACATAATCATGCTGTGATCTGAAAAAGGAAACTTATTGAGATAGTTTGGTTTAACGTGTTAGCAGCAGTTTTGTGATTCTTCAACCTACGATTATCAGTACTTTACTTATAATTCAAAATATTTAATAAACATTGTTCTGATCATAAGACTTTTAAATAAATTCATTTAGAACACAGACATCAATAATCAGCCTGTGAATCTCAACAATGGTGACAATAATAAAGCATGTTGC
Source organism: Scardinius erythrophthalmus (assembly GCF_964197995.2). Taxonomy (NCBI): domain Eukaryota; kingdom Metazoa; phylum Chordata; class Actinopteri; order Cypriniformes; family Leuciscidae; genus Scardinius; species Scardinius erythrophthalmus. Next base: position 47,100,507 of record NC_138223.1, read on the forward strand.
AGTGGCTGCCACCAATCAAAACTCATTAATGGCTCCCATCATGCATTGCGGTATGAATAAATTATGATCTGAATTGACTATGTAATTTACTTTTCCTAATTGAATATTCTGCTCGTCACCATTGTTGAGATGCATAGACTGATAGATCTTGACGTCTGTGTGTGCCTGAAATAAAGATTTTCCTTAAACAACTTTTAAGAAATCCTTTCAAAAATTCTGGATATTTATGCAGAGTCACAGTTATACTAAGTCAGAAAGAAGGATTTTCAAGTTCAAGTTCAAATAATGAATGTTATAATATAACCAACACCATCAGATCACTTTTCTCTTTGTTGAACTGGCAGTTATAACTCAGATACAACAGCCAAACAAGATCTAAAGTAAACAGCTAAGGGTCAAGATCCCAACTAAAGCAAACATTGATCGCCATAACGTTGGCTTACAATTTGAGATTTTCTTCTTCAGTGATTCTGCTTGTTAACATCAGGTGTCTTCAATAATGGTCAATCATCACTAAATTAATCACTTAATTATCTCATTAACTTCAACGTGGACTCATATACACTCCCAGGAGTGTTAAATTAACACTGGAGTTTTTGCTGTGTACAAAGAGCCGTAGTTAACCGACAAGCTGAGCCATATCGCATTAATTATCGCTGGCGATACGTCCGCGATATTAAAGTCCGCTTGAACCGGAAGTTGCAAACGACTTTTCTCCAGTGTTGTGATGCATTTCCCAGTGAAACGGAATATTGAACAGAGGGCAGGGTTTTACTCTAGCGCTCCTCCTCTCCATCTCTGCTCATAACAGACTAACGGTTTGAGGGGAGTGGTTAAGCGTTGCCCAAACCAATTCCTCAAACCTACGTCATCAGAGAAGGTCCTCCAATGCAGAGGGGAGGGGCATTTTCAGATTTTGATTAAAGATTACGAAGCCAAAAAATTTTTTTGTGTGGATTGACTTGCATGGATGAATTGTTCACCACAAAACGATCAATTTAGGCAAACAAAGTAAATATGGTCAATTTTGATTTCATGTGGACTTCAATGCGATATGGCTCAGCTTGTCAGTTAACTAGGCTACGGCTCTTTGTAGTAAATGCCGCTCCATCTGAAAGCAGGTGATGGTGATATACTACTAATCAAGGAACCGGCTTTACTGATGAGATGTGCATAACAATATCGTGCGATATATCGCCCAGCCCTACTGTGAATTAACAGCGGTCAAAGTCGACAATCAGAGGCTGTGTTCACTATTTACTATTACCTACATTTGTTCACTAATATAGTCCACTCGACTGAGTGAATTAACCCTCTGGGGTCTGAGGTGTTTTTGGGGTCCTTGAGATGTTCTGACATGCCCTGACATTTGGGGTCTTTTCAGTTGCTTATAAACATATTAATGGCAAAGGTGTAATTACACTAGCACAAACAGGGCTACCATAACATGTGAGCAATGTTTGTATTTTTGAGAGAATAATGTTTATACATGGTTATTGAAAAAACTAAAAACTAAAGTTTCTGAAATAAGGCCACAAAACACATACTAAATATGTGTCAATAAGACTTTTGTGTCAATATACTAATGGATGTTGTCGCCTAGAGTTTCTTCTTCAAAATGATGTGAAAATCATACTCCCTAATCATTCACATAACACAATACATTGATTCAAATTTTGCAAAACACTTTCTGTTTGGAAAGGCAATATGCGAGTGGGGCGTCAACGATCCAACACCATCATGCATATTTCGTGGTTCGCAGGAGACAATGGGGCCCGTATACTTAAAGGATTAGTTCACTTTTAAAAAAAACTTTTGCTGATAATTTACTCACCCCCATGTCATCCAAGATGTCCATGTCTTTCTTTCTTCAGTCGAAAAGAAATTAAGGTTTTTGATGAAAACATTTCTCCATATAATGGACAGCTTCAAAGGGCTTTAAACGATACCAGATGATGAATAAGGGTCTTATCTAGCGAAACGATCGGTCATTTCAAAAATCGGTCATTTCAAAAATCGCGTTTGTGACGTCATGTAATACGCAATTACGTTGAAAAGGTCACGCTTTTCTGTCCTGACGAAATTTTTCTTTTAGGCTTTTTAAATACCGATACGCACACAAAATGGGCATTTTAAACGATAAACTGACAAGTGACTCATACTTCCGCCTACGTCAAGCGTGACGTGCATCACAGAACAGAGCAAGGCGAGCATTTGTGCTTATAAAACTTAAACTTTTTTATTTATTTTTTAAATGACCGATCGTTTCACTAGATAAGACCCTTATTCATCGTCTGGTATTGTTTAAATCCCTTTAAAGCTGCACTGAAACTGTCATTTGGACCTTGAACCGTTTGGGGCCCATTGAAGTCCATTATGTGGAGAAAAATCCTGGAATGTTTTCATCAAAAACCTTAATTTCTTTTCGACTCAAGAAAGAAAGACATGGACATCTTGGATGACATGGGGGTAAGTAAATAATCAGCAAAAGTTTGTCACAAAAGTGAACTAATCCTTTAATGAGCCATTCATTCAGGTGTCACTGAGCCACAAGAAAGAATGCAAGAGCAACAGTTGGAAGCATCTCAATTTTTTTTTTTTTTTTTTTTTTTTACAAATTGTGCTTGCAAATTGGCCTATAATATCCAAGGACAACATGTCTAGTAATTGTGCAGTTAATTCTCATACTGTATTTTCAGTTTTGGAATATTTATCCTCTCCCCAAATTTGTCACTAATAAAACTCAATAATATATTTAAAGAAAAGGCTTATATTTACATTTTAATCATTTGTTTACATCTACCTTGTAAATATAGATTTTTGTATTAAAAAGGTTACAATTACAACAACAATTCAAGTGTAATCTTTCTTTGTAAAAACTACGCTGTTAGACCTTACCAGGGTTTTTTTACAGTAAAATACTGGCAACACTGTTGCCAGTAATTAACTGTTAATTGTGCAGTTCTTTACTGTAATCGACAATATGTTACTGTAAAATGCACTAAAACTCGAGTTAAGTAATTTCACTTGCAGAAACCGGCTGCCTTAAATTGACCAACTGTCATTTAACCCCCTGAGGTCGACGGTATCGCCAGCGATACCAGCTCGCTTTTTTTTATCAGTGTAAAAAAAACTCATAAATACTCTGTTGACTTTGATTTTCCATAGGAGTTTCATACATAAATCGATTCTGTTAAATGTGTATTATTTTTGTGTATACTCACAATAAAAACAAAGTGTTGTGTTTTTTGCCAAATAAAGAAAAATAAACACGAAGCGAGTTCTGCCTTCTCTCTGTCCGTGTAGTCCATTCTGAAATGTGTCCGAAAATGAACAATAACTAAGTGAATACTCAGTCTAACAGACATACAGACACACAGGCATGAAGCTTGAATTCTCCTCTTTTAAATGAAGTAATTTATATAAAAAACAAATATTCTCATCTTGTGAAATCTGTATTTAAAGAGAGCGATTCCAGTCAACCTCATTAGAGCTAATTCAAAAGTAATGTGACTCCGCCCACGGAGAGCGTGCGCTATTCAAAGGCAAATGGCTGAGGCAATCCGCGCAATTCTGTGAACGCCCCCATCAGCTCGAGAAAACATACAAGTTTATCAGATCATTACATGTTTACACTGTTTCGCAGCACTGTGAGGAACAATAGAATGTATCTCAGAAGTGCGGGTATATCGAGGAGCGAGCTGAGAAATGTAAGTTCACGTGAATCGGGTTTCTGTTTATGAATGAATGAACGGCAGAGATGTGCGCTGTTTACCACAGCTCGCAAAAAGACAGTTTAAATTTAAATCGCGTGTGTGAATGAATGATGATGTTTAAAGCAAACTGTATTGCTATACTGAGATTTGTAAAAATCGACTGAAATATGTTGAAATAAAATGTAGGCTATTTGTATAAGCAACGTATTAAACTGCAAATTAACATTTATATGCCCTAATATTTCATAAAAACAACGTTACAGTCAGGCAAAATATGAAAGACATATATATACTGATACAAATATACTGTAAGATTACACTTAAATTGTTGTAATTGTAACCTTTTTAATAAAAAAAATATATTTAAAAGGTAGATGTAAACAAACTATTAAAAGGTAAATATAATTTTTTTCTTTAAATAATTTTTATTGTGTTTTATTAGTGACAAATTTGGGGAGAGGATAAATATTCCAAAACTGAAAATACAGTATGAGAATTAACTGCACAATTACTAGACATGTTTACCTTGGATATGATACAATTTGCAAGCACAATTTGTGGAAAAATAAAAAAAAAATTGTGATGCTTCCAACTGTGAACCAATTTGGTAGTGTATGTATGTATATATATATTTGTGTGTGTGTGTATGTGTGAGTGTGTGTGTGTATGCATATATATATATATATATATATATATATATATATATATATATATATATATATGTGTGTGTGTGTGTATGTATGTATGTATATATATATATATATATATATGTGTGTGTGTGTGTGTGTATATATATGAAGAGTTCAGATGCAAAAGCCTCTAAATGCCATCTGAAATTTTCTTCTAGAATGATCATTTTTATCAAGCTTGTATATTTAAGTTAGCTGTAGGTGACACACCTGAATGAATAGCTCATTAAGTATGCAGGGGCATTGTCTCCAGGTGTGAACCACTAAATATGCATGATCGTTTACGCCCCATCCGCCTATTGGCTTTCCAAACTAAAAGTGTTTCACAAAACTAAAATCAATTTATCGTTTTAAGTGAATGATAAGGCAGGATGATTTTCACATAATTTTGAAGAAAAAACTCTAGGGAAGGACATCCATTAGTCAAAAGTCTTATTGCCACATATTTAGTATGTGTTTTGTGACTTTATTTCAGAAACTTTAATTTTTAGTTTTTTCAATAACCATGCTTAAACATTATTCTCTCAAAAATAAAAACATGTACATACATGTGGCTCACATATTATGGTAGTCCTGTTTGTGCTAAATAGAGTGTATTTTTTTTGCCATTGATATGTTTATAAGCAACTGAAAAAAGCACAAATGTCAGGGCATGTCAGAACAGCTCAAGGACCCCAAAAACACCCTAGACCTCAGAGGGTTAAATGTATTATCTAAAATGTATAATGCATTAATAACGTGAGCAAAGTATTACTGTGAACTTCTTTCATTTGATACCACAACAAACATTTTGTAAATAAAGAGATTTCCACTGGACCAGCAACTACACTGTCTGTTAATTAATGAAACATGCAGCATATCATCAATGTTTGTAGATCTTCTCCTGGACTGAAGCACAAGCTCTACTCTTCTACACAATGGTGACCCAAAAAACAAGATTTTACAGTAAATTACTGGCAACAGTGTTGCCAGTAGGACTGGGCGATATATGGCATGACATTGTTATGCGCATCTCTTCAGTAAAGCCGGTTCCTTGATTAGTAGTAAATCGCCATCATCTGCTTTCAGATGGAGTGGCATTTACTACAAAGAGCCGTAGTTAACTGACAAGATGAGCCATATCGCATTAATATCGCGGACGTATTGCCAGCGATAATTAATGCAATATGGCTCAGCTTGTCAGTTAACTACGGCTCTTTGTACAAAGCAAAAACTCCAGTGTTAAATTAACACTCCTGGAAGTGTATATGAGACCACACTCAAGAGTGTTAAAGTTACTGAGATAATTAAGTGATTCATTTAGTGATGATTGAGCATTATTGAAGGCACCTGATGTTAACAAGCAGAATCACTGAAGGAGAAAATCACAAATTGTAAGCCACCGTTATGGCGATCAATGTTTGCTTTAGTTGGACTCTTGACCCTTATACATTCACTTTAAATTTTGTTTGTCTGCTATTATTTATTTATAACAGTCAAACGAACAAAGAAAAGTGTGATCTGATAGTCTGGGTTCTCTTACGAGAGGTCTCTCGTACTGTGTAAGTATCTTACGCTAGGGGAAAACCTCTTTTCCACGAGATATTGAAGCCAAAATTTATCTTATAATTTTGTATTAATGCAAAACGCGTTGCAGCAGCAAGTAGACATGGGCGAGACAGCTCGCGTGCCCATTGACTGCTCTGCTCCTCTTCGGATCCTCTGTCAACGACTTTGTGGAGAGATTCGCCGAGGTGCAGAAAGCGTCACAGGCCTTTAAGCACTTCCTCCCGAAGCGCTCCAGTTCCGCAGCGGGCCATGCGAAACCACCCGCTCGGAGCTCACAGCCGCAGCCTCCGTGCCCACTGCCCACTGCCCATCCCTACAAACAAGCACAGCCCTTCACACAGGGCCCGCGCTCATAAAATCGACTCAGGTCGATCGCGCACCCAACATAGTAAACGTGCCCAGTGCCCACAAACACTATGTTCTGCATGTCTCACGATTTCTGTAAAAATGAAACCTGTGCGCATTCACTCTGCTCAGGCAGACGGTGCGCTCGAAGCAGTAAATGTGCCCGCTCCCCCGCGCCCACACTTACTCACAGACATTATAAGTCCTACGGGACTCGCCCAGCCCTCCCTCACTCGGTTAAACACCGTAGCGGGGTTGAGCGCGGGCATTCTGCCACTTCGCATTCAACCCCTAGCCACCCATGCAGATGCGTGGGCAGCGCTTCCCGGGGTTTCGGAATGGGTGCTAGACATTATAAAAGGAGGCTATTCGCTACAGTTCTGTCGACACCCTCGCCATGTGACGGCACATGTCGAAACCACGGTGAAAACAGAAGTAGCACACCTACTTCGAGCCGAAATATCAAAACTTTTTACGTTTTACCACCCCTTTAATAAACATTGTACTGATCAAAACACTTTCACATTAATTTATTTAGAAACACAGTCATCAATAATCATCCTGTGAATCTCAACAATGGTGACAATAATGAAGCATGTTGCAGCGGCTGCCACCAATCACAACTCATTAATGGCTCCCATCATGCATTACGGTATGAATAAATTATGATCTGAATTGTCTATGTAATTTACTTTTCCTAATTGAATATTCTGCTCCTCACCATTGTTGAGATGCATTGACTGAATCTTGACGTCTGTGTGTTCCTAAAAGAAAGGTGTTGTTTTTTTTAAACATCTTTTAAGAAATCCTTTATATTATATCTAAAATTCTGGATATTTATGCAGAATCACAAACATAAAGTTCAAATGATGATTGTCATAATATAACCAACACCATCAGATAACTTTTTTTCTTTGTTCATCTGGCAGTTATAACTCAGATACAACAACAAAACAAAATTTAAAGTTAATAATATAAGGGTCAAGAGCCCAACTAAAGCAAACAATGATCGCCATAACGGTGGCTTACAATTTGAGATTTTCTCCTTCAGTGATTCTGCTTGTTAACATCAGGTGTCTTCAGTAATGCTCAATCATCACTCAATTAATCACTTAATTATCTCATTAACTTCAACACTCTTGAGTGTTCATATACCCTCCCAGGAGTGTTAATTTAACAATGGATTTTTTGCTGTGTACAAAGAGCCGTAGTTAACTGACAAGCTGAGCCATATCGCATTAATTATTGCTGGCGATACGTCCGCAATATTAATGCGATATGGCTCAGCTTGTCAGTTAACTACGGCTCTTTGTAGTAAATGCCGCTTTATCTGAAAGCAGGTGATGGCGATTTACTACTAATCAAGGAACCGGCTTTACTGACGAGATGCGCATAACAATGTGATGCGATATATCGCCCAGCCCTAGTGTGGACACACAAGTGTTCATTTAAAACTGAAGATTTTGCAGTGGGGTTAAAAGGGTTAAATGTGTCAAATAAAAAAATAAAAAATAGTGAAGCATAATTTAATATGTGACCCGATCTGGCGAAATGAGTCGGAAGTCGCAACGTTCCATTTTAAGAAATGGGCCGATTATGTGGAAAAACAATGAAATAATAGATTTAAAAAAAAAATTTTTTTGGCTAAATTTCAAAGAACAGACATTCAAAAATAATCTCCTAAAGTTTCGTGGTCCAGATAATTGAGTAAAGGTATTTAAATGACTATTAAAGTTTACAAAGTTTTACTAAATTCGCTGGAAATGAATATAGCTTTTCTCAACTCCTCTCGTCACCTCTGAGCATTTCCCGGGAATCCCCTCAAACGTCTCTGCTCTCCAAATATGGTGTTTCACGTTGTATAGAACCAATCAAAAAGCTTAGAAATGTACAAAAACGCTGATCATTTGTCAATGGGAAGCCCCGTTTCGACTGACAGGCACGCGATTGGTCCAGCCATCCTCCTGTCAGACTCGTAGCGCTATGTGTAAACAAGCTAGCTGATCTCCTCAGAAAGATTAAATATTATTAATTTGAGAAATGTCGCTGTCAAAAGAGAGCAAAGTCACCAAAAAGTCGCCAAAAGCGTTGAACTCACTAGAGGCTTCTAACCTAAGCTCTGCTGCGGGTCATCAAGAGTGGCTAAGGCTAGTCAGTGTTTTGGATCTGGAGACGTGTCATCCTCTGATGACCATGACAGCAGTGACAGCCCTGTGGTATTTATCGTGTATGGATGTGAGTGAGTGCAATTATTCTGTGAGTGTATTTATCTGCAAGGAGAATCCATTACAATGTGTTTGATTTATTTGAACCCAATATTTAACTGTTGGTATCTCCGTTATGAATTTGTTACACTGATATTGTCAACTAGCCTACACAAAGATGATTGCATAGGCTAACATTATTTGTTCTCTGTTTCCTTGTCTCTCTGCCTCTCTCACTTTATCTCTCTCTCTCTCACACACACACACACACACACACACACACACACACACACACACACACACACATAGAGAGAGAGAGAGAGAGAGAGACAGACACACACACACTCTCTCAAGGAAAACTGTAGCACCTCTGTTCAATCTTTCTGATTTTAGTAAATGTTTGTAAAAGTGCCTTTTAAAGGTACCGTATGTAGGATTGTGGCCAAAACTGGTACTGCAATCACTTTAAAAATACTGTAGAGCCGTGTATCCCCTCCCCCTCCCCCCTGACTCGAGGTTGCCAGATAAGCTGCAGGATTCAGCAGAAACGTAGGCTGCTTCAATGAGCTTCCAATGGCAAGTGATGACGAGACGTACACAGTAAGTTTTTTTTTTCTGTTAATTGTGTTTATGCTTTATGAGAGATATTTTGATGAGTAATTACTTATTTAAAAAATGTACTAATTGTTGAGGTGCTGGGGCCATAATAGCTGAAGAGATAAGCGTTTTTGATTTGATATTTAAATTGATTTGATTTCTTTATTTTGAACATATAAATACAATTACAATTCAAAAAAAATCTGAGGAAAAAAAAGGATAATAGTAAAAGAAAACAAAAAAACATAGACTTAAACAACAAAATAATACTTCCTTATTTTTCAATACGAAAAAAAAAACCTCGATTTACAAGTGCTAAAGTTTTTGTCATATTATAGGCTAAAAACAGAATAAACATTTGCCACAGAAATTATAACACGGGACAAATTCAATATCACCAATGGCTATCACAGGGTTGTTTTCAGTCCCATCAGAAAATATTGTTAGAGTAACTAAATTACATTAGCAATGGTCATACAGGTCAACTTGCAGCATGTGTAACTTAGTCCACGATATACGTGAAGAACGAATGACGAATAATTTTTTCTGAGGTAAAGTTAGGCTTGTCTCAATTACGTTTCAAATTGCCATAATGGTCGTGCTAATGTTTTCATCAGCGTCTCAGCATAATGACAGAGAAACGGGCTCCTATAATGCATTGCAAATGCATACGTCCATGTGAGCTAACGTTACGTTGCTTGAACACGCATAACTTTGTTCGACTGTCATGAATATATGAAATGTCCATTGACATCCAGTACAAGTTAGCCAAGCATAGATGAATCTTACCTGTCTAGGAGAAAATTAGCAACGTTGGCGTCTGTGTTCAAATTCTTCTCCGTTTTCAGCCGTCTCCATCTTTCAAAAGCATCTCCTATACAAATTCTGGTTTTATTTCGGACTTTGTCATAACGAATTTCTGAATTATAACGAAGTCTTTTTGATTTAGTAACGTTAGACATTTTTATCCGACTAGAGTTAGGGTAGGTTAGTTTAGAGCAAAGCTGGCAACCCGGATCCTGAAACACTACTGACTTCGTGATTGGTAGATAGGTGGAGGGAGGCGCTCAGGCCAAAACACAAAATGACAACATCAACATCAGTTGAGGGCTGCAAGTCCACTTTTTAAATGACAATATCCTAGCCATACTACTGTTGTCAGTGATATAAGTATTTGAAATGAACATGATTTCTTAATGTCTAGTGACACATCAGGGCAATTTTATGATTAATTGAAATAGATTTCTTACATACAGCTCCTTTAAATTATTTATTAAAATAAAAACTTTAAAATAATTTGAGTGTCAGCCTGGTTTAATAGCATATATTAATGTCTTTGGTCACATTAAGCTGTACAATAAATAGTTTATCCCTTTAAATGCAATGGATTTTGAAAGATATCAACAAAAATCAGGCAAAAAACTTTAAAAGCGATTTTCTCAGGTTTTCAATTGGAAAAATGGACAGACGACCATAATTTAAATGTGTATATCTTTACAACCATTCAAGGTATGACTTTGACTAGGATATCATTTGAAAGCTTATGGTCTCCTCTTTCCATTAACACCAAAATCTCAATTTTGAAATTTGGGTCACTGTGACTCATTTTGCTGGATCAGGTCACATATTAATCACCTGTAAATTAATTTACGGCATCAAACTGCAAAAAAAAAAAAACTGCAAAAAAAAACAGCCATTTACTGGCAACCATAGCTGCCAGTAGATTACCGTAAAATCAAGGAAAAACAGTAATATACTGTAAAACAAAGATTTACTAAACGAAAGAAGTTAATTTCACTGAAATATTAGTGGAAGTTAATAGAAAAAAGTTATGCGAAGTCAATAACTGATAAGGAGAGTAAATATTAAACTGAAGTGTTTTATGTGGTTTTGCACAAGATGATACAGGAGAGATCTGTTAGTTTAATTAATTAGTTGTGTGTGTCACCATTGTGCTGGAGAGTAGAGCCTGTGCTTCAGTAGAGCTTAGATCGGGCCCAACAAATCAAGCCCGACCCTACCCGAGCCCGAGCACGTTGTGTCCGAGCCCGGCCCGGCCCGACACATTCACTGTAATTATGAGCCCGAGCCCGATTTAAACCCGACCATATGTGGGCCGTTATAACCAGGGGAGGCGCCAGAATATTTTTTAACGCAGGTGCTGCTGTGCTAGATCATTTAAGCTACAGGGGGGAGCTGCGCAGTTATATATATTATATAAATACTATTAATAAATAAGCAAAAATTGCCCACTCAATATTAAATATTCAGTTATTTTAATTATCACAATTAAAGTTTAAATTTTATTAAATTGAACAAACACACAACATTCAGCATTCAATCAAATATTTTTAAAGATTAATAATGTTACTACAACATATTGTTATTTCAACATAATATGTGTGTGAGCAACAAGCAAGATTTGTAAATTCGGTGACAGCGTGTGTTACGAGTTTCAAATGGTGTACTAGGCTAAGTGACCACGACGCGCCGGCGATTGCATGTCATGATTATATTGTCTGCTATAGGCCTATTGCTTTTTATGTATTAAATCCAGGCAATTGGAATGTATTAAAATTAAGATACAATTTATACAAAACGAAATTCACTTTAAAGAAAAGCTTTCTTCAAAACGAAACTTAACAAACTTGAAACTAAATGTGCTTATTTAATAGCTAAAACACGTAGGATACTACAGACACTCTTTTTGTACAAATTGCAGCACATTCATTTAATTCTGAATTTTGCACATGTAAAGGAAAGGCATTTGTTTGTGCATAGTAAGCATATCTGTAACATTTATCAAGTTCATTTGCGTGCATTTATTAATTATCTTATGAATAATGCGACAAGGAAGAAGCATGTAAACTGCATTGTTTATTCAGAAATAAATGAATGGATCGGAAAAGTAACAAAAGAGGACATTGAGGCCTGAGGCTGACTACTATGATAATTTCTGCCATGGCAAGACTGCTTCATGTGTCTGTTCATCGTCGAAGTCCCCGTTTTTTTTGCTGTCAGCGAGCAGCGTGCCGCATTTAATGCACGAGACAAAGCCAACACATATTGTCACTCCGCACGACTAGTTTAAAATGTTTCCATACCTCAGATTTTCCTCCAAACTTGCTCAAAGTTATTTCTTCTGTTTAAATTTTTTTCTTTGCTTCTTCAAGCTCCATGTTGCACTTAAGCAGCAGAATAGTAGCCTAGCCTACAGCACGCACAGCAGGTGTGATGCGTCACGCGTGCGAGACTGCGAGTGAGAGTGGACGAGACGCTGCGCATGACACGTAACGTGCTTTAGCCTATCAAGGGCCCGACCCGACCCGGCCCGAATACAGTGGCGGGCCGGGTCGGGTCGAGTCCGGGCTCGGGCAGAGAATCTAAGCTCTATGCTTCAGTCAAAGATGAGCAGAGAAACTCTGATGTTCTGCTGCCGGTTGCTTTATTTAAAGGCAGTAACTGTAGTTGCTGATGAAGTGACAATTTCCTTGCTAAGTACTTTAGCACATACATGCGTGCTATTTTTCGCTAAATACGAACTGCAAAGATTTTAGTTAAAGTCATGTTTTTAATTAATTCACTATTACACATTAGGTGTTTATAGTTTTATATTAAGATATATTGTTTTCAGTGGACTAAATTAAGTAAGTTTACAGTACTATCAGTAAAAATACTATTTTTAAACTCGAACTGTTTGAAGCAGTTGTTTTCCCAAATGATATGAGTTACCTTCCATGGTATTTTACGATAACATACTGTAAAAAGGAGAGCTGTAAATTAACGGTAAAGGGCTGTAAATTAACAGTATATTGCTGGCAACCACAGCTGCAGTAGATCACCGTTATTTCAAAGCGCAATTTTTTACAGTATGTTTAAAATATATCCACAGTATCCACAGTGGATTTCTGAGAGTGTTTTATTACTCACCCTTGATTCAGTGTTGAATTATCCACCCATTTCATGATCCCCTCAGTCTCAATGTCAGACAAACCAATCCACACTCTCTCCTTGACTAATATAGATATTAACTTCTGTATGTGAAAAAAAAAAAAACACATTAAAGAGTGATAATCAACATTACATTATAGATCTTCATCTGGTATTATTTGTTGGACAGAAGAAAAAGATAACTACCAGCATTAAAAATTAATATTCAACAGCAAGAACAAATAAAATATGAAAGACGTTTGTTATATAATTGTAGCATTTATTTTCCAAGGAAAACATGAGACTCTGTTGTGACTGTTTTTGTTGTTTGTTTGCATGTATGACATAATATATTTAAGTATGTTCATTTAAAACAAAATTACCATAAACTAGATATATTTGCCACTGAACTCACCTGCCTCTCTTCAGTGTTGATAATGACCAGATCAGCTCCTCGATCTCTGCAGAACTGCCTGGTCTCAGACCAGCTCATCGGCTCACTGGATTTGAAAAACCTGTCTTTTCCTTTCATTAAACATAATTACATGTATTAATTGTGTTGTAAAGTGCAAATATAAATTGAAATCCATTAGTACTGACCTAGTTCATATACTTTCCTTATTTCAGTATCTAACTCCATTTTCTTCTGACTCACAGAATCAAAACTTCTTTGTAACTGGCTTTTCTCAGCACTGAGATCACTGAATCTGGTCTCCAGCTCCAGTTTCTTCTGACTCAAAGAGTCGGAATTGTTCTGTAACTGGCTTTTCTCAGCACTGAGATCTTTGACTCTGTTCTCCAGTTCCAGTTTCTTCTGACTCAAAGAATCAAAACTTCTCTGTAACTGGCCTTTCTCAGCATTGACATCATTGACTCTGGTCTCCAACTGGCTTTTCTCAGCACTGAGATCTTTGACTCTGGTCTCCAGCTCCAGTTTCTTCTGACTCAAAGAATCAAAACTTCTCTGTAACTGGCCTTTCTCAGCATTGAGATCATTGACTCTGGTCTCCAAATGGCTTTTCTCAGCAGTGAGATCTTTGACTCTGGTCTCCAGCTCCAGTTTCTTCTGACTCAAAGAGTCAAAATTGTTCTGTAACTGGCCTTTCTCAGCATTGAGATCATTGACTCTGGTCTCCAAATGGCTTTTCTCAGCAGTGAGATCTTTGGCTCTGGTCTCGAACTCCAGTTTCTTCTGATTCAAAGCATCAAAACTTCCCTGTAACTGGCTTTTCTCAGCACTGAGATCATTGACTCTGGTCTCGAACTCCAGTTTCTTCTGATTCAAAGCATCAAAACTTCCCTGTAACTGGCTTTTCTCAGCACTGAGATCATTGACTCTGGTCTCGAACTCCAGTTTCTTCTGATTCAAATCATCAAAACTTCCCTGTAACTGGCCTTTCTCAGCATTGAGATCATTGACTCTGGTCTCCAAATGGCTTTTCTCAGCAGTGAGATCTTTGACTCTGGTCTCGAACTCCAGTTTCTTCTGATTCAAAGCATCAAAACTTCCCTGTAACTGGCTTTTCTCAGCACTGAGATCATTGACTCTGGTCTCCAGCTCCAGTTTCTTCTGACTCAAAGAGTCAAAATTGTTCTGTAACTGGCCTTTCTCAGCATTGAGATCATTGACTCTGGTCTCCAAATGGCCTTTCTCAGCATTGAGATCATTGACTCTGGTCTCGAACTCCAGTTTCTTCTGATTCAAAGCATCAAAACTTCCCTGTAACTGGCTTTTCTCAGCACTGAGATCATTGACTCTGGTCTCGAACTCCAGTTTCTTCTGATTCAAAGCATCAAAACTTCCCTGTAACTGGCTTTTCTCAGCACTGAGATCATTGACTCTGGTCTCGATCTCCAGTTTCTTCTGATTCAAATCATCAAAACTTCCCTGTAACTGTTTCTTCTCAGCACTGAGATCACTGACTCTGGTCTCCAGTTCCAGTTTCTTCTGATTCAAAGCATCAAAACTTCTCTGTAACTGGCTTTTCTCAGCACTGAGATCATTGACTCTGGTCTCGAACTCCAGTTTCTTCTGATTCAAAGCATCAAAACTTCCCTGTAACTGGCTTTTCTCAGCGCTGAGATCATTGACTCTGGTCTCGAACTCCAGTTTCTTCTGATTCAAAGCATCAAAACTTCCCTGTAACTGTTTTTTCTCAGCACTGAGATCATTGACTCTGGTCTCGAACTCCAGTTTCTTCTGATTCAAAGCATCAAAACTTCCCTGTAACTGGCTTTTCTCAGCACTGAGATCATTGACTCTAGTCTCGAACTCCAGTTTCTTCTGATTCAAAGCATCAAAACTTCCCTGTAACTGTTTTTTCTCAGCACTGAGATCATTGACTCTGGTCTCCAGTTCCAGTTTCTTCTGATTCAAAGCATCAAAACTTCCCTTTAACTGGCTTTTCTCAGCACTGAGATCATTGACTCTGGTCTCGAACTCCAGTTTCTTCTGATTCAAAGCATCAAAACTTCCCTGTAACTGGCTTTTCTCAGCACTGAGATCATTGACTCTGGTCTCCAGTTCCAGTTTCTTCTGATTCAAAGCATCAAAACTTCTCTGTAACTGGCTTTTCTCAGCACTGAGATCATTGACTCTGGTCTCGAACTCCAGTTTCTTCTGATTCAAAGCATCAAAACTTCCCTGTAACTGGCTTTTCTCAGCGCTGAGATCATTGACTCTGGTCTCGAACTCCAGTTTCTTCTGATTCAAAGCATCAAAACTTTCCTGTAACTGGCTTTTTTCAGCACTGAGATCATTGACTCTGGTCTCCAGTTCCAGTTTCTTCTGACTCAAAGAGTTGAAGTTGTTCTTCAGTTGGTCTTTTTCAGTCATTAGATCAGTGTAATTGTCCTGTAAGCTGATGATAGTGTGATTGAACTCTTCAACGGTGTTCTTGTAACTCTTTAACAGGTCTCTCTCTGCTGTGATGGTGATGTACAGTGTGATGAAGACCATCAGAAGAACACAAATGAGCCCGAGACACACTGTCATCAACACCAAACACCTGCGTCCTCCTGACAAACAGAGACAAAACACACATATCAGTTAACAACAATTCACACAATATTATTAGTAGGGCTGGGCGATTTAAATCGCGATATTGTCGGTTCCTTGATTAGTAGTAAATCGCCATCACCTGCTTTCAGATGGAGCGGCATTTACTACAAAGAGCCGTAGTTAACTGACAAGCTGAGCCATATCGCATTAATAGCCCAACCAATGGAAACACTATTCACTGTTATGGTGACTTTAAATGAAACATATAGTTAAACCTCTGCTAATTCTCAATAAAAACTTTTGTAGACGTCTGACAGAAATAAAGTCAGTCTGATTGGTAATAAGTGAAGCTGGTAATGCTGTTTGTGGAGTTGTTTAATTCTCCAGTTCTGGTTTATTTCTTTGCTCTTGGCTGAGATGTGGCATTGCTATGGCCTGCTTGTGGCCCAGATCTGGCAAACAGGAGTGGCCCACCCAAGTGCAGTAAGTCCACGCTGCATGTGGGCCAGATCATCTTTCCATGTGTGCCAGATGTGGGCCGGATCTGGGCCGACACAATGTTGCTATGTGGGAAGTGGTGGACAAACTAACCGTTTGCAAAATTATGGTGATAACACTGAATCAAATAATTGCACGCTATGACGTCTCTGTGTTTCCATCAGAGCGCCTAGTTTACACATTACACACAACTGGATAAGACAATTAGCAGATCTGTAAGCTAGTTCTCTTACGAGAGGTTCTCTCATATTGCGTAAGTAGCTTACGCTGCGGGAAAGTCTTCTTTCTCGAGATACTGAAGCCAAAAAATTATCCTTAATTTTTAATAATCTTGTCAACACAGTGCGGCAGCATGCAGACCTAGGGCAGGCTGACTCTCGTGCCCATTGGCTGCCCTGCGGCAACTGCAGCAGCCTATCGCTGAGCCCTTGGCGTGACGTCACGTCCAATGACCGCGCTTGGCGCGCTTCACGCGTCACAGCCCGCCAAAAGGGGTGTGGCTTAGCGTATATAAGCGAGGCTCAGAGGCTGCTTCACTGGTTTCTGTCTCTTCAGCGACGCTCTCCGCATCGCTGGACTCTGAGTAAGCCGCCGCCGTTGAAACAAGCGACCAGCACACCGAGGATATCAGCCTGAAGAAGCCGGCCGTCTTCGCCGCCTTCAGCCTTCCCTGCCTGGTCCGCTATCCGGCGAATTATATCCTTTTCTGCTCTGTGTTGTGTGTGTGTTTGTGTGTTCGCCTACCGCGACACACTGCATCTAAAAGAGCGCGAGGCGTTTGTTGCAAAATGCCTCGCAATTCCTGTGGCTCGTCCAGAGCCCCGCTCAGCGACAGGGACCGCCATGGGATCTTCGCTCTCTGCCTGGGTCGTGACCGTGCAGCCTCGCCCTTACTTCGGGCGGCTGCGAACTCTGCGAAGAACTGCCGATGTCGACCCTGCGGGCTCGACTCGCCACGTTCGACGCTTCCGCTGTCTCTCCGTCCACGGATGCAGCAGCTGAGCGCTCGCCGGAGCCCCTCCCGCGAGCCTCGCTATCTCCTTCTCCCCCCCACCTCCCGACGCGCAGTGGTCGGCTTTCGCCCGCACTGCCGTCGCCTCAGGGGATGAAGCAGACAGCGCTGCTATCATAGACAGCTGCTTACCCCCCTCTGTCAAGCCGCGCAAACGGCGCCGCTCACAAGGGATGTCAGAAACGGACGGTCTCGGGCTATAGCTTCCTTTACGTTACAAGAAAGCTACCCCCCCGTCACTGGCTAAAGGAGAGAAGAGTGTTTAGCCCCACCTAGGTCAGACTAACCTCCATTCCTCACATATTTCTCAGTCCCCTCTTAAACTCAGGCGACTGGAAATACTTATACTGCAGCAACGAGCCTGTTTTTATACACGCACGCCTGCAAACAAACACTGACGCAAAAACATGATGACGCTCGCCCCCTTCCGGCGCTCTCCCCCTCTGTTCGAGCCGCGCAAACGCGCCGCTCACAAGGGATGTCAGAAGTACACGGTCACGGGCTGGCTTCCTTTACGTTATAAGAAAGCTACCCCTCGTCTCGGTCGTGCGCGTCACTGACTGGCCACCTCCATTCTCACACATTTCTCAGTCCCCTCCTAAGCTCAGGCGACTAGAAATATCTATATTTCAGTAAACGAGTCTGTTTTAATACACGCATGCCTGCAAACTAACGATGTCACAGCACATGATGACATCTTCCCGCTCTCTCTCCCTTTGTTCGAGCCGCGCAACTGCGCCGTTCTCAAGGGATATCAGAGCGGACGTCACGAGTACCGGCGAAAAGAGGAAGAGTGTGTGTTTTCGTCCCGCCTAGACCGGACTACCTCTGATTCTCACATATTTCTCAGTCCCCTCTAAGTTCAGGCGGCTGGAAATACTAATACTGCAGTAAACTATGGAGCTATTCTTGTGCCAATAAAAATGAACGTAGCTTTTCAAGAAACTAATGAAAATATAAATTGAAACTAAATAAATTATCTCTAAAACTGAAAAAGAATAAATCGCAGACAAATTTTTTGACTTCGTTTTTAATACACTGCATGTTTTGCTAACTATTTCTCATATTTCAATCGCTGATCTGAACTTACAAATGCGCTTCCAGAGTTCTCTTACGAGAGTCCTCTCGTACTGCGTTTTTGTAAAAACGCTACGGGAAAAACTCTTTTTTCACGAAATACTGAAGCAAAAAATTATCCTTAATTTTCATACATGTAAAGCGCATTGCAGCAGTACACAGCTATGGCGAGATGGCTTGCTCGCTCATTGGCTGCTCTGCGGCAACTGCATAAGCCTATCGAGCGAGGCCTGAAGTGACGTCAGGCCAATGAGGGCGCTTTGCGCCCTCCTTGCCATTTCCCGCCGAGACGGGTGTGGCTAACCTCTATAAAAGGAGCTCGAAAAGGCTGATTCACTTGATTTTTCATCTCTTCAGCGAAGCGCACGCATCGCTGGATCACGAGGAAGCACACGTCGTCTGAGGCAAGCACTTCAGCGGGACGAGCCCTCGAAGCCGCTGGCCAACGCCGCCTTCTACAGCCGTACCTGCTGCGCTTTCCGACGCCATATCCTTTCCATTCTATTGTTCTTGTGTGTGTGTGTGTGTGTGTTCGCTTTGCAAAGCTGCGTCTTTTTCAAGATGCCTTCTCATGCAGCGCTCGCTATATACTTTTTCAGTTTTAGAGATAATTTATTTAGTTTCAATTTATATTTTCATTAGTTTCTTGAAAAGCTACGTTCATTTTTATTGGCACAAGAATAGCTCCATAGTAAACGAGCCTGTTTTTATACACATGCGCCTGCAAACAAACGGCGAAAAAAAACACGACGCTCTGTCATATGCTCGCGGCCGGCGGCTCGCGAGTCAGAGTGGATCAGGGCTGCATTTCAGCCCTGCAGCCCTGGCTGGCAGCCGAATGGTATCACACAGGAGTGACTATGGGAGTGATCTCACACCGGATAGTTGTCTCGACAGACGCTTCCAACCAAGGTTGGGGAGCGCTCTTCGAAGGCAGACCGGTCTATGGCCGCTGGTCAGACCAGGAGAATCTCCTACACATAAACTGTCTAGAGATGCTCGCGGTCGAGAAAGCGCTCAAGCACTTCCTCCCATTCCTCCTAGGTCACCATGTTCTAGTCCGAACGGACAATACATCGGTAGTGAATAATACATCGCTATGTGAATCGCCAGGGCAGTGTCAGATCAAAGACGCTCTGCACCCTGGCGGAATGCCTCCTCGTGTGGGCTCAGCACTCTCTGCGCTCGCTGAGAGCCGCGCATGTGCCTGGCCACCTGAACGAGGGTCCCGATAGACTGTCCAGGGACAACGTTCCCCCTGGGGAGTGGTCTCTACACCCCCAAACAGTCCAGTCACTGTGGCGCCGTTTCGGCAAAGCGAAAGTCGACCTTTTTGCGTCAAAAGACAACGCTCACTGCCCAGAGTTATTTACGAAGAACGAGGACGCACTGGCCCATACCTGGCCCAGCGGCCTGCTATATGCTTTTCCCCCGGTCTCTCAGGTCATCAAGAGAGTCAGGGAAGCGCGCCACACAGTGCTCCTCATAGCCCGTACTGGGAGAACCAAGCTTGGTTCCCGGAACTAATACAGCTGGCAGACACAGTCCCCTGGCCGATACCGGCGAGGAGAGACCTTCTCTCCCAAGCCCGCGGCTCAATCTGGCATCCCCATCCAGAGGGCTGGTCTCTGCATGCGTGGAGCCTCAACGGTTACTCGTTGATCTGCCAAAAGGGGTTATAAACACGATCATACAATCTAGAGCCCCCTCTATGAGACGGCTCTACACGTCAAAATGGTCGGTGTTTAGCAAATGGTGCACTGCCAAGGGGCTCAATCCACAGGCATATGGGGTATCGCACGTATTGTGTTTCCTTCAAGAGCTGCTGGACGCGGGCAGGTCCGCCTCCACGCTCGAAGTTATGTTGCGGCCATCTCAGCTTTCATTGACTCAGAGCTGGGCCGCGCATTAGGAAGGAACGTGTTCGTCACTCGCTTCCTTAGAGGAGCCAGGAGGATGAACCCCCCGCGACCCCCCTCGGTTCCTATGTGGGATCTTTCACTTGTCTTGGAGGCCCTGAAAACGCATCCCTTTGAACCCTTGGAAACTGTGGATATGAAATACCTCATGCTCAAAACCGTTTTTCTGATAGCTCTGTCTTCAGTTAAACGTGTGGGAGACCTTCACGCGTTATCTTTAACGCCGTGTGCCTCGAGTTCGGACCTAACGATTCTAAAGTTATGCTCAAACCGAGGCATGGTTACGTTCCCAAAATATTGGGCACTCCCTTCAGAGCGCAGGTCATTTCTCTCTCAGCCCTGCCAACTTCCGGCAGCGAGGCCGATAGTAATCTCCTCTGCCCGGTCAGGGCGCTGAGAAACTACATCACACGCTCCGCCGCTTTCAGGCACTCTGAGCAGCTTTTTGTTTAGTTTGGAGGGTGCACCAAGGGTCTCGCCTCCTCGAAACACAGTCTATCCAGATGGATAGTGGATGCTATCGCAGCTGCTTATGCGTCTAAAGACCTGCAGTGCCCACTGGGCATTCGAGCTCACTCCACCAGAGGCATGGCCTCGTCGTGGGCGTGGTCCAGCGGGATTTCCATTCACGACATTTGTACAGCGGCAGGCTGGGCCTCCCCCTCTACATTTGTTAGGTTTTACAACCTGGAAGTTCCCGCCTTGCAGGCGGAAGTTCTATCAGCCTAAGTCTCGCGTAGACCGGCCCACTATCAGTGCGCGGGCTACGTTGGTTGATTTAGCTCTACTGGTTGAGCTGCACTATGCAGGGAATTGTCAGTTCGGACCGGCTGTGCCGCTCTGTGCTCCCTAGTATGTGCTTGTGTACTGCGCTAGCCTTCTATTGGCCGCCCGGCTCCCTGCTATCACGTTCCCCGGGCTCTCCCTGGGACTCATTCAGTGGATGCTGGGCGCGCACAGCGTTGACAAGGGTGTTCCCACAGTGTAAGCTACTTACGCAATACGAGAGAACCTCTCGTAAGAGAACGTAATCGGTTACTAAACGTAACCTCTGTTCTCTCTAGAAGAGGGAACAAGTATTGCGTAACCCGCCGTGCTTGCGCCACGAGCTCACTCGCTTCAAGCGACAGAAACCAGTGAAGCAGCCTCTGAGCCTCGCCTATATACGCTAAGCCACACCACTTTTGGCGGGCTGTGACGCGTGAAGCGCGCCTAGCGCGCTCATTGGACATGACGTCACGCCAAGGGCTCAGCGATAGGCTGCTGCAGTTGCCGCAGGGCAGCCAATGGGCACGAGAGTCAGCCTGCCCTAGGTCTGCATGCTGCCGCACTGCGTTGACAAGATTATTAAAAATTAAGGATAATTTTTGGCTTCAGTATCTCGAGAAAGAAGACTTTCCCGCAGCGTAAGCTACTTACGCAATATTCGTTCCCTCTTCTAGAGAGAACAGAGGTTACGTTTAGTAACCCAGCTAGAAATGTTTTGTTCTAAAAACGTTCTGAGAACATTACCATGAAGTTCTAATAATGTTTTCAGCGGGTAGTTTTATTTTGGTTGCCAGAATGTTCTCCTAAAACGTACAAAGCAAAAACTCCAGTAATAAAAAGTTAATGAGATAATTAAGTGATGAATTGAGTGATGATTGACCATTATTTAAGACTTCTGATGTTAACAAGCAGAATCACTGAAGGAGAAAATCACTATTTTTAAATCACCATTATGGAGAATAGTGTTTGCTTTAGTTGGGCTCTTACATTTTTTACTTAAAAATTTGTTTGGCTGTTGTAAGGACATTCTTACACATTATAACTGCCAGATGAACAAAGAGAAAAAGTGATCAGATGTTGTTGGTTATGTTTTGAAATAATCATCGCTTGACCTGAATCACAAAACTCATTTAAAGTCTAATCTCTGACTTAGATTTACATTGTTGATTACAGCATCACTGTGATTCTAAAAATGAGATCCAAGAATGTTCAAAATAATCCGGAGAATTTCTTAAAAGTTGAAAAATTATTTTTTTTAGGCACAAACAGACATCAAGATTGAGTGTATGAATCTCAACTAGTGCTGGGCGGTTTGACCAAAAATCCACATCACGGTTTTTTTCTAAATTAAACCGGTTTCACGGTAAATGACGGTGTTTCTTTTTTTTTTTCAAGCATGATGGGTGTTACCCACATTTTCTACTGAGTGAGAGAGGAAATACTGCAGTAGATTAACTTATAATGCCCTATTTTATTGTCATGAGTGAATGAAAAAATGTCTAATATTAATAATACAGGTTTGCAAGGCTGTTTACAAAGAGGTGCCAGCAGGACGCGCTTTAGGAGCGGCAGAAATAATGGTTTCCCCGGTAACGGCTGTACTCAAAGCAGCAACGCTGCTTTATCAGGAAAGATAAAGAAAGATTCAATCGTAATAACAAAGAAACTTTTCTAAAGACCGTCAGTTCACTTCAGATACGTTCATACAGTATAAAAACAGCGCGCCGCGAGAAAAAAAAAAACACTCTCACCCCCACACGGCTGCGACACGGCTACCGGAGCTGATCGCGCCCATTCTAGTCAATGCTTGTGTTTCAGATCGAAGCTTCCCAAAACAGCTCTCCGCGCCGCTTCGCTAAATATAGGCGCCTATAGTCTATTTTGACGCACGCGTGTGGAGGACGGAATAAAACCTTGTCGCAGACGTGTGTTCTGTGTTGTAAATGAGGTGCGAGACAGTGTCGCGCAACGCCGCGTTCCGAATAAAGCGACATACACCGGTATTGCAGTTTATTAAAAATTCATATCGTAACAAAAATAAACACCGGTATTCGGTTTGAACCGGTAAACCGCCCAGCACTAATCTCAACAATGGTGGCAAACAAAATAAATAAGACAATCCAGATCATAATTTATTCATACTGCAAAGCATGATGGGAGCCATGAATGGGTTTTGATTGGTGGCACCCAGAATGCACTGCAACATGCTTTATTTTTGTCCCCATTGTTGAGATTCACAGGCTGAATCTTGATGTCTGTGTGTCCAAATAATACATCTTTTGAAGAGAATTTTTAAGAAATTTTTTAATTCTATAGAAAATGCTATAAATCGTATGCTATAAAATCACTGGGCTGCTTTAATCAACAAAGCAAACCTAACTCTAAATTTTAGTCCTCTGTATGTCACTTTGAGTAAAAGTGTCTACTTAAAGATTAAATGTAAATGTGTTTAGCGATTCAGGTCAATTGATGATTATGTCAAAACATAACCAACACAATCTGATCACCTTTTCTCTTTGTTCATCTGACTGATATAACTTGGTTACAACAGCCAGACAAAATTGAAAGTTAACAGTTTAAGGGTCAAGAGCCCAACTAAAGCAAACGCTATTCTCCATAATGGTAACTTAAAATTAGATTTTCTCCTTTGGTGATTCTGCTTGTTAACATCAGGTGTCTTCAATAATATTTAATCATCACACAAATAATAACTTAATTATCTCATTCATTTTAACACTCTTCAGTGTTCATTTAACACTCATATTTTAACACTTTAACCCTTTGAGTGTGGATCAGATAAACTCCCAGGAGAGTTAATTCAACACTGGAGTTTTTGCTGTGTAGGATAACATTCTCTTAAAACATCCTCAAAATGTTACCGTTAAAACGTTATATCTTAGCTTACATTTTACCTTATAGAAACATTATTTGAAATGAGAAAACATCCTTAAAACATTCTTTGAACATTACATTCAAATGTTTTCTTTAAAACATTAACAAAACTTGTAGGGAATGTTAGCCAACGTTCTGAGAACGTTCCTTGCTAGCTGGGAACCGATTACGTTCTTTTATGTCTTCTCTGCTGAGCTAAAAGTTTTTTTATATCTCTGATACGTTTTCTTGTTGAAATTGAGAACATGATTTTGTTAACCACCATTCATCAACAGTAACAGTGAGTCAACTGGCTTGTTTAGTTCATTATTTATTCCATCTATTTCATATATGTCATTGCTATGCTAATGTAGCTTATAGCTTGTTGTAGGATTCACTGTGGAGTATACAGTAAAAATAAATGTTTTAGTATTTAATGTGTCAATCAATTAATCTTAACTTGGGTTTTCTGAACAACCAAAGAATAGTATGTGAAACTAAAAACTACACTACACTAAAAAACTAAAAAGTGTTAGTTAGAACAACTGTTGGATTTTTCAGTGTAAAAAAAGGAATGACTGAAATTTTATATAACAGTTTTCAGTTCCTCAAACATTATTGCTCCATTACCAACTCCATCTCTACGTCAGAATAAAATTTCTACTTACTGCACATTGGAGCTTTTTCTTCATCCTGCCAGAGACTCTCTGTTTGTGGTCCAGTTGAGCCTTCGGTAACTCTATTTACAATATACCTTCCTGATTTCATTATTTTCTCTTACTCACAGTCTTACAATACAGTAGCCTATGTGTTCACAGATGAGCAGCGGTCTGTACTGTAAGACTGGATTTCGTGCTAGGAAAGAAAGTGAAATCAAACATCCGGCATTAAACAATAAAAATCACTAATCTGGAGATCCCGCCTCTCCCTACTTCCCTCCTTTCACCCTGACTCAAATCACTGAAAGTTTACTAAGAATGTCAATATAAAACACTTAATGTTATCAGGGTTCTACCCTCCCTTACGAAAAAGAAGTTTATTCAAGTGTTCTATTAGTATACTTCTTTTAAACTAAAAATAAGAAAGTATACTTTAAGACTACTTTTTATATACTTCTCAGAAATATGCTTTATGTACTTCTCAGAAATATACTTCAAATTGCACTTAAGTGTACTTGACTTATACTGAGAGAAAAGTCCAAGTATATTTAGCCTATACTTGTTGATCAATATATACTTAAAAGTATAATTAAATATTCTAAGTATTTTTGGCTTGTACTTGTGTTTACTATTTTAATTGAGTAGCTTATTAAATACTTTTTTAAAAACATAATATTACACAGCGTCTTATAAACTAACATGTTCAGCTTTAGGCTATATAACAAAGTTTCGGGTGGAATAGCTTATAGAGTAAATAAAATAAGCATGGAAAATAAGTTTATTCAAGTGTTAGTATACTTCTTTTAAACTAAAAAGAAGAAAGCATACTTTCAGTCTACATTTTATATACTTCTCAAAAATATACTTAAAGGGTTACTTCAGGATTTAGCATTAAGCTTTGTATTAGTAGAAAACCTGTAGTATTTTCGAATTACCATGCTTTCCCCCCTCATATCCCCCTGAGAGGAGAGATTTATGTATTTTTTGTCTGGAAAAAATCCTCCGATGAGGCAAAAATCGTCATTTTGCGTCATCGGAGGATTTTCTGGCCAGAGGCTAAAGACTACAGCCAGTAGATGGCGTTGTTCCGCATGTTTTCAACCCGCCCATACAGGGTGGGATCTCACTCACAGAATGTACACAGTATCAGCCGTCTTTCTTTGGAAGCTAAGCTAGCATGCTCTTGTTCTGTGGAGAAAGCTGAATAATAGGAGAAAGCTGAGTAAGTAGGGGTTACCATCTTCCTTTTCCCGGACTTGTCCGGCGGGCGAGACTGTTAAAAATGTCCGGGATTCGGCTTTTGCGTTCTACGGTCGCCATTCATTGTTTACATGCACACCTCTCCTTTCAATCTAACTGAATTAATTCCGATCGGTGAATCTGACTGTAGTGTTTACATGGACGCTAAACAAGTGCGTTTGATGCGGTTGATGTGCGTTTTAACATTGCTAAGAAAATTCCCGCTCCTCCGTGAGAGATGCGTTCTCCCGCGGCCGTCAGCCTCGTCCTGCTCGCCACAGTAAACATGATGAATGGCGACTGTAGAACGCAAAAGCCGAATCCCGGACATTTTGGGTCTCTAAATCCCTGGCAAACTCATCACTTAGGCTAGCCTTGTTGTTTTCAACTGTGCTCTCTAACCGGTAGGTGTGGCCTCCTAAGGCAGCGAAGCAAGTGCATTCTGGGAGTTGTTGTCTTTCATCCACATAAGCCAAAAATAAATTTTCTGGCTTTTCTCAGTCTAGAAAGCTCCAAATTCAAAAATTTCTCCACATTTCTTCTACTTAAATGACATATTTTAAATACACATTCATCTTCCCAGAGGTGAAGTATCCCTTTAAAGGGACACTTCACCCATTTGCATTAAGCTTTGCATTGTTAGAAACCCAGTCATACTATTGAATGGTCGTGCAACACTCTCTCATTTTCCCCTGACACGGGAGAAATCTGTTATTTACCTCTTACACTTCCTCCTACAATGACGCAAAAATCGTCATTTTGCGTCATTGTAGGAGGAAGTGTTAGAGGGGGGGATTTCTGTTAAGACTACAGACACTAGTTTCTCATCTTTCCCAGGGTGGGGCGCGCTCACGCTACAGACCTATTACAGATCAGTGGGTGGGACTTTACTCTCTGAAACTGAAAGCAATATCCTCCATCTTGTTTGAAGCTAAGCTAACAGGCGCTGTGGAGACAGATGTACAGTTATGACAATAGCGGAGGAGAGTGCTCAATATGATATAGAAGAAGAGGATTTCGGAAGTCTGATGCTTGAATCAGGTGTTTGTGGCTACCTTTACAAGCCGCATTATAGCGAAGAGCAGCCGAGGCAGAAGACCTGCCTGCCGCGGACGAGGAGCCCGGACTGGCTCGAGTTAGGGCGGACTGGTGGCGCCGGTGATGCAGCTACGAACCGCTACGAACACAGAGATAGAGTCCGTCTGCGGCAAAGAATTTCAACGATGACAATTTCTCCTGGACGAAATCTCTGAATCAGACGAGGACACGGACGTTTGTGTTGTGAACTATCCTAGTTTCGCACCGCATATGTTCTGACTGAACATCCAGGTACCATGCAATAATTCACCTTTTCGAAAGAAATACAAACGAGGAGTAATGCACTATATGAGTTCGCCAACTAACTAGACATTTTGTGTGAATGTGAAATGAATTTCAAGCTCTGGTAGTAGCTAGCCTTGTAGACGGAAGAGTGATTTCTCTTATAGGCAGATATGCGCTTTCTGGATTAGTGGGAGTGGCTTGCGGAGCTGTGCAATGTGGTGCATTGTGGGAGTTGTTGTCTTTCATACAAATGCGTTCTGAAGTTATTTTTTGTCTTTTCGCGGTCACGAAGGCACCAAATTAAAAAATTATTTTACATTTCGACTACATATATGACCCACTTTAAATAAAAAACAATGTTCAAATGGGTGAAATGACCCTTTAAATACACTTAAGTGTACTTGACTTATACTGAGAGAAAAGTTCAAGTATATTTGGCCTCTACTTGTACTCAATCTTTTGATCGAGATATACTTAAAATTTTAATTATTCAAAGTATACTTGGCTTGTAGTTGTGTTAACTCTTTTGATCGAGTAGCCTATTAAATATACTTTTTTACATTGTTTTTCATATAGACTTATGAAACTTTGTTTGAAAATATTGATTAAAATGTTGATATAGAACAGATATGTTTCTAATTATGCGTATCTGAATTTTTGTGTAGGCTAGTCCACTGGTAGTGTACATATTTACTTTAATTAAACTTTTCCCCACCATTGACTGAATTTTTCAGCTATCCATGTTTTCACTGGTATACGGTAGGGAGCGCTATGACAGTTCTAGTACAGCATTTCTGGATCAAAACACAGGAGAAGAAGAAGCTGAACCATGTGATAGAAGATTGCTCACTCAAATGTAAAATAATGTGATCATCAAACATTAAACAGCTTGTAAATCAAAACTGCTTAGTGTTTCCAAATGAAATGAAGCGTAGGCTAACCCATGAAGAGAAAACGACTGTGAATCTTTGGGGGTGTTGGACTCGATCTACTCCACCTGTGTTTTGATCATCGTTCTGGATCTGATCAAGGCGTAGTCTTTGACAAATATGTGATTTTCTCAACTATTTTCTCAACATTTTAACAAAATGTTGCCTTTCTTTATGAAACTTACTGACATTCAAGTGTTGATAAAAAAGGATTAAGCTAATAAAATGTTTTTAAAATTAAAGTAGAGTTAAAGGTATTTTTCAAGTATAAAAAAAAAAACATTTGAACATAGGCTAGTAGTATACTGTAGGCCTACTGCAACTGCAAAAATTGTATATTAAATAGTAAACTGTAAGTATAATGTTAAGCTCACTTAAAGAAAACTTGTAGAATAAAACTACTAAACTAGTAGTTTACTGAGAGTACACTAAAAGAGTAAAAATAATATATAAATGGTAGCCTGGTTAACACCAGACCCTTCTCAGTGAGTGTAGGGTCTGGAGAAGCTATGTAGACAAATCATTTCCAAAGGGGCGTCACCAACCGATGTAGCTCAAATTCCTCTGGGCGCAATTGGATAGTCTTAACCAATCAGAACGATGAAGCACTGTAAACCCAGATTTTGTTTCTAATTAAACTTACGAGTAATCATTACTTATTCTTTTATGTTTAGTAAAAACCTGCTATCATTACTAAACAACATTAGTTGTTTGTACTATTTAGCTGAAAGATTCATTGCACTAATCATGTTAAGCTGAGATAATGTTAAGCTTCTGTAAGGGAGGGGCGTGGCCTATTTAAACAGGTGACAGTGCGCAGAGTGTGCCATTGCAAGATTGAACCGAAGTCGAACATTACCAGCTTAACTTATTACTAAACAGACTGACTTTATTTCTATCAGACGTCTACAAAATATCTTGTTGAGAATCAACAGAGGTTTAGATGTTGATTATTTATTGTTTCATTTGTAGTCACCATGATGGTGAAAGGTGTTGGCTTTAGTTGGTATCTAGCCTTTGATATTTAAATATTATATTTACTCTGACTGTTATAACTGTGAGTTTAAAAGTCACAATAGTTATAGCAAAAAGCTAAGAGTACTGTTATTTATAAATCTCCTTCTACGTTTTTGCTATTGGTATCATGTAAATTCTGCCTCAAATGTTTATGATTGGTGTCAAAATGGTAAACTATAAGTATGATATTAAGTTCTCCTAAAGAATACTACTAGTTTAGTAGTTTTAAACTACAAGTTTTCTTTTCATGTACTCTCAGTAAACTACTAGTTTAGTAGCTTTATACTACAAGTTTTCTTTAAGTGAACTTAACATCATGCTTATAGTTTACCATTTATATATTATTTTTACTTTTTTAGTGTACTCTAAGTAAACTTGTAGTATAAAACTACTAAACTAGTAGTTTACTGAGAGTACACTAAAAGAGTAAAAATAATATATAAATGGTAAACTATAAGCATGATGTTAAGTTCACTTAAAGGCCATGTTGCAGGTTAACAACCACTGTCGATTAATGGGTACATAAATCACTCAAGATATGTATATCATTTTTAAAATGTCCCAAAAATGGCCTTAAAGCCTAGTTTTTTACGTTTTTGGTATTAACGGTTTTTTTACGCAACTCGGTGATGACGTCACGTTGGGGAGAAGTGGAGGAAAGGTAGCCTCAGCCTAGTATTATGGTACGTTCAAAGTCATCTCGTATAGATCGTATTTACGAGTTGAACGCCACCACAATGTCGTAAATACTTAATAATTAAATGCATGGTCCGAGGAGAATGAGTGGAGAGTTGGTGAAGTGTTCTGGTGAGTTGCTATCATTTAACAACGCAGCAATGAGCACTGGAGCTAGTCTACGAGCAGCAGTGCACAATAACGACACTTTTTTTTTTTCATCTAGAAATAGAAGGCATCATGCTAGCTATATGGGTGTTTCTAAGCGTTTATCTCTTCCTCCGGTGAAAATGTTGTTGCAAACGTAGCCGCCGCATGTCTGTCGCTGTGTTTGGCAGGTGCTTGTCTGGGCGCCGGCGGTGCCGTCCCATGGAAACTGCGCTGGAAAGCTTGTGCTGTAGGGAAGTGAGTGTGTTTTGGTCGCTGGTCGAGGAGCTCACCTCGCACCAGATGTGACGTGCCTCACTCAGCATCCAGAGTTTTTACACCCAGCACAAACAGTAGTTCACCATTGTCAATCTACCTAACGTTATATATTTCTATATATTTATCTATCTAGCTGCTAGCTATCTATGCTATTGCTAACATTATGCTATCTGGCTGTCTGCCTATCTCTCTATACTACTGCTACTCGTCTCTCTAGTCACTCTCAATGCGGGCCGCGGGCTTTGGTAAATTCTCTCCCCAACGTGACGTAATGGCATTGTGGGGGAAAGGAGAGTCGTTGCAAACCGCTCTACTTTTTCGTATTATATTCCGCTTTGTGATACCCAACGACATAAAATACAATGGGTAACAGTTTAAATGTTTATTACCAACAAGTAAATAGCACAAATTCGATGAAAAAAAAAACCTGCAACACGGCCTTTAAAGAAAACTTGTAGTATAAAACTATCAAACTAGTAGTTTACTGAGAGTACATTAAAAGAAAACTAGTTGTGCACTTGAAGTTTACTACTGTTACACTTATAGTACACTTAACCCTCTGGGCTTCTTCGTATAATAGTCACACTTAGCTTCCTCCCGCCCGAAAACAGGCGAAGCCTTAAAATTTTACTTTACTTTTTCCCAGGATAACCAATCAAATATATTTTTGTTCTATAATGTTTTCTGATTATTATTTCGAATTTTTGGAATTTTTTATGATATTTTGCATTAATTATATAATTTTTATGAGCTATTTTTTCCATTAGAATTAATATATTATTTTTTTTATTTTTTATTTTTCAATAAATGCAACATTTCACATCAAAATAGAGTGCAGGCCTAAAAAACAAAAATTTCAACTGAGAAGAGCGCCATCTAGTGGCTTCAAAATTTATTAATTTGTGTCATGTCCTATAACCGCCTATAGGCGGCCTATAACTTTTTTATTTATTTATTTGATTTATTCCCATTCGGAAAGAAAAACAATTATTACTAAGCAACCACTGAATGGAACAACACAAATTATATATCATTTTAAAGCTTAGGATCTCAGCTACATTTATTAACTCCTAACGAGTGCTGAGTAATCCCTCTAAAACCGAGTGTACCGCCAGCAGGCGCCACCTAGCTGCGAAAATATTCTTTACCATATTTTTAAAAAATCTTGCCTTGATTAACACAAAGTTGATGTCATTTGAAAGCTTAGAGTCTGAACTTTACAGTGAATGTATCCACTTTGAAAAACTCTTAAGTATTGCTGAGTTATTTGCTGATAAATAGAATTTCTTTTTTTTCATAATCTATAAAATAATGTACTGCAATGTGTCAAAAACATCATACAGCTCATGAAACATTCTCAGATAATTGAAAATGGCACTTCATTTTTTACAGCATATTATTACAATTAAAATGAGCCCAAAATTAACATAATCTATTGCTTTTATGACAAGATATTCTTCATGAAGTAAAAATTGCCCATGAGGGGGTGTCAAAGACTGTACAAAAAGGCTATCTCTTTTCAAAATGCTGTAACTTTTGATTCCTTTGTCCAAAAATTATTATTTTTTTTATCCAGATGCAGCTAACATGTAGGGGGACTTCACTAAAAAAGAATTTTCCTCCTACCTTATTTCCTTCCTGAGTTATTCCATGACAAAAAGAAAGATATGCAAAATCATAATAAAAATTATATATATATATATATATATATATATATATATATATATATATATATATATATATATATATATATATATATATATATATATATATATATATATTGTCTTTTATCCGCTGTTTCTTGGCAGGACAATGTCCAAATGTAATGTAATTTATATTTTCAAAAAATTTAAAAAGAGTTCTTTCAAACGATACCTACCTTTTGACTCTCCTTGCTATAGTTTTGGAGTTATTATGATTATATCATTTTTATATAGTTTGGGGCAAAATTTGCTGTTTCAGTCTTACCAGTTCATTTCTCTGTGTGTGTGTGTGTGTGTGTGTGTGTGTGTGTGTGTGGGGGTGTGTGTGTGTGGGGGGGAGGGTGTCTTATTTGCACTCTTGATGTTCTAGAGCAGGGGTTCTCAAACTATCTGGAGATAGGGACCCCTCATAGGGCAGAAAAAATTCCAAGGACCCCCTCATAACCGCAACACAAATGTAATAGCTAAATGTAATAGCTAAATAGCTAAAGAGAAAGATGGGATAGGGGCAGGGGCGTTTCTAGGTTTTAAAAACATCAGGGGCTGAGCCTGAAACATTAGGGGCTGGGGGTGGGTTACAAGATAACATGATTCGATACAGATAATAATGTATATTGTAGGTCTATAGGGACAGCCACACCAGCCCACATTACACCACAGACACGTGCATTGAAATGTAAGGTAGTTAGGGGGGTTCGGGGGCATGCTCCCCCGAGAAAATTTGGATTTCTCGGAGTTACATATGTGCATTTTAAGGTGTTTGAAGGCCCCCCAAAACTGGATTACAATAGCTTTAAAAGCATGTAAGTGGGCAGTAGCATAAATTATCAAGCAGATAACAGATTCTTAAACATGAGAATGAGAATAAATGTTGAAATGAATGATCCACACTACAAAATGGAAATTGAGAATGTTTCTTCTTATTGTTGACAATACACAATCACATATTCCAAACAGGAATGGCCTTAAATGAGAAATCTTTCAAGGATTATTTTGCATATAGATGTTACATTTCAATCAAACACCAGTGCAATCTTTTGTTTGTTTATTTTATAAATATATATCTATACTTATATTTTGCTTATAGTTTCTGTAATTAGCAAAGAACATCTGTGTTAAATAGGAATACATTGTAATAATGTTAATCAAGCTGACTAAATCACGACTGTGCAGCAGTTCACACTCACAATAAAAATACAATATAATTTAAAACAAAGACAAGCTCATTATACAAAGGAAATAATATTACAGATCTAGACAAATTGGGTTGCTTATAGTTAAAAGAATGTCAAGAACGATCATTTAGGCTAGATGTATTTTTCACATTTTTGGTCACAATATAATTTTTTTATGACACGAGTCAGTTTTGATGACTTTGCAATATTGATAAAATGTTAGAATATTAATAATGAAAAATTACACAGTTTTAATCTCCCTTTTGGTTATTTCAATACTTAATTGACGACAGAACACGACGTACATGCTCGTAGTTTCTTTTGCGTGATACAGTGCGCGCTGCATTTGCGCTTGATATTGAAGAGTGCACGCTGCGAGCACACGGCTGATACGACAGGAAACTTTTACTGACATATAGCAGCAAAGCAGCAGCAAAGCCAAAGCACAATGAAATAAGGCGAGGGGTTTACATAGGCTATTGCCCAGTTTCATTTTTGTCAGTCAACTTTTCAAAAAACATTCAGGGCTACACTCAAAACATTCGGGGCTGAAGCCCCGGCAAAATCGTTAACATGTGCTGAGGGGGTGCTAGATCATTGACAGGGGGGGCTGCGCAATTATATATATATATATATATATATATATATATATATATATATATATATATATATATATATATATATACACTATTAATAAATGAGCTAAACTTGGCCACTAAATATTTAATATTCAATTATTTTAATGATCACAATTAAAGTTTTAATTTTATTAAATTAAACAAGCGCAACATTCAGCATTCAATCAAATATTCTAAAAGATGTATTAATTAATAATAATGTTATAATATGTGTGCGTACAACAAGCAAGATGTGCGTTTGTAAATCCGGTGGCGCGTGCATTGATTTTTATTACAGTGTCGGCTGCAAAGATGAAGTTGACGATCGCCATATTCGCAGTGAACGCGCCTGTAGAGAGAAATGCACATCATGGATTACATAATCAGAGAGTAGCCTTTTTCTTTTCGTTTTGAATTATTTTGTTTAAAGACATTTCAAGCTTTGTGTATTTGATGTATTTCTCATGTCTGTGTGAGGCATACACTGAGTTTCGTTAAGTTAGGATGAGATGCGCTCCAGTTAACGTGCAGTGCAAGTGACCGCGCGGGCGCCTCCATGATTATTGTCTGTTACATTTGCAACTTATTCATTAAAAACAATCAATTGGTTGATGAAAAATGTATTCAAATTAAGATACAATTTATACAAAACGAAATTCACTTTAAAGAAAGGCTTTCTACAAAACAAAACTTAATGAAGTGGTCAAAATCATATAACCCGCTCCACGTCTCTCGATATATTGCGCATTCTATCTTACTCGTGCTGTTGCACTTTTCATAAATCAACATAAACGAAACAAAATAACATCATAATATTTGAACAAATATGAAACTAAATGCGCTTATTTAATGGCTACAACAGTATAGTAGGCCTACAGACTCTCTGCAAATTGCTGCACATTCATTTAATTCTGAATTTTTCACAAACAAGTTGAAAGGCATTTGATCAAATCAAGTTCACGGATAATTGTGCGTGCATTTATTAATCATTATGATACTAAAATCATAACAAAGTAGGCTATGTAAATCAGATGAGCCCAGAATATGAACGCAACGTTAAACGCAACAAATGCATAGCCTACACGTTAAGCATTTTCCTCCCATATAAAACCATTATAAGAACGCTTAATGTGGCTTAATGCAGATAAGAATGTCCCCTTATCATGGCGAAATTACGAGATATTATGTCGAAATAACGACTTTGACAGATTGACGTAATACAACAGAGTTTCTATTGGCCCAAAGTTAAAGCGAGGGGAGTGCTGATGAACACAATGCGCCTGTTTAATTGGCTTTTATTCATTCATTAGCTGTGAGACGTGAAGTTAAAACCTGAGGGAAATGTTTTGGTAGATTGGCGTAATGTAAAAGCCGAATGTTCATTGGTCTAACGTTACACGCGCGGGAGTAATGAATGACGATGGGCCCTGCACTTTCTCCGGGTATGTTTATATTTTATAGCGAACTTTCCACGGACCCCCAGGCAGTGCGCCACGGACCCCTAGGGGTCCGCGGACCCCACTTTGAGAACCACTGTTCTAGAGTGTCACCCCTTCATTGCTGTACACTTTTTTTCAGCACAGTGGCTGATCTGTAGCTTGTACCACCAAAAGTTTCTCAGAGTTTTCCTATTTTTTCGGATTTCCCATTCATTTCCTATGTCGCCCGTTTTCGGGCGGGAGGAAGCTAAGTGTGACTTTTTTTTTTACGACCCTTTAACATATCAGAATCATCTCCTTGATTTTTTTGTGTGTTCATATAGGTAATAAAACAAAAGTCACCAAGTTTCACCCCCATCCGATGAAGCAAAAAAATTAAACAATTCGAAACGTTCAAGTTTTCGGGCGAAGAAGCCCAGAGGGTTAAACATATACTTTTATATACTTCAAGTGGGCCAATTTAGTCCCAAGCGGTATTAAAATAGTACACTTACAAGTTTACTACTAGTACATATTGACATTAGTATACTTACTACATAAAGTATACTTAAAAATATACTTGAACATTACTCAAGTATACTTCATAAAATGAACTTGAAGTATACTTTTCTTTGTAAGGGCTGGCAGCTTTGTCTGTGTTGTCTTTGTTTCATGTCTCTATGTGTCGTGCTTAAACACATGGCTCTGTCTTTGTTTGTGTTGGCTTGGCCATGTGCTCCTCTGTTCCTTCCTCCTTGTTTCCCTGTACCACGCCCTCTTGAGTCCTTGTTTGTCTGAGAGTTGTCACCTTTTCCTCATGTTCTCTGCTCCCTTTATACGTGTTCTCTTGCCCTCATGTTTTGCCAGTTCGTTGTCATTGAGTGTGTTGTGCTGTTACTTATTGCTCATAGTTCCAGCTGTGGATAGTGATGGCAAAATGAGGCTTCCTGAACCACCGAGACCTCACAGCCCATTGCTTCAGCCAAAGGCTCATTACTGGAAGCTTCATTCGCATTACTCATTAGTGACACCTAGCTACTGTGCAAAGAAATAGCAGACAAATTAATTCATTCTGAACCAGTGTCTTCAAGTGCCAGTGCTAGTGGCAGCTGGTATAAATGAGGACACTGATGCTTTCTGAACCTGGACTTTACACCGAACCTGGTTTCAAAGAGTTGTCCTCATTTTAAGTATCTTCACTTCTACCAGGGGTGGAAAGTCCAGGTTCAAAAAGTAAAAGTCCTCCTCAGTATTTTGTTCCAATCACCTGGATTTGATAAACAGATTAATTAAGATAGAAGTCCAATTCCTGCAAGTCAATAAGTTCTTGAATAGACTATGTGAGAATGATCTTTAGCCCCCTCTAGTGTCTAAACATAAGCACACTTTCTGTCATTCGCTTTAACTGTGTTTCTTTTATGAGACTCATGAAGTCCCTTTTCATTTCTTAAACTGTTTTATTTTTAGTTGCAATACTGTGGTGCTCAGTGACAGAGAGGATGATGATCAGAAGAACAGAGACATTGAATGGATGCCTTCATGTACATCTATTCATCTATTACTCTTTAAAAACCTAGACAGCAACATATTATAGTTTCGGCCCAGATCCGGACCACATCTGGGCTGTGTGGAATCCAAGTGTACGAGATTTGGGCCGGATCTGGCCAACACTATGTTGCTGTCTGGGAATAACCATAGACAGTATATAATCTGGACACAGCGACCCCATAGGTTTCAACAGAGAAAAGTGAAGTCAATTAGAAGCTCTCACTTCCTGATGGTCGAGCGTACTGCGCAGACTCAAACTGAGCTTGACTACGTAGATGTGACGTGAGCAAACCGTCTGTCTTCTAGTAGCTGTGCCAAGAGAAATCTGAATCATTCCCTTCAGAAACTCGCAGAGACGGAGAGTGTGAGTAGGAGGTGTCCATGAGCTTGGAGCAGGAGAAACTTTTGCTAAGTATTCTGATTAATTATTTTGTCATTTTGCCTCCACGTCCCCCCGATTGCCTGCAAGCTTCTCCTCCTGTCCATATGGTAATTCTCTACTGTGCGACAGAGAGTCGAGTGGTTATGATGCAATCGTTAGCCTATTTTTACAAAAACTGCTTCTACGGGGCCATAACGTAAGATACAAGGTAATGGAGCCTTTTATACATTTTCGTGTTTCTTTAGAAATAAATAATGGACAAATGGAGTCTTTAAACGCCTCAGATGTAAAGTTATTCGCTGTCAAAGTGACGCCAAAATGAATGGAAGTCAATGGAATGCTAACAGCAGGTGATGGTCTGCTAATCAATGGCGGCGCCCGGGGAAACTTCAATATTTTATGAAACCCTGCCCCCTGGGAATAACCTATTATAGAGGTAGAGTGGGGGTAAAACGCCTCCCACTTGTTTTTCCCAAAATAACCACGAGAGGGAGTCAAGATGCATTTTTACTGTTGCTATGCACTACGTTCAAATCTCCATGGAGAAGAGCTGACACCAGCAACGTATTTGAAGAGAAGAGGATTACATGGTAAGTACTTTAATTTTCAGATATTAGTAAACAAGTGTTTAAGAGAATATTGTTCTGCAGGATATGATGTATGATAGATGAATAGTTAAGTCTGTAGTTTGAGAGCATATGTTATTTATAAGGTATATAATTATATTTTAAAAATGAAAACATTTTTTAAAAGTCATAGCTTGTGGAGTAAATCGGCCCCTACGCTGAGGGGTAAAACGCCCACCAGGGGGCATAGTTTCTCTCTATCATAATTACTATAATAGTCTTTTTTTTTTTTTTTTTTTTTTATTATATTATTATTTATTTATATTCAAAAATA
This sequence comes from Scardinius erythrophthalmus, assembly GCF_964197995.2. Lineage (NCBI taxonomy): Eukaryota > Metazoa > Chordata > Actinopteri > Cypriniformes > Leuciscidae > Scardinius > Scardinius erythrophthalmus. The sequence goes on from NC_138223.1 coordinate 47,138,693, forward strand.
GGACATACAGGAGGAAAACAACATCTTCTGTACATCAAAAAAGTCTATAGACAAAACACAATTAGGCCAGGGGGTTATCAAAAACAAAGTATAATATAAAGAAAGCAAAGAAAGGAAAAAAATTAAATAAATATCTTGTAAAGCTTACAGAGGTCATATGATCTAACAAATCACTATAATAGTGTTCTCATGATAATCGCAGAAATCAACGTCAACAGCGTCGTCTGATATCCCTCAGGACTACGTGATAAATGCACCTCACAACTATGGGGCGCCGTTTGTAAAGCGGTTCACGCTGAAAATAACAGCAACATTTTGTCACATTTAGCTTCAAACAATGTTTAAAAACCTGGTATGAATTTTTGACGGTCACTTTTTAGCACATTTACAACAATATTTGTCAACTTAAAGATATTTTAAATAGTTAAATCTAAATATTAAATGTTATACCTAAATGTTAAATCTAAATGCTAAATCTAAATCTAAATGTTAAATCTAAATCTAAATCTAAATGTTAAATCTAAATCTAAATGTTAAATCTAAATCTAAATGTTAAATCTAAATGTTAAATCTAAATGTTAAATCTAAATCTAAATGTTAAATCTAAATCTAAATGTTGAATCTAAATGTTAAATCTAAATCTAAATGTTGAATCTAAATGTTTCGGGTGAAACTAAATATTTAACTAATATGCAAATTCAAAATGCCAGTAGGCTAACTGGATTTAGATTCAACATTTAGATTTAGATTTAGATTTAACATTTAGATTCAACATTTAGATTTAGATTTAACATTTAGATTTAGATTTAGATTTAACATTTAGATTTAGATTTAACATTTAGATTTAACATTTAGATTTAGATTTAACATTTAGATTTAACATTTAGATTTAGATTTAATATTTAGATTTAACATTTAGATTTAGATTTAACATTTAGATTTAGATTTAGATTTAACATTTAGATTTAGATTTAACATTTAGATTTAGATTTAGATTTAACATTTAGATTTAACATTTAACATTTAGGTGTAACATTTAATATTTAGATTTAACTATTTAAAGTATCTCTAAGTTGACAAATATTGTTGTAAATGTGCTGGCAAACTAATTTGTGAGGCATAGCTATCTGATTTATCAAAACGATTCCATTTACACCTGGTCACATAAATGTATTTTTGCGAAACGGATTTAAATTCTATCTTCAATTCTCGCGCTATATGCAGATTTAATGGAGTGCACGTCATGAAAGCAACATGAGCTGCATTTCATAGATCATCAGCTAAAATTTCAAAATCAAAGACCGCAATAGCCTAAGAGAGAGCAAGTAAGCTTACTGGTAAGATCATTTCGTTTCTTTACTTTTAATGATTAAGATTGTGTGTTAAGCGTCTGCGACTTACTTTCACTTTGATTTGTGATAGTTTGCACGTTGGCTTGATGCAGTTGCTCATCTGCAGTGATGCGTGTTCCAGCGCGTCGTCATATCTGGATATAACATAGCCTATAACACGCTCTCACACGTTTTTTTTTTTTTTAAGTGTTTTTTGGAAGAAGTAGAATTTGGTTTCTTTCAACAACCATTAGGCTACACTTGTCCAGTTTCGTCTGGAGTGCGTCTCAGACCTCCTCCTGAAGTGGTTTGAGCGATCGGATTCAAATCCGTCTCGAATGCATTTCGGAGGGCATTTAGCCTACACCTGGACTTTTCACGATCGGATAGCTATCAGATCTGAGAAAACGCACGAAGTGACATTAACAGCACCCATGACAAAAACATACGCACAAAAGCCGAAAACAAACGTTGGTTGGCCTCTCACGTCCAAATTTGACGAAGTGGTGGGGGAAGTGACGTATACCGTAAAGCAGTCGAATTTTGTAGTTCTTCTTGTGCTCTGGTTACTACCCGAACCCTGAAGTTACATAGTGCCAGTAAAAACGATACAGACCCTGTCAGGCTATGGCAGACGTGTCATTCAACCTATTGTAAGTCGATGTACCATCACAAGGATCTTGGAAATATATTATGAAGGTTGAAAAGTTCCATGTTGTTGCTTTAAAAATCAAGAACATATGTTGAAAATTACTGCTATAAAATCACACTAAATGTCTTACTGTGTTTTTGAGCTGTTGCTTCACTCTGGCTGAGGTTTCGGTCCTTAGTAGCATGAACATCTTCATGTCTGTCCAGTCCCCTCTCGTTGGACTTGCTGCAGGTCTCGATGTCAACACTTTTATAAATGCCCTCCAGTTCCATTATGACTTCTGCATCTCTTCAGTTGAGCTGTGGACTTTAGGAGGACGAGTGCAGGGCTTTTTATAGAGAACCTTCCCTAGAATTTACATATTGCTGACCAACAAGAATTCAAACTTTGATGCACTGTGCATCTTCATGCAATGAATGTCAATCATGCTGAGTTGATGCCCCCCCTCCCCCCTCTTCATTTCACTAAAACTTCATTTCAGCCAGAGTCCAAACTCAACTGTAAAATAGGAAAATTTGTAAAAATATACCATAAATATGTCAGACATATTCATAAATATTTCCTAATTCTCTTATAATTAACTGATTTTAGAGCAGTTTTTTTCTTGCATAGTGACAAACAGCACAGCTCATTGTGCAGCTTTCTTTATATACTGGTGAAAATTAGTACAATAATTCTTGCCTTCAGAGATTTTTGTTAATTTACTCACAAAATGACTTCAAACATTAATCTTTAGTACTTTCTTTTTGGTTTAAAAAATGCAAAGATAAGCATTAAAATGAACTTGTTACAACCATTTTGAACTTTCTATTGAGCATTATTTGCGCTCAGTGTCACTATGAGGTGATGAACTTCAGACTGATGTGCTGTGTTAAACACTAATGCACACTTCCTTCCAAAGAAACTTACTTTTACATCCTGATGAGCTTGAATTATTGGAAAATTACACAGCATAAGGTTCACACAACATAAGGTTACTCTATGTTGAAGATTATAATATGCATTATGCATTTCGGAATCAATATTGGATCAGTATACTCTAAAAGTGTATTGTTTTGGGACAGTAATCAGAATAGATGACCTTGCTAGACTTCTTTTATTAGGACATTTGCTTAAACATTGTAAGTCAAGCTAGTATACATTATTTAAAGGTCCCGTTCTGCGTGATCCCATGTTTCAAACTTTAGTTAGTGTGTAATGTTGCTGTTAGAGCATAAATAATATCTGTAAAATTATAAAGCTCAAAGTTCAATGCCAAGCGAGATATTTTATTTAACAGAAGTTGACTACAAAAAACGGCTCGATTGGACTACACCCCTCTACTTCCTGCATTAGTGACATCACTAGAACCTTTTCTTGACTAACCTCCGCCCACAGGAATGCTCCCTCAACTCTACTGGCTACTTGCGCACTTCTTATAACTTAGCCTACTGTGTTTACTAAGCTCTTACGGTGATTTTCTGAAGTAAAACTGACGCTTCATCTTTTGTGTGATGTACAATAAACTTTATTAAACTCATCAGTACATGTTTGATCATCATTCAGACAGCCGACTTGTAGGCTATTAATAAATAATGGATACATAGCCTACAAGCAGATGACAAATACGTTATAATAACCGTAATTAAACTACTAAACCATACCTGTTTCATCTCTATACAGCACTCTGACTCTGTAGGCATTATTGTCCGACTCGAAATGAACGCCGTTACTGAGAGTTTCTGATATTATCATCATTCCGTGAGATGAATTTTTCCTGACAGACTGAGCGCGAGCTCATGAAGCTCCGCCCCCTGTGTCGTCCAGCAGCACCTCATTTGCATTTAAAGGGCACACACTGAAACAGCTCGTTTTTCTGAGCCCCAAAAAATGTCAATTTAAACATGCTGTAAAAAATGATCTGTTGGGTATTTTGAGCTGAAACTTCACATACACACTCTGGGGACATCAGAGACTTATTTTACATCTTGTGAAAAGGGGCATATAACGGGACCTTTAATTTGCTGAGTAACAGGATAGTTATAAAAAAAGCAACAGTCAAAATTAACTCATGATTAACATACATTAAAAGTTGAAATTAAGCTATCCTGAATTTTGTAATATGATCTTGTCATCAAAAGCTGTAGTCTGGCATTAGGGCCGCTTTGACTGATCCTGCTGGAGACTCAACATGCCGTCGTATTTTTCTTTGAGTTCAGCGCTCGTCTTGCTCTGCTCCAAACTGGGCCAAAACTCCACCCACACAGCAAAATCCCTAGAGTTGAATTAACTCTGTTCAGTGAACATTTGGTCCCTCTCTAAAGAGAGTTAAAATAACTCTGAATCAGAGTTAAAGTTAATGAGATACTTATGTGATTAATTAAGTGATGATTGGGCATTAATGATGAACATCTGCTGTTAACAAGTTCTCAGCAGAGGAGGATTAAACAACTCCATAAACAGCATTACCAGCTTCACTTATTACTAACCTGGGGTGCGTTTCCCGAAAGCATCGTTAGCCAACTATGGTCGCAAGTTCCGTCATTACCAATAGAGTTCAATGGACATTGCGATGAACTTGCGACCATAGTTGGCCAACGATGCTTTTGGGAAACGCACCCCAGACTGACTTTATTTCTGTCAGACGTCTACAGAAGGTCCCATTAAGAATTAACAGAGGTTTAGATGTTGATGATTTATTGAAAATGTATGATCACCATTATGGTGATGAGTGTTTCCTTCATTTGGGCACTGGGCAGTTTCACTCTTCTGACAAGTTTGTGGTTTTTGTAACAGCTTTTAACAAAACACATAATTTGTTACAAAGAAAGCCAAAAAAAGATGATAGGATGACATAGTGTTTAATAACAGATAGTAAAAAAAATGCCCTTATATCCTCACTGTCCAAAAGTGGTCATTTGATGTTATTAGATTATATTCACTAACAATTAGTGATGGGCATTCCGGCTCTTTTTCGTGAGCCGGCTCGTTTGACTCGGCTCACTGAAAAGAGCCGGCTCTTTTTGACTCACAAACGGCTCTTTAAAAAATATGTTTTAACTCGCTTAAAGTCCACCACACAACTGTGCAACGTGAATATTCACATTTTTAATTGTCCATAACAACCCAAAAACTAGCCTGCTTGCCTTGCACATCTAATTAATTGGCAAAGTTATGACTGACTATTTTTCGTACCTTCTTTTTTTACTTTTTAATGTGGATATTATTGAGCTTGTAGAAGTTCAGCTCTTGCGTTCTTCTGAACATCTTGCGCTGCAATTGCCCGATGTCATTTCTGAGTCATATCAGACCATGATCTGTCTCTCTTTTAAATGCCTATTCCACAGTGGTAGGCTACGATTGGCTGTTTTAAAATATAATTAATATCGAAACAAAATAACCCAGACGGCCTCCTCCAATAGTACTGACAGCTGTAGGGTAGACTGTGTACAGTTGAGACATAGGTACAGTTGAGACACCTTAAATAACTTGCGCGCGCAGCATGCACAAGTTGTGATTTTTGCTGTGCACATGCGTATTAGTGTCCTCTTTTATCCTGCAAAATCTGAAGACTGGACGCGTCTCAGATCAGAAGATATCTGCAAAAGTTTTTTTTCTAAGGGAAGGCTTGCATCGTTTTTTGCGCACTCAACTATGAATAACTTATTATCCTTATGTGACTGTTAAACGTAACTGGTACCATTACAAACATTATTCTGTGCCCTAAAAATTGGTATATTCCATGGTAATGAGTCATGCAAGCTCAATGCAAAATCTAGAGAAATGTGCGAAGTGGCCAGCGGGGGATAGTTGAGACACTAGTGTCTCAACCGTACCCCAATAGAGTTATATTACAAAACACGCTGTTTATTTGTTCAGTGTTATGATAGCAGGTTAAACGTCATAATTGGCCAGCATAGGACGCAATTAAAAATACAATTTCATATTTATTATATTTAACTGTATGTTATTAATGAATATATTTTTCTAACATGCATGTTAGAAAGATAACCTAGCAAGTTATCTTATTCTTGTGCAGGATGCCCCGCACGAGAGCTAGGACAACAAATAGGGAATGCCAGGAGACCATTTAGAGAGGGCCGCAAAAGTTGTAGATGAGGGCATATCAATTAGGAAGGTAGCTGAGAAGTTCAAGATTCTGTTGCTTCACTGGCCTGATATGTGAAAAAAAAGAAAAGAGCTTCATCTCTTCATTAGTCTTTTTTTTATTATATTTGCAATGAACATTTAGTTACATTTCCCTCATTAAAAATGGGTGTCTCAACTGTACCATAGTACTGTCTCAACTGTCCCGTACATAGGTACAGTTGAGACAGAGTTGACACAAAAAGCACCTTATTTTTATTCGCTAATTGTGGAAAATGTAAACTACTTATGGGTATTATTGATTGATAATACATTAGTCTACATGCTAATGTAATGTCGTGGCATTTCATGTGAAAATTCAATTCTTTTCCGTATGTATTTTTGTGTGAAAAATCATAACTCAAAAAGTGTCTCAACTGTACACAGTCTACCCTACTATTGAAACTTTTTTCATTTGATTGGTTCAACCGCCGCCCGCCCGAATTTAATTAAAATATTATTTTTCGTCACATCATCCGCCTGATCCGCGGTTTTTCCGCATCTCTATTGTGTGTGTGTGTGTGTGTGTGTGTGTGTCTGTGTGTGTGTGTGTGTGTGAGTTTGCTCTGCCCTCCCTCATGCAGTTTAATTGGTTGACATCGCGTGTATGATTGACAGGAACAGAATGTGAGGCTGATCAGACAGTCGAAACAAATGTGTGTGCGCCTTTAGGCCTATATAATTATGTTTTTGAATTAGTCAATTATTTTAAATGCAATTAAAATCATTCATTATTTCATTATTAGCCTACATAATGATTTAATTTATATAGGCTATATTTTTAAATATAGAGTAGGCTCTTCAGACATGCGAGCCGGCTCCCGTCGTTCACCGACAAGAGCCGGCTCTTAGATCCGGCTCATTCGCGAACGACCCATCACTACTAACAATACTCTTGCCACAGATTGGACATTTTGAATTTTTATACATAATGGGGCTTTTTTTTTTAACAAAGACATCAATAATCATCTTATAATCTCAACAATGGTGACATGCTTCATGCTGCAATGCATGCTGGGAGCCACAATAGTATAAAACTCATGGCTCCCAGGATGCATCATAAATTTATGTATTGTATATAATTATTTATACATTATGCAATTTAGTTATCTATCACTATGCATATAAAAATTATCTAAGAAACTAAAATTTAAATTGCGGTGTTATTGGATTTAATAACTGTGCTTGTGACTGGCCATGTTCCTTAGTGACAACACATCAAACTGGCAAAACATTTTGAGGAAAACAAGCTCAGATCAAGAGAGCCGATAGGGAGTCAACAACTGTGCCCAGGGGCTCGTTCTTCGTACGTTGCTTATTACATCCGAGATCAAATGACACATCCAAGATGATATCATCGTGCTAATCATGATCCGGCTAATTGGGTTCTTCGAACTCACCTGTTGTTTATGATTAGTATCGCTGGATTGAGTTATCTGAGATAACTGCGCGTTCATGCGCTGAGAAGCACCTGGCTGCAGCCTGCAGATTTGGGCGGGGGTGCACCTGGGTGCACCCACAATGCTTCTCATTGGTTAGTGGCAAGTGATGACGTCGATCGAGGCGGGGCCGCATCTGGGGCGGGGCTGCACGTCTCTTCCCGCCAACATCTCTTCTCATTGGTTAGTGGCGTGAAGTCATGACGTGATTCTAACATGTTTTCATTTCCGAAGTTCATCGCTGCATGGTGAGTACATTACAGGCAAGCTACTCTTTTTTTGTTTTAATTTTATTTACATTTTATTTGACCATTTGTAATTCTGAAGTGGCGTTTAGTGTGATATTAACTGGTGTAAAAATGAGATCGTATAGTGCTAACTTTACTCATCATATCACACAAATAACTAGGACAGCGTAGGTGTGTGTGTGTGTGTGTGTGTGTGTGTGTGTGTGTGCGTGTGCGCGTTTGCGTGGAGTCTGTGGTTTTGGTGGGATTAGGATATAGTGTTAAAACCATAGGTTAATACAGAGTTCCTTAAAAAGAAATACAGTGGCAAAAATGAACCAGGAGAAGAATTATAGGATTTAAGGGTAAATAGTAATATACAAAGATATATTGGAGGATATTTTTTTCTATGAATACATTGATAAAATTTGATATTATTGTTATTACTGATTTACTGATTGGCTTCATCACTGTCTCCTCTCCACCAGTAAGCTGGTGTGTGGTGGGCGTTCTGGCGCAATATGGCTGCCGTCGCATCATCCAGGTGGATGCTGCACATCGGTGGTGGTTGAGGAGATCCCCCATTCTATGTAAAGCGCTTTGAGGTCTCAGATAAAGCGCTATATAAATGTAACGAATTAAATTATTATTATTAATATATAAAAATATAAGGTCATGAAAATCTTCAAGCTTTTAAAACTATTTCAGACTTTTAGGATAGGTTTATCAAGCCAAATTAAAGTTTGTGTTGACAAACATTTTTAACTAGTTTGTTGTTCATAAACAAAGTAAGTCTCTTAGGTACTATACAGACAAAGCCAATAACACTCAAGCATATCTTGTCTAACATTTTCCTATAATATGTTTAAAATATAACAAATAAATTCCTTGTATGACTCTGTACTATGGTAATGCCTTTAAAATGATTCCATATTGTTTGTTCTGTATTTTATAGGTGTTGTGAACTGGAGTGCATTTAGTTCCAGGTGCCCTACTTGCTGACTCTGTGCTTGCACTGCACTGAAGTATACAAGCACTGCCCACCTGGGTCTGTGGGTGATGGCCGAAGGGGAGTCCTGCGGGGACTTTATTCTGAGAAGGAGGTTGAGGGCTATTGCTTGGTTGACTGTTTTTCTTTTTTTCAGGCTGAGTAGATTGTGTGTGACTGTACGTACGTGTGTGAGTGTATATGCACATATACAGATAATCACGTACATCAACCGTACACACACACGCATAAGTACACACACACACACATACACACACGTGTACGTATGGACACACACACACGCGTGTACACACAGGCATACGTATACACACAGACAGACGCGTACGTACACACACACACACACACACACACACACACACACACACACACACACACACACACACGTACGTACGTACGCACACTCATGCACGTACATACGTGTGTGTGTGTGTGTGTGTGTGTGTGTGTGTGTGAGTGTACTTGTGAGTGTAAGTACGTGTGTGTGAGTGTACGTACGTGTGAGTGAAAGTGTACGTGTGTGTGTGTGTGTGTGTGTGTGTGTGTGTGTGTGTGTGTGTGTGTGTGTGAGTGAGTGTATGTATGTGTGTGAGTTTACGTACGTGTGTGTGTGTGTGTGTGTGTGTGTGTGTGTGTGTGTGTGTGTGTGTGTGTGTGTGTGTGTGTGTACATACGTGTGTGAGTGTATGTACGTGTGTGTGAGTGTACATGTGTGTGAGTGTACATGTGTGTGAGTGTACATGTGTGTGAGTGAGTGTACGTGTGTGAGTGTACGCGCACGTGTGTGTGTGCATACGCGTCTGTGTGTACATACGTGTGTGTGTGTGTGTACGGTTGATGTACGTGATTATCTGTATGTGTGCATATCTCTTTTACACAATTATTTTTTTTTTGAAATAAAAGTTATCACTGGTTTGAGTTTGTTTTTTTGAGTTGGCATGCATAATATGGGATACAGACAGAGATTGACAATGTACTGTATGTAGTTAGTTTAACTTAAAAATTTATTGGCATAAATGTTTTATGATAACCTAATTCACAAAAATAAACAAGAACTATTACAGAGGAATGATTAAAATAAGAAATATATAAGGTGTAATTAATGTTTACAGTAATTTTGTAATTTACACAGTGAAGTGCAACAGAATGTAAAAAACTTGTAAAATACTACAAAGATATTGCACAATATATAGCCTATACTCTGTAATTCCTTATAAGTTTACCTTAGATCAGACATAGTTAAAACTATGGATACTCAACTACTTTTTGCTGCTTTCATTATTACTTTAGAATTGTTTTAACACTTTATCATTTTATTAAAGTATTATTTCAAATTTGCGCAAGCGTTTTTAAGACGCGTGAAGTCACCACTTAACGCAAATATGACACCTGTGCTGTCAGCGCGATATATATATTTTTTTTTATTGCAATATCAACAAACAAAACAAGTCGATACAAACAAGAAATATAAATATAAATCTTTCAAGACAAAAGAGAAATTATGGTTCAGTATACATTAAAAGAGGCAATATAAAATACATTTAAATCTATTCAACAATAGTCTTTAAAGAAAAATAAAAAAATAAAATAAAAGGAGAGGGCACAAAAAAGAACAAACATTAAGGGAGAATATTAAACATGGCACACATTCTAGATGTTTTCATTGCTTTCTTGTTAACAGAAGTTGAAATTGTATTTTAAATACATCTTCAATTCTTCTTTGAAAAAGCTAAAGTGGGGTTTACTTTTCACATATTTACATTTATGGATATAAAACTTTCCAATATATAAAAGGTTTATACAAAAACTTGCATTGATTAGATTCTTGTCTTTGACATAAAACCCAAAAAGAATGTGTCTATATGATAAAGAAAAATTACAAAAAACCTTTTGGACAATCAGAGCATCAATATTATTCCAGAAAGACCGAGCAAAAGGACATTCCCAAAACAAATGATCAACAGTTTCAGAAGAGGCTTCACAAAAAGAGCAGGAAGTATCAATATCACTTCTAAATTTCTTTAAAAAGTATTTAACTGGATAAAATCGTCAGCGCGATATGGCGCATGAGTTTTCAACCACATTTCCTGTTTACCGTGGCGTCGACGTCATTACTGTGCCACTAACCAATGAGAACCAGGTGCGGCCCCGCCTCGATCGACGTCATCACTTTGCCCCTATCCAATGAGTAGCGTTATGGGCGGGGCTGCACGTGCAGCCCCGCCCCAGGTGCAGCCCCGCCCCGATCTGCAGGCTGCAGCCAGGTGTACTTGGATGCGCTGGCTTAAAAGGGGATATGTATCGATCGTAGAAACATTGATCAGCAACGCTGCTATTGGCTGTTCAGCGTGGCCAAAGAGCGCGCACAGTTTTTCTCCTCAACAGAGCAAGATAGTCGAAGTTTATTCGGAATTTTAATGTTTAATCAAAAAGCCAGGGAACACAAAGTCTGCAAAAGCCAGGAGAGAGGGCTGGCAAAAAGTAGCAGACAATTTAAATCTGTTAGAAGTGGCCATGTTAGATGTTTTTATCACTTATTAGCCTTTTTTGTATTTTAATAATTGCATAATTAGGCTACTTTGTTCATTGTAATGTCAGAGTCACCACACTAGAACATGGGAACAAATAAAAGTGAAGTACAAAAATATTCTACACAGCCTAATGGTAATTTTTAGTTATATTATAGTCTCTTCTCTTCTATAAAAGGCACTGTTAAATAAATGGTTGTCTGTTTATAAAAGCAACCAAGAAAAAGGCTGAAAAAAAGAAAAGATCTTAGTAGCCTACACTGTAAAATAATTGTACAAATATTGCTGCATTAAATGAAGGTCGCATTAAAAGTAATGATGAATTGCTTTGACTTGTGAAAGTGAAAACTGATAAACTTATATTAATGTAAAAATATTTTGCCATGAGTTATTGATCACATTTTCCCGAGTGTAGTTCATTGTAATGACATTGTGTTTTCCTCTTTTGTGCACTTTTACATAATACACCAACACTTGTATCTGTTCCCAAGAAAGTGGTGGCTGAAATATGTGCAGTAAGTGGACATTCTCTAACTTTCCAAAGGAAAGTAAGTATAAGACCTTGTAATGTCTATTTGTTTCCATTGCACTGGACAGTGAATAAACCCTCTCAGATAACTGTCATATGGAGGAACTAACCTACCTGCAAGTGCATAAATAACTTTACTTAATTTATACTTGTATGCTTTATGGCTGCAATATAAGTGTCAGGATTCCACATCTACAGAAAGGCCTACAGAAGAGTCTGCACAGACAGAGGAGACATAGGCCTACAGGTGGGCAGTGTGTAGCCAACTTTTCCTTTTTATTTGTTGCATGAGGCATGTGTCTAATATCTCTTGTTGCAGGCACTTGACCACTGGCTTTTCTTTACAAAGAACAATTGAAATAAAACTCAAGGAACTAAGCATATTTGTCTTTTAATAAACATTTAATGATTTTTTTTTTTTTTTGGCAATGTTGTGTAATATGGCACATGCAACAATGTCACAGGCCCTGTCAGGTGTGCAACCCCTCAGACTTTTCAGACACTGAAATCTTCCCTTTAGTTAGCTGAAGTTCATTTCATTGTGTGCCCTTGTCCTGGCTAGAGCTGCATTCCCACATAGCAACATTGTGACGGCCCAGATCCGGCCCACATCTGGCACACGCAGAAAGATGATCTGGCCCACATGCAGCATGGACTTACGGCACTTGGGTGGGCCACTCCTGTTTGCCAGATTTGGGCCACAAGCAGGCCATAGCAATGCCACATCTCAGCCAAGAGCAAAGAAATAAACCAGAACTGGAGGATTAAACAACTCCACAAACAGCATTACCAGCTTCACTTATTACCAATCAGACTGACTTTATTTCTGGCAGACGTCTACAAAAGTTTTTATTGAGAATTAACAGAGGTTTAACTCTAATGTGTTTCATTTAAAGTCACCATTACAGTGAATAGTGTTTCCATTAGTTGGGCTCTTAACTCTTATTATATATTATGTCTTTTTTGGCCGCTGGGACAGTGTGTTTGTCAAACACTTTTACAGCAGCAAAGAAAGCTAAAGTGAAATGAGACCAGGGGCCCGTTCTTCGTACGTTGCTTAAAACATCCGAGATCAAATGAGACGAGTAGGGTCTGCCTGCAGAGTCGGAGGCTGCATTTTCAGGACCCCACTTTTAGGACCGCATTTCTAGGACCCTAGGTTTTTAGTGACAGCGCCACCTACCGAATTAGAGGACCAGCGAAGATGGATGACAATCAGAGTGTGAGTATCAAATGCGAATAAATTTTTACAATTGCGATGCATTTAATTGGAAAGTTAACGTAGCAAACGTGATGGTGATTTGCTAAAAAAATAGTCTTGAATGCATAGCCATAGTATTTAGCCTATAATGCTTGAAAATGAATTGTTAGCACGTTCATTTAACGGAACTGTTGCGTGATAAGCCTGTGTTGACTTATTGACAGCACAATAAAACTGTAGCATGTTCGTTCTGAAAGCTTGTTAATTACTCCTTGTTCTTCCATTTTAAGTCAGTTAAAATAATCTTAATGTTTTCACTGTCACGTGCTCACAGTCAGCCTGTTTAACGTTACCCACAATACAAGTTATGTGTAGTATGCGTCTACATGCGTCTCATCATTTTGACATGGTTTTATAATGTGTGCTTTAAATATTATATACATGTAAATGTGTATATATATATATATATATATATATATATATATATATATATATATATATATATATATATATATATGGTCAGAAAAAAGTCGTGTCAATGTTATTTCTATTCAGATTTCTCAATTGAGATGGGCTTTATTGACATGAGTGTTTCTAGAACCTTTGTTCCCACAACATCAAAACCTTTTTTTTTTTCAAATCTTTGAACAGTATGCAATAATAGTATTATGAACATTAATTGATATGTGTGCACTGTTTGGTAACTAAGAAAAAAATAAAATAAAGTGTAGAACATGTTCAACTAAATGTTCCTTATTTAATTCACTTCTCTTTCTCTCTCTCTCTCTCTTAGGAGTCAGTGATGATGTTGTCCATGAAGTTCTGTTTGTGGTCCACACCATGAACAAATTTGTTTTTGTGTGTGTTCAAGTTCAGTTATTATATATTATTTTGTAAAATATTTTGTGTGTGCAAGTTCAGTTATTATATATTATTTTGTGAAATATTTTGTGTGTGCAAGTTCAGTTGTTATATATTATTTTGTAAAATATTTAGTGTGTTCAAGTTGAGGTGTGATATATTATTTTGTAAAATATACACAATCTACCCCCAGAGTCATTGTCTTCCCTCTATACTTGAAAATGTGGTCGATCTAGTGACTGAAAAGACTATAACATGATTCCTTGTTTATTTTACTTGAGTTATTATATTATGCTAGACCCAATAATTTCTCAACATTCCTAGGAACCAGGTTTAATTGCAATAAATAAAGTAGTATTTGGGTGTAATAAAACTGTAAAACTCTAATGTAGTTGAAACTGGGTGGGTGGAAATACTGCCTGGCACAACTAGGGTCCTGGAAATGCGTTCCTGAGACTGCGGTTCTCCGAGTCGGTAGGTGGCGCTGTCACAAAAACCTAGGGTCCTAGAAATGCGGTCCTAGAAGTGGGGTCCTGAAAATGCAGCCTCCGGCTCTGCAGGCAGATAATATTGAATGAGACATCCAAGATGATATCATCGTGCTAATCATGACCTGGCTAACTCGGTTCTTCGAACACACTTGCCGGATATGATTAGTATAGCTGGTTTGAGTCATCTGAGATAATTGCGCGTTCATGCGCTGGTTAAAAGGGGATATGTATCGATAGTTGAAACATTGATCAGCAACGCTGCTATTGGCTGTTCAGCGTGGCCAAAGAGCGGGCTCAGTTTTTCTCCTTAGCAGAGCAAGAACTAATAGTCAAAGTTTATTCGGAATTTTAATGTTTAATCAAAACGCCAGGGGATACCTCAAAGTCTGCAAAAGCCAGGAGAGAGGGCTGGCAAAAAGCAGCAGACAATTTAAATCCGTTAGAAGTGGCCATGTTAGATGTTTTTATCACTTATTAGCCTATATTTTTGTATTTTAATAATTGCATAATTACTTTGTTCATTGTAATGTCAGAGTCACCACACTAGAACATGGGAACAAATAAAAGTGAAGTACAAAAATATTCTACATAATGGTATTTTTTGTTATATAGTCTCTTTTATAAAAGGCACTGTTAAATAAATGGTTGTCTGATTATAAAAGCAACCAAGAAAAAGGCTGAGAAAAGAAAAGATCTTAGTAGCCTACACTGTAAAATAATTTTAGCTGCATTAAATGAAGGCCATATAGTCATTTCAACTGTTAAATCTTGAGTAATGATGAATTGCTTTGACTTGTGAAAGTGAAAACTGATAAACTTATGTTAATGTAAAAATATTAACACTTGTATCTGTTCCCAAGAAAGTGGTGGCTGAAATATGTGCAGTAAGTGGACATTTTCTAACTTTCCAAAATAAATAAAGTATAAGACTTTATAATTAGGGCCCGAGCACCGATGGTGTGAGGACCCTCTTGGAATTGCTCTGTTTATTATTAGGGCCCGAGCACCGATGGTGAGAGGACCCTATTGTTTTTGCTCCGTTTATTATTATTCTTCTTCTCCAAAGTGAATCGCTTTTTAGAGGGCCTAAACATGCTCGAAAACTCATGAAACTTTGCACACGCTTCAGAAGTGGTGAAAATTTACGTGTGATATGGTTTTCAGAATTGTGGGGGGCAAATTCGGTAAATTATTGCCCCCACATTTTGCCCCGGCTCCTGGTTTCACGTACAGGTATGAAATTTGGTACATACATGTAATGACCCAATACCTACAGAAAAGTCTCTTGGAGCATAGCCCTAAACACAACAGGAAGTGAGCTATTTTGAACTTCCTCCTGGATTTTGGGCATTTTTCGTAATTTCCTGATGTTGTACTTTAACGAACTCCTCCTACAGATTTGATCTGATACTCTTCAAATTTGGTGAGTGTAATCTTAAGGCCTTTGTGACGTTAAATTGCGAAGATCTAGAGTTTTCGTCGAAGGGTGTGCCCTCGGCGGCCTGACAAACATCTATCTATAAATTACAGGAACGTCTGTCTGTCTGTCTGTCTGTGTGTGTGTGTGTCTGTTCCTCGCATATCTCTCGAACCGTTAGTCCGATTGATTTCAAACTCGACAGGTGTCTTGCCACGGGCACGAGTAAGTGCAGTGCCAAGTTTGACATTGTTTGGATGAGAAATGCAAAAGATATCGTTAAATATATCATTTTTAGAAGGTTGTGGTTTAAAAATAAACATTCTGACATTAGAGAGTTGTATCGGTCAAAGAAGCCCCAAGAAGGCTGTGGTTTAAAAATAAACATTCTGACATAAACACTCAGTCAGCTACACTGTTTACTTCTGAATATTATAGTTTGGTTCCCGAACGTGATAAATCCATCTATCTATAAATTACAGAAACGTCCGTCTGTCTGTCTGTGTGTTATTCGCATATCTCTCGAATGTGAGATAACCACTAAATGTGTGAAAACCACTATTTTCTGTTTCAAACTTTCACATAGCATCTTTAGGTTATAACAACATTGAAAATCAAAATCTGGATTTGAATTTTTTAAGATTTATTATAAAAACGGATTATTTTTTCCCAAAAATGCAATAAATTCATGACTTTTTTTTTTTTTTTAAATGCTATTAATCCATTGAATCAATATAAAGTTATTTTTGATCATATTGCCATCGCAAGAAATATCTCCTGAACTTTTTTGACGGCGATCAGCTCACAAAAACTGATTTTGCACGGGCACTTTGCACTGCTCCCTGAATCGAGGTGCTTATTCATTTGTGGATGTAAACTGAATCTGTAAGTCAGCTATGCTGTTAGTGTTTACTTCTGAATATTATATTTCATTCTGGTGCGCTTAACGTTGTCGCTACTGTGTAATAGTAGCCTATGCTATTCACCAACTAAACATATCCTATTCAATGCGTTCACAGTCTCTTTCACGGGCATCATTTGTAGTTGCCTATTCACAAACTGTTTGCTCAAGCATAGCGTTTTCTCGGAGTTCACTGTGTGCTTTTTACCATGCACAAATAAAAATGTCACTGAACTTTTGCTGTGTAATTGTAACAATGAGCACACACCAAACCAACAATTACTAAAAACACACACAAAAACTGATTTTGCACGGGCATTTTTTGCACTAGTTCACCCAATTTCGGCCTTTTGGTGATATATGCATGATCAGATAAGTTCAATATTAATGTTGCTTGCAGTTCTGATGTTGCTAGGCAACCACAGACAGCCTGCAGTAACTCAGGCATACAATTTTCAATCTGCCACAAACTTCACATGTTTGATAAGAGTCCTGTCCTGAACACATGCCAATGCTCATTATGATTATAGCAATAGCACCACCTGCTGGTAGCAGGAAGTGTGGCAAATACAAAACGTGCTCGAAAAATCATGAAACTTTGCACACGCTTCAGAAGTGGTGACAATTTACGTGTGATGTGGTTTTAAAAATTGGGTGGGGCAAAATGGCTTACTTATTGCCCCTACATTTTGCCCCGGCTCGACGTTTCACGTACAGGTATGAAATTTGGTACACACATGTAAAGACCCAATACCTACAAAAAAGTCTCTTGGAGCATAGCCCTAAACACAACAGGAAGTCAGTTATTTTGAACTTCCTGTCAGATTTTGGGCAGTTTTTGCCATTTCCTGATGTTGTACTTTAACAAACTCCTACAGTTTTGATCTGATCCTCTTCAAATTTGGTGAGTGTAATCTTAAGGCCTTTCCTAAAGGTGCCGGGTGGCGGTGGCAGGGGTGCGAGGGCCCTTTTCATCGCTGCTTGCAGCTTTAATTATTATTATTATTCTTCTCCGCATTTAATTGCATTTTTGAGGGCCTAAACATGCTCGAAAACTCACAAAACTTTGCACACGCGTCAGAACTGGCGAAAATTTACATCTGATATAGGTTTCAGAATTGGACGGGGCAAAATGGCTCGATAGCGCCACCTATAAAAGTTCAACGGAGTGCGCCTCCCGCAACGTTCCACGTACGTGCACGAAATTCGGTACATACATGTAATGACCTAATACCTACAAAAAAGTCTCTTGGAGCATAGCCCTAAACACAACAGGAAGTCAGCCATTTTGAACTTCCTCTCAGATTTTTGTGCAGTTTTTGCCATTTTCAGGCCTCGTACTTTAACGAACTCCTCCTACAGTTTTAATCTGATCATCTTCAAATTTGGTGAGTGTAATCTTAAGGCCTTTGCGACGTTAAATTGCGAAGATCTTGAGTTTTCGTCGAAGGGCGGGTCCTCGGCGGCCTGACAAATTTCGATGTTTCGCCATGAAACAGGAAGTTGCTGTAACTCAGGCATGGAATGTCCAATCTGCCCCAAACTTCACACGTTTGATAAGAGTTCTGTCCTGAACACATGACCATGCTCATATTCAGTTATAGTCATAGCGCCACCTGCTGGCAACAGGAAGTGACATGTTTAACACTGTTATGGACTCCTAATAACATATAAAAAAGTGCCAGCAAGTGCTAAACATGCTAACAACATACTAGAAGCATGCTAAAACATGCTAGCAAACTCTTAGCTAAGTGCTAAAGCATGCTATTATTGCAATTAAATAGGAATTTGCTGTAACTCAGGCATGGAATGTCCAATCTGCCCCAAACTTCACACTTTTGATAAGCGTTCTGTCCTGAACACATCTACATGAGAATATTCAGTTATAGAAATAGCGCCACCTACTGGTAACAGGAAGTGTCATGTTTAACACGTTGATGCCATTCTAGCAACATGTTAAAAATGCCATTGACTTCTAAACATGCTAGAAACATGTTAAAACATGCTAGCAATACTTAGCTAAGTGCTAAAGCATGCTAATTCAATGAAACAGGATGTTGTTGTTACGCAAGAAGGCAATGTCCATTCTGCACCAAACTTCACACTTTTAATTAGGGCCCAAGCCCTGAAAGGGCGAAGAGCCCTATTGTTTCCGGTAGGATTATTTATTATTATTATTATTATTATTTTGTCAAACTTTTGGGCACTTTTGGGGCCCTTAACATGCTCAAAAACTCTTGAAATTTTGCACACACATCAGAACCTGCGGCCATCAGGGCCGGACTGAAGCTGGTACCCGGGCGTGGCACGGGGGCTCGACAGCGCCCCCTGGAATGGTGTCCGAAAACTTGGTCTATAAATCAAACACGCTTGTATATAATAATATGAAACTCAGTACACATATAGATCTCATCGGGCCGAACAACTTTCGTGCTCTAAGTTTTACACCAGCCCAACAGGAAGTCAACTATTATGGGTTGTTTGAAAAACGCATCCTCTGGAATTTGAAATACTCCTCCTAGAATATTCGTCCAATCACAACCAAACTCGGTGTGCATGAAGTCAAGACATTGAGGATGCTAAATTGCGGACGGATTTTTGATATCTCGAACGGTTTGGCCGTGGCGAGGAAACGAATTTATGGCGATTAATGGGACACAGGAAGTGTGTTATAACTTCTGCATACATTAACTGATCTTGATGAAACTTTCGCAGTGTGTTTGTTGTAAGAGGCCGATCACAAGGATGTGACTACTTTGAGTCAAAGTTATAGCGCCACCAACTGGCAGCAGGAAGTGTGTCACTTTCAAAATGCTTTGAAGTCACCCTCTTAATTTTACACGATTTGCTTCAAACTTTATGTGTATAATGTAAACACACGGCAGATGTAGACCTGTGAAAGGATTATTGATATCTTAGATACTGTTGCCGTGGCAACGCATCAAATTTTAATATTCTTTTCGGATTCGTTTGAGACTCTTAACATGCTTGAAATTGGATGAAACTCGACAGACACATAACACTTATTAGCCAGTAGACATGTGAAAAGTTTCAGAAATGGGCGTGGCAGGGGGGCTCAACAGCGCCCTCTTGAACAGGGTCTGAAAACTTGGTCCATATATCAAACACGCTTGCATGAATTAATATGAAACTCGGTACACATATAGATTTCATGGGGCCGAACAACTTTCCCTCTGTCAAGTTTCACGCCAGCCCAACAGGAAGTCGGCTATTATGGGTTGTTTGGAAAACGCTTGCTGTGGAATGTGATGTACTCCTCCTAGAGAATTCATTCAATCACCTCCAAACTCAGTCAGCATGAAGTCAAGACATTGAGGATGCTAAATTGCGAACGGATTTTTGATATCTCGAACGGTTTGGCTGTGGGGAGGAATCGAATTTATGGCGAGAAAAGAGAAACACGAAGTGGAATAACTTCTGCATACATTAACTGATCTTGATGAAACTTCAGCAGTGTGTTCGTGGTAAGAGGCCGATCAGATGGATGTAGCTATTGTGAGTCAAAGTTATAGCGCCACCAACTGGCAGCAGGAAGTGTGTCACTTTCAACATGCTTTTGACAAAAGTGGGGGGGTTAGTTTTAACTACAGTAAAGAAAAAATAGTTTGTATATTGTTCTCATCAAGCCGGACAACTTTCTAATTTACATTCAATAGCTCTGGCCATCAGGAAGTCAGATATTTTGGTCTGAATGTGATTTTTTTTGCTAAATCAGCCTCTGAATTTTTAGCCACTCCTCTTAAACTATTTATTTTATTCGTACCAAACTTTTTCAACATGATGAAACTACATTAAATATGCTAAATTGTGAATGGATAATAAATATCTTAAACGGTTTTGCTATGGCGAGGGATTAAAGTAATGTCCAAAAAGGAAACACTAAAAATCTTCTAAAAATGTAATTATATACCATTTATTTCTATATAAAAGTATACAAATATCGAACTAAACCCATTTTATTCTGTTTTTGCAATTCAAGAAGAATGAAAAAGTTAAAACAGGCTATTTAGTGCTATTTGGTTCAACAAAAAAGCAAACATAGGGCTATACTGCCCTCTTGTGTCCAAAAGGACATCAAAATAGTATATAAAACTTTTTACCAGGTAGGCCAATATTGTATTTAAATATACATTTATTAGGTATGTGTCTGAGGATATTTTCCCACCGGTTAATCGACGTGTGACACGAATGGGTGCTTTTAAATCGCTAATATAATAGTGAAAGAAAAATAATGATAATGTTGCACACACAAATCACACACATGTGGGAAAGAATAAACAACACTAAACCGCCATTAGGTGTCGCCAGGCATCCATCTTAATAAGCGAGTCATTGATTCATTCGTTCAAACGATTTGTTCGAATGAGTCGATCATGATTAAGACAGATGTTTATGGATTGATCATTCAATCTTTGAGTCAACCGATTCGTTAAAAATGCTGAATCGTTCAGTTATGAGAAAACACGTGATAAGTGATGGTTCTGCCGTGATCTTTGTTTAACTATTTTCGCTGCTGAAACAGAACAAAAACAGTCAACATTGCATCTAAAATGTAAGTGACTTAATTGTAACTGTTTATTTGTATGAAATCTAGGGGTGGGAGAAAAAAATTATTCTTAGATGCATCGCGATGCGGACGTGGACGATTCTGAATCGATTCACAAATGTCAAAAAATCGATTCTCTAAAAAAATATTTTTCTAATAACGTAATATTGACGGAAGGCAAAAGGCGGAACTCTAAGCGGACGTGCGTGCAGTCTGTGGCGCGCACATAACAGAGAAGTTTCTTCTGCTCACCAAGGCTGCATATATTTGATTAAAAATACAAACAAAAACAGTAATATTGTAAAATATTATTCCAATTTAAAACAGCTGCTTTCTATTTTAATATATTTTAAACTGTTATTTATTCCTGTGATCAAAGCTGAGTTTTCAGCATCATTACTCCTGTCGTCACTGTCACATGATCCTTCAGAAATTATTCTAACATGATGATTGATACTCAAGAAACATTCATTATTATTTTAAATGTCGAAAACAGTTGTGTACAGTCTTTGATGAATAGAAAGTTCAAAAGAACAGCATTTATCTGAAATCTAAAGCTTTTGTAACGTTAAACACTACCGCTCAAAAGTTTTGGGTTAGTAATAATTAAAATTTTATTTTTGGGGTAAATAAATAAAATAAATCAGTACTTTTATTTATGAAGGATGAGTTAAACTGATCAACAGTTACAGTAAAGACATTTATAATGTTAAAAATATATATATTTGAAATATATGCTGTTCTTTTGAACTAACATTCATCAAAGCATTTTGAAAAAAAAAATCTGTACACAACTGTTTTCAACATTGAAAATAATAATGAATATTTATTGAGCATCAATCATCATATTAGTATGATTTCTGAAGGATCATGTGACACTGAAGACTGGAGTAATGATGCTGAAAACTCAACTTTGATCACAGAAATGAATTACTATGTAAAATATTTAAAAATTGAAAACAGCTGTTTTAAATTGGAATAATATTTCACAATATTACTGTTTTTGTTTGTATTTTTAATCAATAAATGCAGCCTTGGTGAGCAGAAGAGACTTCTCCTAAAAACATTAAAAATCTTACTGACCCCAAACTTTTGAACAATAATATATATATATATATATATATATATATATATATATATATTTACATATATATGTATGTGTGTGTATGTATGTATATATATATATATATATATATATATATATATATATATATATATATATATATATATATATATATATATATATATATATATATAAATATAGCTGCGAGCAGCGATGGAGGGCCCAAGCCGGCGGTACCGCCACCCCGGTGCCTTTAGGTAACTAAAGGCACCGGGGTTGCGGTGCCACCGGCTTGGGCCCGTAATCGCTGCTCGCAGCTATATTTAGGGCCCGAGCACCGATGGTGTGAGGACCCTCTTGGAATTGCTCTGTTTATTATTATTATTATTATTATTATTATTCTTCTTCTTCTCCGCATTGAATTGCATTTTTGAGGGCCTAAACATGCTCGAAAACTCACGAAACTTTGCACACGCGTCAGAACTGGCGAAAATTTACATCTGATATAGGTTTAAGAATTGGACGGGGCAAAATGGCTCGATAGCGCCACCTATAAAAGTTCAACGGAGTGCGCCTCCCGCAACGTTCCACGTACGTGCACGAAATTCGGTACATACGTGTAATGACCTAATACCTACAAAAAAGTCTCTTGAAGCATAGCCCTAAACACAACAGGAAGTCAGCCATTTTGAACTTCCTCTCAGATTTTTGTGCAGTTTTTGCCATTTTCAGGCCTCGTACTTTAACGAACTCCTCCTACAGTTTTAATCTGATCATCTTCAAATTTGGTGAGTGTAATCTTAAGGCCTTTGCGACGTTAAATTGCGAAGATCTTGAGTTTTCGTCAAAGGGCGGGTCCTCGGCGGCCTGACAAATTTCGATGTTTCGCCATGAAACAGGAAGTTGCTGTAACTCAGGCATGGAATGTCCAATCTGCCCCAAACTTCACACTTTTGATAAGCATTCTGTCCTGAACACATGACCATGCTCATATTCAGTTACAGTCATAGCGCCACCTGCTGGCAACAGGAAGTGACATGTTTAACACTGTTATGGACTCCTAATAACATATAAAAAAGTGCCAGCAAGTGCTAAACATGCTAACAACATACTAGAAGCATGCTAAAACATGCTAGCAAACTCTTAGCTAAGTGCTAAAGCATGCTATTATTGCAATTAAATAGGAATTTGCTGTAACCCAGGCATGGAATGTCCAATCTGCCCCAAACTTCACACGTTTGATAAGAATCATGGCCTGAACACATGTCTATGCTCAAATTCAGTTATAGTAATAGCGCCACCTACTGGTAACAGGAAGTGTCATGTTTAACACGTTGATGCCATTCTAGCAACATGTTAAAAATGCCATTGAGTTCTAAACATGTTAGAAACATATTAAAACATGCTAGCAATACTTAGCTAAGTGCTAAAGCATGCTAATTCAATGAAACAGGACTTTGTTGTTACTCAAGAAGGCAATGTACAATCTACCCCAAACTTCACACGTTTGATAAGAGTTATCTTTTGAACACATGTCCATGCTCATATTTAGTTATAGTCATAGCGCCACCTGCTGGCAAAAGGAAGGGATGTTTAACACTGTTCTTGACTCCTAATAACATATAAAAAAATGCCAGTAGGTGCTAAACATCCTACCAACATACTAGAGACATGATAAAACATACTAGCAAACACTTAGCTAAGTGCTAAAGAATGATATTACTGCAATTAAATATGAATTTGCTGTAACTCAGGCATGGAATGTCCAATCTGCCCCAAACTTCACACTTTTGATAAGCGTTCTGTCCTGAACACATGACCATGCTTATATTCAGTTACAGACATAGCGCCACCTGCTGGCAACAGGAAGTGACATGTTTAACACTGTTATGGACTCCTAATAACATATAAAAAAGTGCCAGCAAGTTTTAAACATGCTAACAACATATTATAAACATGCTAAAACATGCTAGCAAACTCTTAGCTAAGTGCTAAAGCATGCTATTATTGCAATTAAATAGGCATTTGCTGTAACTCAGGCATGGAATGTCCAATCTGCCCCAAACTTCACACTTTTGATAAGAGTCATGGCCTGAATACATCTACATGAGAATGTTCATTTATAGTAATAGCGCCACCTACTGGCAACAGGAAGTGACATGTTTAACACGTTGATGCCGTTCTAGCAACATGTTAAAAATGCCATTGAGTTCTAAACATGCTAGAAACATGTTAAAACATGCTAACAATGCTTAGCTAAGTGCTAAAGAATGCTAATTCAATGAAACATGACTTTTTTGTTACTCAAGAAGGCAATTTCCAATTTGCACCAAACTTCACACGTTTGATAAGAGTTCTGTCCTGAACACACATCCATGCTCATATTCAGCAATAGTCATAACGCCACCTATTGGCAACAGAAACTGACATGGTTAACACAGTAATGCAGTACTAACCACATAATTATTGTGTACTAAGCATGCTAGAAACAGACTAAACATGCTAGCAACACTTAGCTGAGTCATGAAGCATGCTATTATCACCATTATACAAAACATTTTGTTACTAACTTTGTCATACTCTTACTATATATACCTCCTTAAATGTACATTTCCCAACCATGCTCTGTCTTCCTAAAGCCACCGAGTGTTGATGGCACGGGTGCGAGGGCCCTTTCATCGCTGCTTGCAGCTATAATTATTAGGGCCCGAGCACCGATGGTGTGAGGACCCTCTTGGAATTGCTCTGTTTATTATTATTATTATTATTATTCTTCTTCTTCTTCTTCTCCGCATTGAATTGCATTTTTGAGGGCCTAAACATGCTCGAAAACTCACGAAACTTTGCACACGCGTCAGAACTGGCGAAAATTTACATCTGATATAGGTTTCAGAATTGGACGGGGCAAAATGGCTCGATAGCGCCACCTATAAAAGTTCAACGGAGTGCGCCTCCCGCAACGTTCCACGTACGTGCACGAAATTCGGTACATACGTGTAATGACCTAATACCTACAAAAAAGTCTCTTGAAGCATAGCCCTAAACACAACAGGAAGTCAGCCATTTTGAACTTCCTCTCAGATTTTTGTGCAGTTTTTGCCATTTTCAGGCCTCGTACTTTAACGAACTCCTCCTACAGTTTTAATCTGATCATCTTCAAATTTGGTGAGTGTAATCTTAAGGCCTTTGCGACGTTAAATTGCGAAGATCTTGAGTTTTCGTCAAAGGGCGGGTCCTCGGCGGCCTGACAAATTTCGATGTTTCGCCATGAAACAGGAAGTTGCTGTAAATCAGGCATGGAATGTCCAATCTGCCCCAAACTTCACACTTTTGATAAGCATTCTGTCCTGAACACATGACCATGCTCATATTCAGTTACAGTCATAGCGCCACCTGCTGGCAACAGGAAGTGACATGTTTAACACTGTTATGGACTCCTAATAACATATAAAAAAGTGCCAGCAAGTGCTAAACATGCTAACAACATACTAGAAGCATGCTAAAACATGCTAGCAAACTCTTAGCTAAGTGCTAAAGCATGCTATTATTGCAATTAAATAGGAATTTGCTGTAACCCAGGCATGGAATGTCCAATCTGCCCCAAACTTCACACGTTTGATAAGAATCATGGCCTGAACACATGTCTATGCTCAAATTCAGTTATAGTAATAGCGCCACCTACTGGTAACAGGAAGTGTCATGTTTAACACGTTGATGCCATTCTAGCAACATGTTAAAAATGCCATTGAGTTCTAAACATGTTAGAAACATATTAAAACATGCTAGCAATACTTAGCTAAGTGCTAAAGCATGCTAATTCAATGAAACAGGACTTTGTTGTTACTCAAGAAGGCAATGTACAATCTACCCCAAACTTCACACGTTTGATAAGAGTTATCTCTTGAACACATGTCCATGCTCATATTTAGTTATAGTCATAGCGCCACCTGCTGGCAACAGGAAGGGATGTTTAACACTGTTCTTGACTCCTAATAACATATAAAAAAATGCCAGTAGGTGCTAAACATCCTACCAACATACTAGAGACATGCTAAAACATACTAGCAAACACTTAGCTAAGTGCTAAAGAATGATATTACTGCAATTAAATATGAATTTGCTGTAACTCAGGCATGGAATGTCCAATCTGCCCCAAACTTCACACTTTTGATAAGCGTTCTGTCCTGAACACATGACCATGCTTATATTCAGTTACAGACATAGCGCCACCTGCTGGCAACAGGAAGTGACATGTTTAACACTGTTATGGACTCCTAATAACATATAAAAAAGTGCCAGCAAGTTTTAAACATGCTAACAACATATTATAAACATGCTAAAACATGCTAGCAAACTCTTAGCTAAGTGCTAAAGCATGCTATTATTGCAATTAAATAGGAATTTGCTGTAACTCAGGCATGGAATGTCCAATCTGCCCCAAACTTCACACTTTTGATAAGAGTCATGGCCTGAATACATCTACATGAGAATGTTCATTTATAGTAATAGCGCCACCTACTGGCAACAGGAAGTGACATGTTTAACACGTTGATGCCGTTCTAGCAACATGTTAAAAATGCCATTGAGTTCTAAACATGCTAGAAACATGTTAAAACATGCTAACAATGCTTAGCTAAGTGCTAAAGAATGCTAATTCAATGAAACATGACTTTTTTGTTACTCAAGAAGGCAATTTCCAATTTGCACCAAACTTCACACGTTTGATAAGAGTTCTGTCCTGAACACACATCCATGCTCATATTCAGCAATAGTCATAACGCCACCTACTGGCAACAGAAACTGACATGGTTAACACAGTAATGCAGTACTAACCACATAATTATTGTGTACTAAGCATGCTAGAAACAGACTAAACATGCTAGCAACACTTAGCTGAGTCATGAAGCATGCTATTATCACCATTATACAAAACATTTTGTTACTAACTTTGACATACTCTTACTATATATACCTCCTTAAATGTACATTTCCCAACCATGCTCTGTCTTCCTAAAGCCACCGAGTGTTGATGGCACGGGTGCGAGGGCCCTTTCATCGCTGCTTGCAGCTTTAATTATTATTATTATTATTCTTCTCCGCATTTAATTGCATTTTTGAGGGCCTAAACATGCTCGAAAACTCACGAAACTTTGCACACGCGTCAGAACTGGCGAAAATGTACATCTGATATAGGTTTCAGAATTGGGCGGGGCAAAATGGCTCGATAGCGCCACCTATAAAAGTTCAACGGAGTGCGCCTCCCGCTGTGTTCCACGTACGTGTACGAAATTCGGTACATATGTGAAAGGACCTAATACCTACAAAAAAGTCTCTTGGAGCATAGCTCTAAACACAACAGGAAGTCAGCCATTTTCAACTTCCTCTCTGATTTTTGTGCACTTTTTGCCATTTTCAGGCCTCGTACTTTAACGAACTCCTCCTACAGTTTTAATCTGATCATCTTCAAATTTGGTGAGTGTAATCTTAAGGCCTTTGCGACGTTAAATTGCGAAGATCTTGAGTTTTCGTCGAAGGGCGGGCCCTCGGCGGCCTGACAAATTTTGATGTTTCGCCATGAAACAGGAAGTTGCTGTAACTCAGGCATGGAATGTCCAATCTTCCCCAAACTTCACACTTTTGATAAGCGTTCTGTCCTGAACACATGACCATGCTTATATTCAGTTACAGTCATAGCGCCACCTGCTGGCAACAGGAAGTGACATGTTTAACACTCTTGTGGACTCCTGATAACATATAAAAAAGTGCCAGCAAGTGCTAAACATGCTAACAACTTACTAGAAACATGCTAAAACATGCTAGCAAACACTTAGCTAAGTGCTAAAGCATGCTATTACTGCAATTAAATAGGAATTTGCTGTAACTCAGGCACGGAATGTCCGATCTGCCCCAAACTTCACACGTTTGATAAGCGTTCTGTCCTGAACACATGACCATGCTCATATTCAGTTACAGTCATAGCGCCACCTGCTGGCAACAGGAAGTGACATGTTAAACACTGTTGTGGACTCCTGATAACATATAAAAAAGTACCAGCAAGTGCTAAACATGCTAACAACATACTAGAAACATGTTAGCAAACACTTAGCTAAGTGCTAAAGCATGCTATTGCTGCAAATAAATAGGAAGTTGCTGTAACTAAGGCATGGAATGTCCAATCTGCCCCAAACTTCACACTTTTGATAAGCGTTCTGTCCTGAACACATGACCATGCTCATATTCAGTTATAGTCATAGCGCCACCTGCTGGCAACAGGAAGTGACATGTTTAACACTCTTGTGGACTCCTGATAACATATAAAAAAGTGCCAGCAAGTGCTAAACATGCTAACAACATACTAGAAACATGCTAAAACATGCTAGCAAACACTTAGCTAAGTGCTAAAGCATGCTATTACTGCAATTAAATAGAAATTTGTTGTAACTCAGGCACAGAATGTCCAATCTGCCCCAGACTTCACACGTTTGATAAGAGTCATGGCCTGAACACATCTACATGAGAATATTCAGTTATAGTAATAGCGCCACCTACTGGTAACAGGAAGTGTCATGTTTAACACGTTGATGCCGTTCTAGCAACATGTTAAAAATGCCATTGACTTCTAAAAATGCTAGAAACATGTTAAAACATGCTAGCAATACTTAGCTAATTCAATGAAACAGGATGTTGTTGTTACTCAAGAAGGCAATGTCCAATCTGCGCCAAACTTCACACTTTTGATAAGCGTTCTGTCCTGAACACATGACCATGCTCATTCAGTTACAGTCATAGCACCGCCTGCTGGCAACAGGAAGTGACATGTTAAACACTGTTGTGGACTCCTGATAACATATAAAAAAGTGCCAGCAAGTGCTAAACATGCTAACAACATACTAGAAACATATTAGCAAACACTTAGCTAAGTGCTAAAGCATGCTATTGCTGCAATTAAATATGAATTTGCTGTAACACAGGCATGGAATGTCCAATCTGCCCCAAACTTAATATGTAACATGCAAGAAACATGCTAGCAACACCTAGCTAAGTTCTAAAGCATGCTAGAAATGCTAAAGGAAGTTGTTGTAACTTAGGCATACAATGTCCAATCTACCCCAAACTTCACACGTTTGATAATAGTTATCTCCTGAACACAAGTCCATGCTCATATTCAGATATAGTCATAGCGCCGCCTGCTGGCAACAGGAAGTGACGTTTAACACTATTCTGGACTCCTAATAACATATAAAAAAGTGTCACCAACTGCTAAACATGTTAGCAACATACTAGAAACATGCAATCAAATACTTAGCTAAGTGTTAAAGCATCCTATTACTGCAATTAAATATGAATTTGCTGTAACTCAGGCATTCAATGTCCAATCTACCCCAAAATTAATATGTAATATGCTAGAAACATCATAAAACATGCTAGAAATGCTAAAGGAAGTTGTTGTAACTCAAGCATACAATGTCCAATCTGCCCCAAACTCCACATGTTTGATAAAAGTCCTGCACTGAACACATCTACATAGCGATATTCAGATATAGACATAGCCCCACCTACTGGCAACAGAAACTGACATGGTTAACACAGTAATGCAGTACTAACCACATAACTATTGTGTACTAAGCATGCTAAAAACATACTAAACATGCTAGCAACTACTATATATACCTCCTTAAATGCACATTGTCCAACCATGCTCTGTCTTCCTAAAGCCACCGGGTGGCGGCGGCACGGGTGCGAGGGCCCTTTCATCGCTGCTTGCAGCTTTAATGTCCATTTGTTTCCATTGCACTGGACAGTGAATAAACCCTCTCAGATAACTGTCATATGGAGGAACTAGCCTACCTGCAAGTGCATAAATAACTTTACTTAATTTATACTTGTATGCTTTATGGCTGCAATATAAGTTGCAGGATTCCACATCTACAGAAAGGCCTACAGAAGAGTCTGCACAGACAGAGGAGACATAGGCCTACAGGTGGGCAGTGTATAGCCAACTTTTCCTTTTTATTTGTTGCATGAGGCATGTGTCTAATATCACTTGACTACTGGCTTTTCTTTACAAAGAACAACTGAAATAAAACTCAAGGAACTAAGCATATTTGTATTTTATTAAACATTTAATGAAAAGTGTGTTTTTTTGGCAATGTTGTGTAATATGGCACATGCAACAATGTCACAGGCCCTGTCAGGTGTGCAACCCTCAAGAGTTTTCAGACACTGACATCTTCCCTTTAGTTAGCCAAAGTTCATTTCAATGTGTGCCCTTGTCCTGGAGCTGCATTGTAACTGGTTTGGGTCAATGGGGTCATAAAACACCTGTCTACAGGCAGGAACATGTCATAATCACCTATGAAAAATGCAGTTCTGTTAGGATCAATAAGTGTATGTAATACAGTGAGCTTGATATTTAATTGTGGAACTTTCCTTACCACTTTCAAATAATGTGCATAAATGTGAATCTCTGAAAATTCTTAAGTCATGCACAGATCCTGACCTTTTTGCTTTCACATTTGTGATTATGGAAGATTTTAGTCAACTACCTTTTTTTTATTTGATATAATATTATTAATCTGGAATATTAAGAATCCCAATTGTAACTGGGCTGCACATTTACATTGTGAACCCCCTTTCTGTTCACATAATCCCCCTTTCTGTTCACATAATCCCCTTCATTGAGGCCTTGATGGCAGCCTATAGTCTATGGTACCAATCACGTTAGTGAAGCCTGAGTGACATACTGTAATCGGCATGGTCATGATTGTATGATCTTCATTAAAAAATGATAGCCTAAAAAATAAAAATTGCTTTAAAAAAAACTGCTTTACAACATTGGGTCTTAAGTGGCTTGGAAATGGCAAAAAAAAAAACGACAGACAGCCCTTTCCATCAACTTCTCCGCATCTCCAATAGTGTAAAGGAAAGAGCCACTCGCAAATAATCTTAGGGCAATGCAAACAGTTTGTGCTGTAGTTAAAGCCCGACTCCGACAAGTCGAAAATAAATGCGCATTTCCAACAATTTAATAATGTAAACGACAATCTCACGAGTCACGAGAAAAGAAAAAAAACATCTCAGAAAGTGCACTATCGCGCTGTGCTGGACTTCACGTATCAGCTCCACTTATAAAGCCGCGATCTAATCCTGTTTACATGAAATAAGCGGCTCCCGAGCAGGTTTAAGCTTGCGCAGCTGTTGCTATGACAGCAAGTCCAGGATGAGCTTCGAAGAACCAAACGATCCAAGATCATGCCAAATCATCAACAATCAAATCCAGCTACTGTAACTGAGTTAGCGACGTACGAAGAACGGGCCCCAGTTCAGGACCTTAAAGACCAAACACATCCTGTCCAACCTTACAAAACATTCCTGTAGCCCTACGCAGAGAAGAAAGCTTCCCAAATACAACATTCACTTTCCACATATATGTGCAAGGAAGGACTGTTGACTCAGTGTGCTATTCCAAGTGTTGCATTTGGCCAAAGTGAAATGTCTTATTGTGACTTGGGTAAACTGGAAGAAAAAAAAAGCAGCCAACCAAAACTTCTCACATACCCCATCTATAAAACCCTGCATGGAACACAATTTAACATTTTCATATTGTCAGGTGTTCCATGCAGGGTTTTATAGATGAACAGTCATGACAGTCGAACAAAGTTATGCGTGTTCAAGCAACGTAACGTTAGCTCACATGGACGTATGCATTTGCAATGCATTATAGGAGCCCGTTTCTCTGTCATTATGCTGAGACGCTGATGAAAACATTAGCACGACCATTATGGCAATTTGAAACGTAATTGAGACAAGCCTAACTTTACCTCAGAAAAAAATATTCGTCATTCGTTCTTCATGTATATCGTGGACTAAGTTACACATGCTGCAAGTTGACCTGTATGACCATTGCTAATGTAATTTAGTTACTCTAACAATATTTTCTGATGGGACTGAAAACAACCCTGTGATAGCCATTGGTGATATTGAATTTGTCCCGTGTTATAATTTCTGTGGCAAATGTTTATTCTGTTTTTAGCCTATAATATGACAAAAACTTTAGCACTTGTAAATCGAGGTTTTTTTTTTCGTATTGAAAATTAAGGAAGTATTATTTTGTTGTTTAAGTCTATATGTTTTTTTGTTTTCTTTTACTATTATCCTTTTTTTTTTCTCAGATTTTTTTTTGAATTGTAATTGTATTTATATGTTCAAAATAAAGAAATCAAATCAAATTAAATATCAAATCAAAAACGCTTATCTCTTCAGCTATTATGGCCCCAGCACCTCAACAATTAGTAATTTTTTAAAATAAGTAATTACTCATCAAAATATCTCTCATAAAGCATAAACACAATTGACAGAAAAAAAAAACTTACTGTGTACGTCTCGTCATCACTTGCCATTGGAAGCTCATTGAAGCAGCCTACGTTTCTGCTGAATCCTGCAGCTTATCTGGCAACCTCGAGTCAGGGGGGAGGGGGAGGGGATACACGGCTCTACAGTATTTTTAAAGTGATTGCAGTACCAGTTTTGTCCACAATCCTACATACGGTACCTTTAAAGTAAAAAGTTTCCAGAAAAAATTATAACCAAGTAAACGACAGATACTCAAAAAGTGTACTTAAGTACAGTACTCAAGTAAATGTACTTTGTTACTCTCCACCTCTGCAATATGGGAACTACACTATGCAATTTTTTGGCCATGTTTGCAACATTACCAGGCTTGTATACTTCCTCCAGTGAATAGAGTATTACAACAATGCAAATGGTGCTTTAAAAAAATGAAAAGCAAGCACAATTCACAATGTTTAATTGTAACATACTAACCATTCAAAAAGTGTAAAATATCTCACACTCTCTCATAAATACAGAGGCATTTTCACAGATCAGGACACACACGTTTTGAACCACAGGTCAAGTGCACTTACTTTCCACTTTCCAGTTGTACATCCTCAGACTGGCCCATGATCAGATAGCTCTCACCCCGCTTCAGATCCAACGCTTGTACGATCTGTACGGTGAAAGTGTGCCACTCCCCCTCCACATAATTTTCCGGCTCTACACAGATAAACAACATTTGAATACTGTATGTAACACAAATACACAAGTATGGTGAAATGTTTGAGGCACTGAGTTTGTACTGGCACAACACAACTTAAAAAAACTAAAACTAAAAAACTAATTTGTCTGGCAGACATCAGTGATTTAGTTTATTTCATGATGATTATAAATAAATGTGGATAGGAGCAGGCTTCACTCAGTGTGTACACTTATCAATTTTAAGAGTGCTGGCCTAGATAATTATAATACATAAAGTAGGAGAGAGGCCGCACTATGCTTAAATAAGTTTTTATCTTTATTTGCACAGACGCGTTTCGGCAACAAAGTGAACAATGTAATCAATCAATCTTATATGCCCACACCCATTACCACACCCATATTACCACAAGCCAATAATGTTAAAGTGGTATCAAGTCAATTCAAACCATATAAAATTTGAACATGCAATACACATTTGTGTTCCATTCATAAAAAACAGCCTAGTGACAAATCTTCATTCATCCCATTCGGGATACATGTGTTTAAATCAACTGCCCAACTAAATCAAACACTGATCCCCATAATGGTGACTAAAATTGTGATTTTTCTCCTTCAGTAATTCTGCTTGTTAACATCAGGTGTCTTCAATAATGCTCAATGATCACTCAAACAATCACTTAATTATCTCATTAACTTTAACACTCTTGAGTCTGGAGCCAAATAAACTCCCAGGAGAGTTCATTTAACACTGGAGTTTTTGCTGTGTGAGTTCATGGGTGGAATAAATATATGGCAGGACTTTTACTTTCTGACCCCTGGATTCTCCACCTCTGATGGCTATGGCTATATTTGCTCCAGTCCAGCAGGGGCAGCAGAGAGCAGGTTTATCAGACTGAAGTGATCAGAGAGGAACAGAAACATCAGATTCAGGCACTTTCTGATGTTTCCTGCATCATCAATACAAAGGTCCAGTTTGGCCTGTTTAAGGGTGCTTGGGTTTATTTGAGTGCTCACAGATTCCTCTTGTTGGCTTTTAAAGCGGATAACATGTGGTTGAATGTACAGTACACAAACACAGTAGTAGTCTGCAGTGAGTTTTTAGGTTGGTCAGGTTTTCACTTCCTGCACTGTAAAATCAGGCTGTGATTCTAACTAACACTTTTTAGTTAACTTTACTTAATGTCTTAACTTAATTGTAAAAATCTAGTAATCTGTGCTATACACATACTATGCCCTTTTTAACTCAGAAAACCCAAGTAAAGATTAATTGATTGGTTTGAGTGCCATTTTGTCAAGCAAAAAAAAAAAAAGAAGGCAGGGCAATTCTTTTTTTTTTTTTTTCTCCCAGCATGCATTGCAGCATGAAGCATGTCACCATTGTTGAAATTCATATGCTGCTTCTTTATGTCTGTTTGTTTCTATTAAAAAAAAAAAAAAAAAAAAAAAAAAAAAAAGATTTTCCAAAAAATTCAGCAATGTATATAAAAATGAAAATGTCTGCTCTGGGGAAGTCACGTGACGTGCTCATGAACCCTGTCGTACTTGAGTAGAGCTCCATACAATTGGCCCCTTTTTTACTGATTTTTTTGTTTTATTTTAAGTTTTATTCAATAATTGTACTTTGCCAGATGTCACACAATCGGAAACAGCAAGATTTGTCACCGTCATCTTCACCGATTAAAAAGAGATCCAAAGCACCGACCACGAGTGATACGGTTGACAAAATGGCTAACACTGTTGCACGCTTTGAGGACATTTTAAAAACCGAGCTGACGGCGATGCAGAGTGAATTTGCCTCTCACATGTCAGTTGTCCAGTCGCTATGCTCTAAACTCGATCTTCTCACAGGTGAGATGCGTGAACAAAAGAAAGTAGTCGCAGATCACGATGTGCGATTAGCCACGCTTGAACAACAGGTGGTGGATTTACAGGACCGCAACAGGCGCAACAATCTGCGTCTGGTTGGATTGCCTGAAGGATCCGAAAAAGACGATCCCATGGGCTTTTTGAAAAGATCTCTGGCGACGTGGTTGCCTTCTCTGTCGGGAAGAGAGATTGAAGTAGAACGAGCACATCGCGTGTATAGTTACCTCAGATCGCGCTAAACCACGGGTCTTTCTCTTTAAACTTTTGCACTACACGGACAGGGAGCTCATTCTGCGGGCTGCTAGACTGCATGCCCCGGTGAAAACAAGCGACGGAGCAGCGCTGTCCTTCTTTCCTGACTTTTCTCCTATGACTGCAAAAAGAAGAAGTGCGTTTGCACCAATTCGGAGGGAAATGAGGGAAGCTGGCATCCAGAATTTCCTCCTTTATCCTGCTACGCTGAAGGTCATTCTCAATCAAGGCGAACCAAAGATGCTGTATTCCCCAGAGGAAGCAAGACACTTTCTCGGTTGCCAGTTAGCCACTAACCCTCGCTGAACTTCGGCTGGTCATTTGCTGAGATGCTCTAAGTTCTAACTTAAGGCCGTGTGTCCACCAAAGCGTTATTAGCCAGCTGAAAACGCTAGGCGCTCTGCTAAAAATGCTCAGCTGTGGGCGCTTGAGAGCATTTTGGCAGCGCAGCGTTTTTTCAGTTGAGACGGTTGAGACCGAGACACTTTGCTTGTTATGATACACTGTTAGCCCTTGCTGTAAAAAAAGGCGTAATTCAGACAGTATCATACCATTTTCCATTAAAACAGTAATATACCGTAGAAAACAAAAGTAGCCTACAGGAATATACTGTGAATTAACAGTGCTCAAAATCGACACTCAGAGGCTGTTTTCCCAATCACACCCTATAACCTCATTCCCTATTCCCTACATTAGTTCACTAATATAGTCCACTTGACAGAGTGAATGAAAGAAGTGAGTGAATTGAGACACTGATGAACACCTGATAAGCAGAATCACTGAAGGACAGAGAAACAAGAACAGAAAAAAAGAGAAACACAAAAACTACAATTGACTTCCAGCCACACTGAGTGTGAAACCAGTTTACAAACCAGTTTACGATTATTTCTTTCATAGATGTACAAAAGTTCTTGTTGAGAATTAACAGAGATTTAGTTAATAATAAAATTTGTTGTCACCATGATGGAGATCAGTATTTGCTTTAGGTGGTCTCTTGTCCCTTGACTTCTTACATTCATCTCTCTCTGACTGCTGTAACAGTGAGTTTATAAAACACATTTGTTATGGCAAGAAAAAGTCAAGAGAAAGATGATAAGGTGTTGTTTTTCTTTTGTGATGATGTCACAGTTATCTTGGATTATCTGATTTTCAGATTTTTCCTGTATATATTCATTGAAATTATGGGTATGTCATATTTAGCATAAATCTGTGTATCTACAAAATGAAATCAAAATTTCTGTAATCATGTCTTTTGAAAAATAACAATCATATAGTGCATTCAATTTTATTTTACTCTTGCTTGACTCAGACACACACAGATATCAACAATCAGCACATGAATCTCAACAATGGTGAAAAGTTTCATGTCGCAATGCATGCTGGGTTCCAGGATAATATAAAACTCCCAGCCTGCACTGCTGCATGAATAATAAAAAAAAAAAATTGCCACCATTGTTGAGATTAATGTGCTAAATTGTGATATCTCTGTGTTTCTAAAACATAGTGTAGCTTGTGTTTTTGGTTTATGCATGATGTGTTAAAAAAAATGAGTCTTAGAAATTTATTGCTGTAGTTTCACAGTAATGCTAATGTAACACTATTGATCGAAGATAAAACTCTGAATGAATAAGAATTAATTCCTTAGTGAATGAACCGGCAATATGATGAATTTGTCACCATAAGCATTACAACCACAATCATTCATAAACTGTGTGTGTGCACAAGTGTGACTTGCAAAACACAGTAGCAAAAGAAAAATGAATGTCTTAGCATCTGCAGACCTACTAAAGCAAGCACTGATCTCTATAATGGTAACTTCAAACCAAACATTTTCAATTAAACAACTTCTGTAGATGTATGACAGAAATAAAGTCATACTGGTTAATAATAAGTGTAATAATGTGTAATGGCTGGAAGTCAGTTGTAGTTATTGTGTTTCTCTATTTTCTGTTCTAACAGCAGGTGTTCATCACTAATGCTCAACTATTCCCTTAATTACCTCACTGCAACACTGTCTCAATGTTACTTTTACTCTTTGTAGTGTGGATTTCCCTGTGGGGTTGAAAGGGTTAACAGTGTAAGATAAAAAGTCACACCCACAAAATGTATTTTAACAGTAATAAACTGTAAGTTATAAAACAGGTTTATACTGGCAACACTGTTGCCAGTAGTTTACTGTAAAATACATTTTTTGGGTCACCATTGTGCAGAAGAGTAGAGCCTGTGCTTCAGTCCAGGAGAAGATCTACAAACATTGATGATTTGCTGCATGTTGCTTTATTTAACAGGCGGTGACTGTGTAGTTGCTGGTCCAGTGGAAATCTCTTTATGTTCAATAGTTTTTTAGTGGTCTCAAATGAAAGAAGTTCACAGTAATACTTTGCTCACATTATTAATGCATTATAAATTTTAGTTAATACATTTAAATGACAGTTGGTCAATTTAAGGCAGTCGGTTTCTGTAAGTGTAATTAGTTAACTTGAATTAGAATTTAGTGCATTTTTACAGAAACAAACTAGACTACAGTAAAGAACTGTACAATTAACAGTATTTTACTGGCAACAGTGTTGCCAGTATTTTACTGTAAAAAAACCCGGTAAGGTCTAACAGTGTACGGAATATCCGCGAAAGTCTTACTAGTATCTCATTTCACACATATTTTGTTTCTGTGTTGATTCTATATTAAAATGTCAATACAATGTAATGTATTTTATCTGGCTCTTGATTTTGTTCCGTTATTATGCTTGTTGTTGTCATCTGTTGACGTTGTACAAGCAGAATAATGTGGCGGACGCGGTTGGTCGGTGTGGTATTAGTCCCGCCCCTCCTCCACTGTGATTGGACGGTTGGGTAAAAAGTGACAGTGATGAGCGCTGCGTTTTACCAAAAGTTGAACATTCTTCAACTCTCGGCGACCAGTAAAAAACGCCGAACGCTCAGCGCTTCATCGTGAAAAAGACGCTCAGCGCCTCGTTACGCTCATGGCGTTTTAAAAACGCGGCGCTCCCATTGAAAACAATTGAAAAAACACGCCAGCCGCGAGTAAAAACGCTTTGGTGGACACACGGCCTAAGGTGACTGTTATTTTATAGAGTTCACCTCACTTTATTTTGTACGCCATAATTTTTGAAAGGCTAAGATGTCAGTATATTGTATTTCTTATCGGGTTGTGTGACAAGGTTTTTATCTTTATTATTATTTTTTTATACATATATATATATATTTTTTACGTGTAGCTAAATGTGTATTATTATTATTATTATTATTATATAATTATTATTATTATTATTTTTTTTTATGTATTTTTTTTATTTATTTATTATTATTTTTATTATTATTATTATTATTATTATTATTATTATACAGTAAATACTCTTTTCATGTCATTGCAATGTTATATTGTGTCATGTTTATCAAATTAAAACTGATGAAAATGTAGACTCCACTTCATTGATAGTAGCTTATGTTGAACTTTATTCTTGTTCAAACAGACGCTGTATGAAGCAGTACATAAAGTATTGAATGAAAATGTCTCTGAAACATCTGTGTATTATTTGGCAAATATTGCATTTATTTCACTTCAGCTGTGGTAAAGTATGCAAACACCACATGAGCGGTCACTACGGGAACCAGAAAGTGTCCGACTTCACGTCTCCGTTTGCAGCTCCTCCCCGCCGGCACGCGGCTACTCTCGCCGATCGGTTACACCCAGCCGCAGCCGATGTTGAACACACCTTTTAAATGAAAGCTTCTCAGCCAATCAGCGGCTTCTACCCCACGTGTGGACTCTTAAGTCTGCCCACAAGCTGCATCGTCACCAGCAAGTGATTGCTTTTCAAGCAAGCTCAATGAGACAGACACAAGCTAAGTTTCCATCCACTTGTCAATCGAATTATCTGAAGTTCGATAAAAAAACTCATACGAATAAAGCTGGTGAAAGTGTGTTTCCATCCAACGGCTTTAAAGCGAATAAAAACCTGTGCGTAATGACGTCACATGCTGTTTTGCAATGCATGCATGCAATCAAATTGGTATATCGAATTGATTTGAGACATTTTAAGGTGTTTCCATTCATTTTCGCACTGAATCGCACAACAATCAAGCAAACATTTGCGAACAAAGTTTTGCTAGACAAAATGGATCGCGCCATATAACGTTTCCATCAGCGTTTATCGCATAAGACGTATATCGATCAAGATAAAATCCGATGAGACCGAACGCATTTCATTTGAGTCAATATTCATGAAATTCAATCGAATTTTACTGTTTCCATAAGGCACTTTTCATTCGATATCACTTAATTCGGATAAAAACGTGTGGATGGAAACATAGCTACAGACGGTAATGTGTAACGCAAAGCAGCTTGTTTTCATTTAAATTCAGCAAGAAACGCATTGGTATGCTTGCTTGCACCAGAACTCTTGTCTTCAGTAACTTATATTGTGCATTTATATTTTGAATTTGAATTATATAAATTAATAATTATAGTGATCGATTTTTACTTTAGCGCTCCGGCGCCTGCCTCTGAGGAACTAGCACGGCCCTGGCAGTTCGTTTGTAAAATATCTTCATTGTTTTGTCAGATATCTTGATTTCGCCTTAAAGGTTGTATCAGCGATTTCAGGCCCAAACATAAATGATCACATTCATCTAATCTTTCCTAACGATCCGCTAGCTGCCCACCCCATAAGCATGCCGTCAAAAAAACACGTCTCTGTAGGCAGCCTAGGCTCTGAGATCTGCACACAAAAACAATTGGTTTCACCACCACTCAAAACCAAAACAAATAGTGTTCCAAACAATCGCCGACAGGGGTGGGTGTTGTGAGGTTTTCGCGTGCAGCCGTCATAGGCAGCCGTGGACGAGTGCAACACACACATCTGGCACACATGCAGCGTGGAATGACGGCCCTTGGGCAGACCGCTCCAGTTTGCCAGATCTGGGCCACAAGCAGGCCATAGCAATGCCACATGTCAGCCAAGAGCAAAGAAATAAACCTGAACTGGACCTTATCTGAGCCACAAAGTCTGTGTATATTAAATATGAAGTCATTTCAGCCTTAATAAGCCTGTTAACAAGCAGAAACACTGAAGGAAAGAAGAGAACAGAAAAAGAGACGAGCAGAAACAGAAAGAAATACAACTGACTTCAGCCACAGCCTAGTGAAAAAAAAGTATACTTTATTGTATTTGAAATATTTTCACTTTTTCAATAGTGCATTGCAAATATACTAACAAAAATTGTACTATCTTTAAATATATTAAAAGTATATTAGCATCATGCTTTTACCTTTTTTCACAATACAACTTTTAACACACTTTAAAATAATTGTACTTTAGTATATTTTCTAACAATATATTTTAGAAAAAATATACTTGAAG
The DNA here is from genome assembly GCF_964197995.2 of Scardinius erythrophthalmus. Lineage (NCBI taxonomy): Eukaryota > Metazoa > Chordata > Actinopteri > Cypriniformes > Leuciscidae > Scardinius > Scardinius erythrophthalmus. The sequence continues at coordinate 47,179,567 of NC_138223.1, forward strand.
TGAAAAATCATTTTATTTTTTTAAAATGTATTTATTTGCACTTTATTAAAGCTGCAGTCCGCAGTTTTTCCTCTTTGTCGCCATCTCTGTTCGAAATCTGCAATTGCAGTTATTCGCGGAATTATCAACTTTACGTGCGTTGTGCCTCGGCACGGCACAGCGCGGATGAATCCAATGTTTTGAGGAGAATGTGTGGCTGTCAATCACCTCGCTGGTGGTGTGGATACTGTCATTCGCAATCACAGATTCTATGTGACCAACATAAGAATTTTCACCAGAAAATGTCGTCTGAACAAGTAAGTAACATCCACTTTTGTTCTGACCAACTAATGTTAAGGGGAAAAAAGCATTGCTGTAAATTGCGCTGATTAAATCTAACGATCGCTTATCATATCACGCCAAACAGTGCAAATTATAGGCTACTTTGTACTCAAATTGTTAATGTTAACAACATCAGCATTGTGTGACTACATTTAATGCCCTTCCGGTATGTATCCTTGTTTTAGCATGGTCCCGATTGCAGTCTCTTTTTTTTCTCCAAAGTCTGAAGTCTTTCGCGTTTTACAACGGGTGAATCTCCAGTTGTCACCTGTGATTGTCGTTTGAACCTTTCTGGATATGCCATCAAATTGATAAGTTTAATTATATCGAGTGCTGAGAAAAGGCTATAAATCTCCACCTCCAACACCCTCACACTCATAGCCTACTTGCCGAGACTCTTTGTGTGCACAGATGTGACGTAATGACACAAAGACATGCTCGAATTCCCTGCGGAAATCCACCAGTACCATTGGAATTAATTATTACAAGTTTACCATTTTGAATCGAGCCAAGCAGATAGTTTTGCTACGGACTGCAGCTTTAAAAATATATTTTAGCTATATTTTAACTGTGTGCTGGAAATCATCATTGTAACAATGCATTGAAAGTCCCCAGTGTTAAATCAACACTGCTCAGAGCACATATGGTCCCACTCTACATGGTGTTAAAGTAACACTGAAGAGTGTTAAAGTTAATGAGATAATTAAGTGATTAATTAAGTGATGATTGAGCATTAGTGATGAACACCTGATGTTAACAAGCAGAATCACTGAAGGACAGAGAAACACAAGAACTAGAACTGACTTTCAGTCACAGCCTTAGATTAAATCAACTGAAGAGAAAAGAAGACATTAAATCTGTGAAGATCTCAGCAGAGGAGGATTAAACAACTCCACAAACAGCATTACCAGCTTCACTTATTACTAACCAGACTGACTTCAGACATGTTTTTACCCTTCTACGGTTTTAAGTTGTAACAGAAGCAAACCCACAAGAGTGGCTCAGGGGCCTCATTTATAACCGTTGCGTACGCACAAAACATGCCCTGAAAGGCTACCCATAAGTTGTGATTTATAAAAACAAGCTTGTTTTTATAAAAATTTGCGCACCTGCACGCAAACTCTGACCATACATACAAACGTTTTGGACAGTTTGGCGACACCGATGGTGAGCAGGAGTTAAATGTCTTTTTGGTCACTTTTAGACAGAACATTTTAAGAAAATTATACCTATACAGCAAGATAAAACAAATATAATTTCACTCACCAAGCTTGATCACTTGAAGCAAATACCCATCCCTTAAAGCCCGCGCCAGCGAGCGCATTTGGCCGTTTAGTGAAACTGACTGCATGTAGCATATATCAAACTGCAGATGAAGGAAAACTGTAAATCTTCATTATGTTCACAATAACAGTTTAAATAAATAGAATAATGTTTAAACTATGTTTTACATCTGATATAAACATTTAAATTAAAATATGGCATTCTCATTAATGGAGTTAAATGGATTACATTGAAAATGCTAAAAAAAAAAAAACGCTCTGCAAGTACAGTGCCATTATAATCAATAAACTAAATCTAACTTAGAGATTAGGCTCTAAATGAGTTCACTGGTTCAGGTCAAAAAAATATTGTTTAAACATAACCAACAACACCAGATCACATTTTCTCTTTGTTCATTTGGCAGTTATAACTCAATTACAGCAGCCAAACTAATTCTTAAGTTAAAATTGTACGGGTCAAGAGCCCAACTAAAGCAAACACCAATCACAATAATGGTAACTTAAAATTGTGATTTTTCTCCTTCAGTGATTCTGCTTGTTAACATCAGGTGTCTTCAATAATGCTCAATCATCACTCAATTAATCACTTAATTATCTCTTTAACTTCAACACTGCTTCAGTGTTACTTATAACACTCTGAGTGTGGATTATATAAACACTGAGCAGTGTTAATTTAACATTTTGTATTTTGCTGTGTACCTTTATACATAGTTATTTAATGAGCGTCACTTTCCTCTCTGGATTTGATCCATTCAAAATAAACAAACAGTTACATAAGACAATTTCCAAGATGTACATGATTACAAAGGTACACATATCATATATTATTTCAAGAGTTTACACATGACCTACACAAATTATTCATATTGAGTTATATAATTATTTATCACCTTGTTTTTAAACATTTTCTTGAATTTACAGAGTGAAGTACACAATTTGAATTCCGTATCACAATTATTCAGGTTTACCCCTTTAACAGATATACATCTATTTTTTTTGTATTAGTTCTTGCTATTACTTTTTTAAACATATACATTCCTCTTAGTTTATACTGACTTATTTTGAACAGCCTCTGAACACAACAACAATTAAGTTTGATTTATTATGTGTTTTTTTTTGTTTTTTGTTTTTTTTTGTCACTAATAAAACTCTTGTGTAAGTGAAATATACTAAGCATTTGTCAGTACAACATACTATTCCTATTTCACTTTACTACGTTTTTTCAAGCCAACCGGTTTGCATGCTTTTTTAAAGTAAGACTAGCTGATTAGATTTTACAGTGCATTTATAATGCAATACTTTGTGTTATATTACCATGCCAGTAAATGACAAAGAAACTAATTAACGCTGATGCAAGCGTGTTTATAATATGGCTAAGGGAGTGACAGCAAATTTGACATCTTTGACTGCTGTAATCAATCTCTATATTTTTTCCCTCTTTAGTAAAGTCATGGAAACACTATCACAAATGTATTTTTTTTTTTTTTTTTTTTTTTTTTTTTGCTATTGGAGCAAATGGAATTCTAAAAATTACTCATTCACTGCTACAGTAGTCTACTATGACGGCTTCTGCTACTGAGAACCCTAGAAACATGAAAAGGGTCCATAGCCTGCAGAGTTCACTGAGACGTCTAAACGCTGATAAACCTGCTCTCTGCTGCCCCCTTCTGGGCTGGAGGAAATCTCTCATAGTGCAACAAAGCAGACACACAAGAACGTAATATAAAAGGAAAACAAAAATGTTCTGGGTTTACAATGCTTATAATGTAAAAGTAAAAGTAACCATTTTATTTCAAGAGAACCAATTCAACTGATAAGCAGTTTTACAGTCTTTCAGTATCAGAATAACAGTCAGGGCTCTCAAGTCTCACGCATTGGGCGTGAGACACACGCAATTCAACCAGTTCACACGCTCACACGCCACACCGTGTATTTCTCACGCTGAAAAGGCAATGCCAACCAAGTTGTCCTGCGAGCTTTATATATAACGTTGTATACGAGGCGCAGGCACACAAAGTGAAGTTTCCTGCCGCCAGCACGTATCTCAGCACGTATTGCGTTCGTTACAAGGCAACACAGATGCGCGAACACACGGAAGTTGACGGAACATTCTCGGCCACCGGACGTTCGTTACTAGGTAACCAACAACATTGCGCGAACACACGTCGTAATGGAGAAGGTAAGTTGGAAGAAAGCTCGTCTAACGTTTTTAGGCTAGAACATTTAATATATAGCCCATCGTTTACATTATTATTAATGCAGTTAAAAACTCTACAACTACTCTGCAACCAGGCCAGAAGCTTTGGCTCAGTTTGGCTAGCTTACGTTTTCTTAAACTAAGGGAATGTTAGTGGGTATGGGAAGGAATGAAGATGTATTTCTTCATTTTATTTTAAATACATTTAAATTTGTTTATTTTATTTTAAATTCTATATTATACTGTATTAATAGTCTTTCTAGTTACATTAAGGCTATGTATTAAAGCAGAGTGCTCTGGGTAATATTTTATATCCTGTCAAAACATACATTAATCATTGCCATTGCATTTGTATTTTTCAAACACAAAACACATTTCATAAGCTGGAGTGTGTACTCTTGTGTACACACACACACACACACACACACACACACACACACTCACACACACACACACACACACACACACACACACACACACACACACACACACACACACACCTTAATAATACTCTAATATGTCATTTGTTCACAATGTCCCATGCACCACACAATAAATAATTACCGGTATACCATTTTGACTAGACATTCAAAATGCAAAAAGATTTGTTTTTCCAAACTGTTTGGAGCAATTTGTTATATTTTTGTAATTTTTGTATAACTTATTTGTAATTTTGAAATATAACATTAAAGAGTATATTTGATGTGATCAATTGCTCTGTCATTTATCAGATTTACCAATTGTTATAATTTCAATTTGGGCTGGTTAATTATGAACAATGGGTAAAATTGGGGGGCGGGGACATATGGGGGCGTGGCTTCATTAGGGCTCCTCCCCTTACCGCATGTGATCTCACTCCAAGCTTTTGGTAAAACTTGAGAGCCCTGTAACAGTGTGAATCAGGGAAACTTGTCATTTACTGTGATTGTCTTCTAGTATTTCAGAAAAATAGTCAGTTATTTATTATTGCAGTAAAAAACATACTTACTCTTGTGTTCTAAAAAAATACATAAAAAGATTGATAAAAAAATGAAATCCTGAAGTTAGTTATTTTATGAAACGCTGACAGCAACTATCAGAAAAGATGACTACTAATGAACTAATGAAGCTGAAAGATATGAGTCCAAGCTATCATGAAGATTAAGTAATGGATGTTATTTTTCACAAATCCATTTTCTCATTGCTGAGCACGGGATGTCATTCCAGTTGTTCAGGACAGGTTTGGCAGGATTTAGTTCAATACAATCCTCATTTCCACCTGAATTATTTGGCTCATTACTTTCCCAAAACCTGAATGAAATACAATCAGATTCAGTTCCTGAAGAGCTCTAAAAGCATTTACTCACTCATGCTATAAAAAAAATATGCTTTTAAAAACAAACGCAAAAGATACACAGTGATTGTCTGAGTGTTTTATCACTTACCCTTGTTTCAGGGGTGAATTATCCACCCATTTAATTTTGCCCTCGTTCACAATGTCAGACAAACCAATCCACACAATCTCTTTTACTAATGAAGATATGTGCTTCTGTGTGTGAAAGAAATAAAAAAATAAAAACACTAAACAGTGAGAATCATCATTACATTTTAGATCTTCATCTGGTATTATTTGTTGGACAGGAGATAAAGACAATTACCAGCATTAAAAATTAATATTCAACAGCAAGAACATATAAAATATGAAAGACGTTTGTTATATCATTGTAGAATTTATTTTCCAAGCAGTGTTAAAACATGAGGCTCTGGTGTGACTTTTTGTTGGTTGTTTATGTATGACAAAATATATTTAAAGCAGCACTAGGTAACTTTTCAACCTTCATAATATATTTCCAAGACTCTTGTGATGGTACATCGACTTACAATAGGTTGAATGACATGTCTGCCATAGCCTGACGGGGTCTGTATCGTTTTTAATCGTACTTTTAAACTTCGGGGTTCAGGTAGTAACCCCCGCGCTCAAAAAGAACTACAAAATTCGACTGCTTTACAGCATAGGCTACCTCACTTCCCCCAACACGTCCTCACATGCTGTTGGACTTGTAAGTATATTGCTTATATTGTATATCACTCGGACAAGCTTTCACTCGTTGGTGTGAGCTAAAAAGCACCTGGCGTTCTTGTTGAATGTCCTGTCTTGTTCGATGTCCGACGATTTGAAACGCGTTGTGTTTATTACCCAATCGAACTCGTGTAACTGTAACACGTTTTACCGTCCACCGCATTACTTGATAGACAAAAATAGGACAAGAATGAGCATCAAACAGAAACAATCTGCTTACGGAATGTTCGAGGCGCACATGCAATACAGACTGCCGAAAGTTAAAAAGGGCGCGCGAAGCTCTTAAAGGGGACACACCTTATTTCCACTTGTTACAGCCTCCATCCGACTGAACAGGGACCGGTATACAGGGGGGAGGGGATCAGGCCGTGAGTGAAGAGACTGCTCTGCGTGAGTGGTATTTACGACAGTAACGTTAAATACAAGTAGTCCACAGCGACTCTAGGGGTCGTTGTTTGACCAAAACGGAATTCCTACCTAGTGTGGCTTTAAGTATGTTCATTCACAACATAATTACCGTAAACTAGATATATTTGCCACTGAACTCACCTGTTTCTCTTCAGTGTTGATAATGATCAGATCAGCTCCTCGATCTCTGCAGTACTGCCTGCTCTCAGACCAGCTCTTCAACTCACTGGATATGAAGAAAAAACTGGCATTTCCTTTCAATAAACATAAATAATTGTATCTATTAATGGCATTGTAAAGTACAAATACACATATAAATCCATTTGTACTGACCTCGTTCATATAACTTCCTTAGTTCAGTCTCCAACTCCAGTTTCTTCTGACTCACAGAATCAAAACTTCTCTGTAACTGGCCTTTCTCAGCATTGAGATCATTGACTCTGGTCTCCAAATGGCTTTTCTCAGCGCTGAGATCATTGACTCTGGTCTCTAACTCCAGTTTCTTCTGACTCAAAGAGTTGAAGTTGTTCTTCAGTTGGTCTTTTTCAGTCATTAGATCGGTGTTCTTGCCCTGTAAGCTGATGATAGTGTGATTGAACTCTTCAACTGTGTTCTTGTAACTCTTTAACAGGTCTCTCTCTACTGTGATGGTGATGTACAGTGTGATGAAGACCAGCAGAAGAACACAAATGAGCCCGAGACACACTGTCTTCAACACCAAACACCTGCGTCCTCCTGACAAACAGAGAGAAACACATATCAGTTAACAACAATTCACTTTGAATTCATATTATTAGAAATATAGGCTCAAATAAATCCACCTTTATCTTTAGACAATACACAGGCCTTTTTAATAAAAACGTTTATTCTTTGATAATGATAGCGGAATATCTACAGTTAAATATGCAAATAAGAACATTTGTTGAAAAGTTAAATAAAATAACTTCATGTTAATAAATACCATAAAATGCAGAAACATGATTGTTCTTTGAAAAAAGATTACATTTATAAGTAACATTTCTCATTTCCTCAAAAGTTAACAACAGCATTTCCTATTCAAATGAAACTTTCTACTTACTGCACTTTCCATCTTTTCCTTCGTCCTGGCTGTGATTTTGTGTTTGAGGTCCAGTTATGTCCTTAATATCATCATGTTCAACATTTTCATAAATGTCCTCTAATTCCATTATTCGCTCTAATGTCTGACAGCAAGTGTTCACAGATAAACTGTGGTTGAACGATAGTAATGGTTTATTTTAAATAGTGCTAACACTAAACGGGAAGTGGCTTTATTAGTGCAGACACAGAGAAAACTACTTTCATTCCCACAACAAAACTCTCCGAAACTCTGGATAGAGTCAAACACCTTTAAACAGGAGGACTAACCTAAACTCAGAGGTGGGTAATCCAGGGCCAAAGAGTAAAAGTCCTGCCATATGTTTATTCCACCCATAAACTCAGTCATCTGATTTCACTAATTAGTTCTCTCTCCTGCTGAATTAGCAAATCCAGGTGATTGGAACAAAATACTTTCTGAACCTGGACTTTACACCTCTGCATAGCAATGCCACATGTCAGCCTTATTTCTTTGCCACAAGAGCAAAGAAATAAACCAGAACTGGACCTTATCGTACACTGTTAACCCTTGCTGTAAAAAAAGGCCAAATTCTGACATTATCATACCATTTTCCATTAAAACAGTAATATACCGTAGAAAACAAAAGTAGCCTACAGGAATATACTGTGAATTAACAGTGCTCAAAATCGACACTCAGAGGCTGTTTTCCCAATCACACCCTATACCCTCATTCACTATTCCCTACATTAGTTCACTAATATAGTCCCCTTGAATGAAAAGAAGTGAGTGAATTGAGAAACTTATGAACACCTGATAAGCAGAATCACTGAAGGACAGAGAAACAAGAACAGAAAAAAGAGAAACACAAAAACGTACTCGGTTACTAACGTAACCTCGGTTCTCTCTAGAGAGGGAACGAGTACTTGCGTAATATCTTACGCTAGGGGAAAACCTCTTTTCCTCGAGATACTGAAGCCAAAAAATTATCCTTAATTTTGCAATAATGTAAAACGCATTGCAGCAGCATGCAGACATGGGCGAGACAGCTCGCGCGCCCATTGGCTGCTCTGCGGCAACTGCACCAGCCTATCGAGAGAGGCCCCTCATGACGTCAGAACCAATGAGGGCGCTTCGCGCCCAATACGTCATGTCCCGCCAAAAGAGGGTGGGGCTCAGCTGTAAATATAGCCTCGAAGGGCTGGTTTGACCAGTTTTTTATCGCCGAAGCGAACCGGAGCGTGATGCATGCACGGCAAGATACGCAAGTACTCGTTCCCTCTCTAGAGAGAACCGAGGTTACGTTAGTAACCGAGTACGTTCTCTTACGAGAGTTTCTCTCGTACTTGTGTAATATCTTACGCTAGGGGAACACAGTGTAAAACGCCGTGCGTGCTTGAGATACAACACTAAAGTCCCAAGGGCAGGTGCCCGGGGCTCATACAGTGCCTAATCACACGGGACTCACAGAGAATCCGGGAAGAGGGGCTAGAATAGCATCATTCCTGTAATATAGAGCTCTAATAAGAGCAGATTATATCAAGTGTTCCACACAGCCAGGGCGAACTCGGCCTGGACTGATAAACATGGGGGACTTACACACTGCCCACAGAAGTATACAGACGATCAGTGATCGACGCTCTAGTAATTTCAGCATCCTGGGCCGATAGCATCGGGCAGGCCATACTGAAAATTTAGACCGAGAGCAACTTAGCTTGTAAAGCGGGAACCTCGAGGTTATAAAACCTTATAAATGTAGACGGGGAGGCCCAGCCTTCCGCCATACAGATATCTTGCAAGGCAATCCCACTAGACCAAGCCCACGACGAAGCCATGCCTCTCGTGGAGTGCGCTTTGACACCTAACGGGCATTGCAGGCCCTTAGATGTATAAGCTAGCGCTATAGCATCAACTATCCATCTGGATAAACTCTGTTTTGATGCAGCTAGTTCCTTAGAACGTCCGCTGAACAAAACAAAGAGCTGCTCCGTCTGTCTGAAAACGGATGAGCAGGACACATAGGCTCTTAACGCCCCGACAGGGAGATCACCTGTGCCCTAAACGGTGTATTGAGGGATTTAGGAACATATCCGTGCTTTGGTTTGAGTATGACTCTCGAGTCATTAGGTCCAAACTCCATACACGTTGCGCTCACTGAGAGCGCTTGCAAGTCCCCTATGCGCTTCACTGAAGCGAGAGCCAGAAGAAACACTGTTTTGAGAGACAAGTGTTTTAGGTTTATTGATTGTATTGGCTCGAATGGGGCACCCTTCATGGCTTCCAGAACCGTGGAAAGGTCCCAAACGGGAACCGAGGGAGGTCTGGGAGGATTCAGCCTCTTAGCTCCTCTAAGGAAGCGAATGACCAGAACGTTCCTTCCTAATGACTGGCCAATCGCTGGTTCAGCGAACGCTGCTATGGCCGCCACATAAACTTTGAGCGTGGATGGGGCTCTGCCCTTATCCAGAAGCTCTTGTAAAAAGGAAAGAACCTCCGACACCCCACAGTGTGAGGGTGAAGTGCCACGCGCTGTATACCAGCTAGTGAACACAGACCATTTTGAGGAATAGAGCCGTCTCATAGATGGAGCTCTAGCCTGCGTGATCGTGTTTAACACTCCCGCTGGGAGGTTAACGGGTACCCGTTGATGGCCCACACGTGTAGGGACCAAAGCTCCGAGCAAGGATGCCAGATCGAGCCGTTCGCCTGCGAGAGGAGATCCCTCCTCACCGGTATCGGCCACGGGGCGGTACTCGTCAGCTGCATCTGGACTGGAAACCAGGCTTGGTTCGTCCATAATGGGGCGACCAGTAGCACCGAGCATCCGCTTTCCCTGATTCGCTCTAACACCTGGGGCAGAAGCGTGATAGGGGGAAACGCATAGAGCGGGCAGCGGGGCCAGACGCGGGCCAGCGCATCCCTGCTCTTGGAGCGAAATTCCTGACAGTGAGCGTTCTCTTGAGACGCAAATAGGTCTATTTTCGCTATGCCAAATGTCCTCCACAGCAGTTTGACTGTCTGCGGGTGTAAAGACCATTCTCCTGCCGGAAGATTGTTCCTGGACAGTCTGTCTGGTCTCACATTCAGGTGGCCGGGCACTTGCGCTGCTCTGAGCGAGCGCAGATTGTGCTGAGCCCAGACCAGGAGGCGTTCCGTCAGCCTGTGAAGGGCTCTGGATCTGATACCTCCTTGGTGATTTATATAAGCCACCACTGACATGTTGTCCGAACGGACCAGGACGTGGTGTCCTTTTATATGGGGACAAAAACGCCTCAGCGAGTTGTCGACTGCCCTCATTTCCAGACAGTTTATGTGTAGAAGCTTCTCCCGTTCTGACCACAGGCCGAAGAACGGTCTGCCTTCTAGCAGCGCTCCCCATCTCGAGGTTGAGGCATCCGTAGACACCACCTTCACACTCGAGGAAGTCCCCAGGCTTACACCTGACCGGTACCAATCGGTCACTGTCCAAGGTTTCAGAGCTGCGATGCATTTCTGATCGACCTTGAGGCGCAAGAGACCGGATGTCCACGCTCTGCGCGGAACGTGTGGTTTTAACCAGTACTGCAGCGGGCGCACGCGAAGCAGACCCAGCTGAAGCACTGAAGATGCTGAAGCCATGAGACCCAGCATTTTCTGAAACCTTTTGAGCGGGACTAAAGTGCCGTGGCGAAAAGTTTCTGTCATGCGCCGAATACTTAGCCTGCGCTGCGGTGACAGTTGCGCTGTCATAGACAGCGAGTCCAGTTCTGTACCCAGAAAGGATATTTTCTGACTGGGAGACAGCGAACTCTTCGCCCAATTGACTTTGAGACCCAAATTCTCGAGGTGGTCGAGTAATATGGTCCTGTGTTCTATGAGCTCTGACTGTGATCGAGCTAGAACCAGCCAATCGTCCAAATAATTCAGCACTCGTATTCCTCGGAGTTTGAGGGGTACGAGCGCTGCATCCATGCACATCGTGAATGCACGAGGTGCCAGGGATAGGCCAAACGGCAGGACTGTGTACTGATATGCCTGGCCCTCGAAGGCGATTCTCAAAAATCGCCTGTGACGTGACGCTATTTGTATTTGAAAATAAGCGTCTTTCAGATCTATCGACATGAACCAGTCCCCTTGGCAAATTTGCGAGAGGATTTTCCTGGTCGTGAGCATTCTGAACCGTCTTTTCAGAAGTGCTTTGTTTAGCCGTCTTAGATCTAGAATGGGTCTGAGACCCTCGTCTTTTTTGGGTACCAGAAAATATCTGCTGTACATGCCCCCTTCGCTCTGAGCCTGTGATAAGGGTTCTATAGCCCCTTTGCTCAGTAACTTCGCTATTTCGGCTCGAAGTAGGTGTGCTACTTCCTCTTTCACCGTAGTTTCGATTCGCGCCGCTTGGCATTGCGGGCGTCGACCGAACTGTAGCGAATAGCCTCTTTCTATAGTGTTCAGCACCCACTTTGATACCCTGGGAAGCTCTGCCCACGCTTTCGCGTGAGTGGCTAAGAGTAGAATGATATCTGGGCTCTGGTCGCGAGTGGCGAGCGGAGAGCACCGGTGTGCTGTAACATGAGCGCCACGCTTGCAGCATGTGAGACTGGGGGTGCGCTGATCAGAGCGGGCAGCCTGCCCGCGCTCAGTTCTCCTACAGCGGTGTGCTGAGAGAGAGCGAGCGGGGCGAACCCCGTGGGGTTTATTATGTCTGTGAGCGAATGTCTGAGGGCGCGGGACATCGGGCCCATGCAAAACGCTGAGAACACCGTCTGTTTGTGCAGACTGTATGTGCGTTGGTTTTGTTTTTACAGAAACCGTGAGACATGTAGTGTGTAGTGTTTGCGGGCACTGGGACGTAAGCACAATCACTACATTTGGTGCACAATCGACATGAGTCGATTTTATTTGTGCGGGCCGTGTGTGGCGGGCCGTGTTTGTGTGTAGGAATGGGCACTGGGCAGTGGGCATTTTTACTACACTCCTAACACCATCGCCCGTGGCCGGAATACCAGAAAATACACTCTTTATGGGATTTATCTGGGTCGTTGTAAAAACGGCGTTTGTGTGCAGGCAAGCGGGCTGTGTTGCCGACTTGTTTACTGCAGAATACGCTGGAACAGTCGCAATTACTGGAACTGAGCGAGCGAGAAGTTTTGGTGGGAGTCCGGCCGCAGCGGCTAGGAATCCTTTGTGTTGCCATAGAAACAGTGTTTGGGTGCAGGCGAGCGGGTAGTACAATGCGCTTGTTGGCTGCAAAATACACATCTGCAGTCGCCTGTTAAGCTGCAAGCCCACTTTTGAAAAATCCCCAGAAATGACATACCCACACTGAAACAGATACAGTTCATGAACCCTTTGCACTAAAAGCACAAGTATGATCTCATTTGAAAGCTGACACCTGGCAGTTTATTGTAAATGTAGAATTAATTATTGTCATAATGAAAAAAATTGTTATAAATAGCTTTAAAGTTTTGTAAAGTTATTAGAAATTTATTTTTATGAAACATCTTCATGAAAATAAAATTGAAGTTGACCCTGTAGCAATCTAGAAATGCACTACAGCTAAAGCCACATGTCTAAACATTTTATGTTTAAAATCTGAAGATGATAAGTCTAAAACTCTGCATTTAGTTCATTTTTTTTTTCAAGATAGAAGCACCTAGAGCTAGCTAGCATGTTAGCTTAGCACACCATCAATACATGACAATTTATGAGATTAAAACCATGTTTGTGCTTCAAACTTACTTTAAAACGCAAGTGAAGTGTTTTAAATAATCTTCTGTGATCTAATTTGACATCAGATAAAAAAAATCAGACAGAAAATATACTATTTGATCATATTCTGCACAATGATGGTCTATAGATTAGCATTACATTATAAATATAATCTATTATTATGAAAATACCTGGCATGGCTTGAAAAACACAGGTAACTCAAATATCATTGCAATCATGTTTATTGTCTTCAAAACATCTGTATCTGCAATGCATGTTATACAGCGCGATCTCTTGTTAGCGTTAGGTGTGTTCGACATCGGCTGCGGCTGGATGTATCCGATCGGCGAGAGTAGCCGCGTGCAGGCGGGGAGGAGCTGCAAACGGAGACGTGAAGTCGGACACTTTCTGGGTCCCGTAGTGACCGCTCACGTGGTGTTTGCATACTTTACCACAGCTGAAGTGAAATAAATGCAATATTTGCCAAATAATGTTTCAGAGACATTTTCATTCAATACTTTATGTACTGCTTCTTACAGCGTCTGTTTGAACAAGAATAAAGTTCAACATAAGCTACTATCAATGAAGTGGAGTCTACGTTTTTTAATCAGTTTTACTTTGATAAACATGACACAATATAACATCACAAATACATGAAAAGAGTGTTTACTGTTTTAAAAACTGATTTGTGCGCTTTAGAGGAACTAAAGGTGTTTGAATAAACACGCAACACATGTGATCGTTGTCATGCAATGGATTTGGCCAATCGTGGAACAGCTGTGTCGTCATCAGCCCTCGTGAAGCCCAGTGCAGCCGCTCTTGAGAAGCTGCGCTGGCTGAGTTCTCCGGCTACTCTCGAATCGCTCTCGCGGTACTTTGATGGCATACGTCACAGTCACGTGGCGTCGGCGCTGGATCAAGTCGGACAAAATTTCTAACCGGCATGCACTGCTTCAAGTCAGCCGCCGATCGGCCTGCGCAGAGCTGCATGAAGTCGAACAAGCCTTTTGTGTGTATCAGTGACGTCCTGGAATGTCACATGATTATGGCTCTTCTTCATGTCCCATATATGGGTTATTATTGTGCTTATAGCGCCCTCAGGCTATTGGTATGAATTGAAAACCCAGTAAATGAGAGTGCCAAACACTCATAAAGATTACATCGACGCATTTGGGTATAAATTCAATAAATATTATTCCTGTCTATAGAAATATGATGTGAATCTATGAGAATCTATCAATATTTCTCCAAATCTGCAAATTTTTTAGCTAAAAGCCCTGAGGGAAGTTGTTTTGTGTATCGCTGTCATGACAACAGCACGGGAGTTTTTTATGAATGAAAGCGGCTGACGCGCATAATTCATATTAAAGGTATCGACTCATTTTTTCATTTCATAACTCCTGACAGAAATTTAGAAATAACTGTCGCTATAAGTTTCTCAGAATACAATAGTGGTCAAATACTGAAACTTGAGTATTATATCTTTTTAATGATGTATAGTTTGTCAAGGTATAACATTAAATCTGATAGTAAATTTGAACTAAAAAAAAAACGCTTCAGTGTGCGGGCGCACTGGCAACGGTTAACAGGGTAAGGGAACAACTGACAGAACGAAAGCATTGATGGCATAATTTATGTTCTAGTAGACCTGGGATTCGAACACGGGTCTCTCGTGCGAAAGCCTAAGATTCTGCCACTGAGCCACAGGGGGAGAATACACATACTTTCAATTAGCACGACCATATAAGACAGCGTCAACATGCTTGAATGGGTGCAGGCGAGCGGGTTGTACAATGCGCTCGTTGGCTGCAAAATACACGTCAGCAGTCGCCTTTTAAGGGAACTGACAGGGCGAAGCACTGATGGCATAATTTTATGTATCTGCAGACCCGGGATTCGAACACGGTTCTCTCGTGCGAAAGCCTAAGATTCTGCCACTGAGCCACAGGGGGAGAACACACATGCTTTCAGTTTGCACGACCATATAAGACAGCGTCAACATGCTTGAATGGGTGCAGGCGAGCGGGTTGTACAACGCGCTCGTTGGCTGCAAAATACACATCTGCAGTCGCCTTTTAAGGGAACTGACAGAGCGAAGCATTGACGGCATATTATGCATATTAATGGGGCGCAACTAGGGCGGGGCCGCTTTTCTTATAACGTAAAGAAAAAACTAACCCCGTGACCGTACGCTTCCGGTCTCCCTTGTGAACGGCGCAGTTTGCGCGGCTCGAACAGAGGGAGAGAGAAAGCTAGCCCCGTGATCGTCCGCTCCTGACATCCCCTGTGAACGGCGCAGTTTGCGCGGCTCGAACAGAGGGAGAACAGATATCATCCCCCACAGACGCGGCTTCTTGGTCTACATCCACGACGGAAGCGGCGGCACGCGGCGGCCACTGTCCATCAGGAAGAGACTCAGCGAAGCAGGTGAAGCAGGCGGGCGCACCGGCGAGCTTTGCGGGGTGGGGGAGGTTGCGGAGGTGCAGTCTCGGAGAAGGATGCCAGGCGAGTCCTCAGAGTCACCGTAGGCATTAGCTCGCTGAGGGCAGCGCCGTCAGCGAGCGCGAGAGCTGCGTGATCCTTACCAGGAAAAAGGGGTGTCTTGATAAAGACGCCCGGCTCTTTTAGTGCAAAGGGAGTGTGTGTCGCGGCGGCGAACAACACACACATACACAAAACACAGTAGCAGAGAAAGGATATGTACGCCGGAAAGCGTGCGCAGGAACGGCGACTGAAGGCGGCGAGTTGTCGTCCAGCAGCTTCAGATGTGGCGCTAATCCCGCTCAGTGCTTCTATCAGACGGCGCGGCTTCTTCCTCTCGGGATCCAGCGATGCGTGAGATTCGCTGAAGAGATAAAAAACTGGTCAAACCAGCCCTTCGAGGCTATATTTACAGCTGAGCCCCACCCTCTTTTGGCGGGACATGACGTATTGGGCGCGAAGCGCCCTCATTGGTTCTGACGTCATGAGGGGCCTCTCTCGATAGGCTGGTGCAGTTGCCGCAGAGCAGCCAATGGGCGCGCGAGCTGTCTCGCCCATGTCTGCATGCTGCTGCAATGCGTTTTACATTATTGCAAAATTAAGGATAATTTTTTGGCTTCAGTATCTCGAGGAAAAGAGGTTTTCCCCTAGCGTAAGATATTACGCAAGTACGAGAGAAACTCTCGTAAGAGAACTACAATTGACTTCCAGCAACACTGAGTGTGAAACCAGTTTACGATTATTTCTTTCATGCATGTACAAAAGTTCTTGTTGAGAATTAACAGAGATATAGTTAATAATAAAGTTTGTTGTCACCATGATGGAGATCAGTATTTGCTTTAGTTGGTCACTTGTCCCTTGACTACTTACCATTCATCTCTATCTGACTGCTGTAACAGTGAGTTTTTAAAACACATTTATTATGGCAAGAAAAAGCCAAGAGGAAGATGATCAGGTGTTTTTGGATTTTATGGTGATGTCACAATCATCCTGGACATGTCTGATTCTTTGATATGTCCTCCATATATTATTTGAAATTATGGGTGTTTCATATTTAGCATAGATCTGTGAATCTACAACATAAAGTAGTAGGTCTCCTGATGAACATCGAAATCATATAGTGCTTTAAAACATTTTGAACTCCTGGTTGACTCAGACACACACAGACATCAACAATCAGCACATGAATCTCAACAATGGTGATGCCAGTAGTTTACTGTAAAATCTTGTTTTTTGGGTCACCATTGTGCAGAAGAGTAGAGCCTGTGCTTCAGTCCAGGAGAAGATCTACAAACACTGATCATTTGCTGCATGTTGCTTTATTTAAAAAGCAGTGACTGTGTAGTTGCTGATCCAGTGGAAATCTCTATGTTTACAAAAGTTTTGTTGTAGTTTCAAATGAAATAAGTTCACAGTAATACTTTGCTCATGTTAGTAATACTTTATACATTTTAGTTAATACATTTAAATGACGGTTGGTCAATTTAAGGTAGTCGGTTTCTGTAAGTGAAATTAGTTAACTCGAGTTTTAGTGCACTTTTACAGTAACATACTGTAGATTACAGTAAAGAACTGTAAATTACTGGCAACAGTGTTGCCTGTATTTTACTGTAAAAAAAATCCGGTAAGGTCTAACAGTGTAGCCAAAATAATCTGTGTATATTAAATATGGAGTAATTTCAGCCACAGTCTAAGATGAAATCAACTGAAGAGAAAAGAAGACATTAAATCTGTGAAGATCTCAGCAGAGGAGGATTAAACAACTCCACAAACAGCATTACCAGCTTCACTTATTACTAACCAGACTGACTTTATTTCTGTCAGACGTCTACAGAAGTTTTTATTGAGAATTAACAGAGGTTTAACTCTAATGTGTATTAGTATATTATCTATTTCATGATGATTATAAAACCATCAACAGGTAACCATCATCACCTGATCTCGTTTCACTTTAGCTTTCTTTGCAGCTGCAAATGTGTTTGACTAACACACTGTCACAGCGGCCAAAAAAGTCAAAAGGAATAATAAGAGTTAAGAGCCCAACTAATGGAAACACTAATCACTGTAATGGTGCATTTCAAATGAAACACATTAGAGTTAAACCTCTGTTAATTCTCAATAAAACTTCTGTAGACGTCTGACAGAAATAAAGTCAGTCTGGTTAGTAATAAGTGAAGCTGGTAATGCTGTTTGTGGAGTTGTTTAATCCTCCTCTGCTGAGATCTTCACAGATTTAATGTCTTCTTTTCTCTTCAGTTGATTTCATCTGAGGCTGTGGCTGAAATTACTCCATATTTAATATACACAGATTTTTTGGCTACGATAAGGTCCAGTTCTGGTTTATTTCTTTACTCTTGGCTGACATGTGGCATTGCTATGCAGAGTTGTAAAGTCCAGGTTCAGAAAGTAAAAGACCTCCTCAGTATTTTGTTCCAATCACCTGGATTTGCTAATTCAGACAGGAGAGAGAACTAATTAGTGAAATCAGATGACTGAGTTTATGGGTGGAATAAACATATGGCAGGACTTTTACTCTTTGGCCCCTGGATTACCCACCTCTGGTTGTTCATCGGTGTCTGAATTCACTCTGCCTAAACTCAGTATATTGATGGCAATAAACTGAAAGGGAATGAATAAATGTTGTTAAGCTGGGACTGAGAGGATGATGGAAGGAAAAACAGAGATAACTATTAAACACAAGTGGGTGTACATAAAAGTGTTCAATGTTGAAATATCACAATATTTAGGTTTGGAACTTCAAGTCTCACAAATCCTTTTTATCACATGTGAGTAGGGCTGGGCGATATATATCGTGAGATTGTTATGCGCATCTCGTCAGTAAAGCCGGTTCCTTGATTAGTAGTAAATCACCATCACCTGCTTTCAGATGGAGCGGCATTTACTACAAAGAGCCGTAGTTAACTGACAAGCTGAGCCATATCGCATTAATATCGCGGACGTATCGCCAGCGATAATTAATGCGATATGGCTCAGCTTGTCAGTTAACTACGGCTCTTTGTACACAGCAAAAACTCCAGTGTTAAATCAACACTCCTGGGAGTGTATGAGTCCACACTCAAGAGTGTTGAAGTTAATGAGATAATTAAGTTATTAATTTAGTGATGATTGAACATTATTGAAGACACCTGATGTTAACAAGCAGAATCACTGAAGGAGAAAATCTCAAATCTGATGTTTCTGTTTCTCTCTGATCACTTCAGTCTGATAAACCTGCTCTCTGCTGCCCCTGCTGGACTGGAGCAAATATAGCCATAGAGCAATGAACAGATACACAAGAATGAAATATGAAATAAAAACAGAAATACATTTACTGTAATAATAATGGTTATTGACCATTTTATTAAAAGCGAAAACAATAAAACAATTTCAAAACAAAACCAACATCAAAAGCAGTTTCACAGACACTCATGAGAATAACTGATGAATCAGGGCAATCTGGGAGACTTTAAACTTCTATATTTTACTGTGATTTTCACCTCAACGCTTCAGACCAACAAATGCCACGCATAATAACAGCTAGAAGAAGGTTATGTTGGCATAGATCTGCTTGTGATGGAGCAGATTACTAGCAGATGACTAGTGCCACACTAGTCCCAGATTACCGAGTTCACCCATCTGATGTTGTACGTTTATTATAGCAATACTTTTTTTTTGACAATTTTACATTTTTCTATTATATGAATTTCCATGTGTTACAAAATAATATAAAAAGAAACTGATATCATGAAAGCAGTTGCTTAATAAAATTACAGTAGCAGACTGTTTTAAAGACAGGAACCATAATCAAAAATGTATAATAAAAGTGATGATTCCATAAAATAATACAATTAAAAACAGAAGACGGGATGAACCCTATTTCTCACAAAACCCTTTCCTCTTCTGAGAGCATGAGAGATCATTCCAGTTCTGGATGGAGTCTGAAGGCATCCGTTCAACACAGTCCTCGTCTCCACCTGCATTATTTGGCTCTTCTTCATACCAAAACCTGAATAATAGTGTAAGCTTATTACAGAAGCTAGAGCAAAAGTGAAAGTGCAAAAAAGTAAAACAGAGAAGGTTTTTTTTTGTTTGTTTTTTTTAAATAAAATAAAAAATTGGCTGTGGTGTTTGAGGAAGCTTCACACTATAAAAATTTGCTGTAAAAAATGGCCACATTTTTAAAGTAACATAATGTTTTCCATTAAAACAGCAATATACCGTAGAAAAAAAATGCATTCTGGGTGATATTTGTCGTTTTCGAGAAAATAACCTACGGGAATATACTGTGAATTAACAGCGATCAAAGTCGACACTCAGAGGCTGTGTTCCAAATCACACCCTATACCCTCATTCACTATTCCCTACATTAGTTCACTAATATAGTCCACTTGACTGAGTGAATAAAAACAAGTGAGTGAATTCCAGAGTTGTATAGTCCAGGGGTCAGAAAGTAGAAGTCGATGCCATATGTTTATTCCACCCATAAACTCAGTCAGCTGATTTCACTAATTAGTTCTCTCTCCTGCTGAATTAGCAAATCCATGTGATTGGAACAAAAAACTGAGGAGGACTTTTACTTTCTGAACCTGGACTTTACACCACTATATAATGATTGTAACCATTAACAATCAGCCATTGTCATCTGATCCTGCTTTCTTTCAGCTTTTTTTGCCATATCATATATATTTTAAAGACGCAGTTACCACAGTCAAAGAAAAGCTAATATTCAAAAGTCAAGGGTCAAGATCCCAACTAAAGCAATCACTGATCACGATCATGGTAACATCAAATGAAAATAAAATGACATCTAAACCTCTGTCACCTTTTAATAAGAACTTCTGTAGACGTGTGACAGAAATAAAGTCAGTCTGGTTAGTAATAAGTGAAGCTGGTAATGCTGTTTGTGGAGTTGTTTAATCCTCCTCTGCCGAGATCTTCACAGATTTAATGTCTTATGATTTCGTCTTTTTTTCTGTTCTTCTAGTTCCTCTTTCCTTCAGTGATTCTGATTGTTAACAGCAGGTGTTCATCAGTGTCTCAATTAACATGTTAACCTGTTAACTTTTACTTTGAAAATTAACTGAATTAACTATGAAATGATTCACTCAGTCAAGTGGACTTTAATAGTGAAGTAATGTATGGAATAGTGAATGAGGGTATAGGGTGTGATTTGGAACACAGCCTCCGAGTGTCGACTTTGAGCGCTGTTAATTCACAGTATATTTTTGTACATCACTGTTGCCAGTATTTTACTGTAAAAAACCTGGTAAGGTCTAACATTGTACAGTAAAACATACAGTAAACATACGGTAGCAATTTTTATGTTTTATATCATTGAACTAAAATTTACGGTAAAAAAAACGGCAGCTGTGGTTGCCAGTACTTTACCGTAAAAAATATGGTGGAAATATTTACGTTTTACGGCACTGAACTAAAGTTTACGGTAATTTTTTTTTTAGGTTTTGTGCCATTGAACTTATTAAAAATACTGTATTACTAATTTGTATTAGAAACCAATTTGTCATAAAAGTTATTATTGAGAATTACCAAAGGTTTAGACATTGATGTTTTATTGAAAATAATAAAGTTTAAAGTCACCATTATGGATATCAGTATTTGCTTTAGTTGGGCTCTTGATCCTTGACTTTCTAACTTTAGATTTACTCTGACTGCTTTAACTGTGTTCATAAAACACATTCGTTATGGCATAAAAATCAGAGCAAAAATGTGATCAGATGTTGTTGGCTATTTATTGATGATGGCATAATTGTCATGTATTGGCCTAATTCACTGATCTCATAAAGAGTTGTATCTTTTATTGTATGAGGAAAGCTTCATACTAATATATTTCACGTTTTTGAATAGCTCTGTGACCCTACCTCATGTGGAAGCTGCAACAAAAACAACAGTAAAAATAAAAGCAGATAATAATAATAAAAGAAATTCTTCATATAATCACAACACTGATGTATAATATTCTACTACAATCAATAATGTAAAATTAATAACTCATATAATCAAATAGAACTTAGGATAAGACTCTATATGAGCTCAGTGAATCAGGCCACTACATGGTGATTCATTTTTTCTCTGATTTTCTTGCCATAATCAACGTGTCTTATAAACACAGTTACTGAAGCCAAAGAAAACAAACGTTAGAAAGTCAAGGGTCAAGAGCCCAAATAAAGCAATCACTGATCACGGAGAGTAAATATTAAACTGAAGTGTTTTATGTGGTTTTGCACAAGATGATACAGGAGAGATCTGTTAGTTTAATTCATTAGTTGTGTGTGTCACCATTGTGCTGGAGAGTAGAGCCTGTGCTTCAGTCAAAGATGAGCACAGAAACACTGCTGCCGGTTGCTTTATTTAAAAGCAGTAACTGTGTAGTTGCTGATGAAGTGACAATTTCCTTGCTAAGTACTTTAGCACATACATGCGTGGTATTGTTTGCTAAATACAAACTGCAAAGATTTTAGTTAAAGTCATGTTTTTAATTAATTCAATATTACACATTAGGTATTTGCAGTTTAATATTAAGATATATATTAATTTTCAGTGGACTCAAATGAAGTAAGTTCACAGTACTATCAGTATAAATACAAATTTTTTGAACTCAAACTGTTTGAAGCAATTGGTTTCCCAAATGATATGAGTTACTTTCCATGGTATTTTTACGGTAACATACTGTAAAAAAGGAGAGATGTAAATTAACGGTAAAGGAATGTAAATTAACAGTATATTGCTGGCAACCACAGCAGCCAGTAAATTACCTTTATTTTACAGCGCAATTTTTTACAGTATGTTTAAAATATATCCACAGTGGATTTCTGTGAGTGTTTTATCACTTACCCTTGTTTCAGTGGTGAATTATCCACCCATTTCATGATCCCCTCAGTCTCAATGTCAGACAAACCAATCCACACTCTCTCCTTGACTAATGAAGATATGAACTTCTGTATGTGAAAAAAAAAAAAAAAAATTGTACGTATGACAAAATATATTTAAGTATGTTCATTCAAAACATAATTACCGTAAACTAGATATATTTGCCACTGAACTCACCTGTTTCTCTTCAGTGTTGATAATGATCAGATCAGCTCCTTGATCCCTGCAGTACTGCCTGCTCTCAGACCAGCTCTTCAACTCACTGGATATGAAAAACCTGTCATTTCCTTTCAATAAACATAAACAATAACATGTATTAATTGTGTTGTAAGTGCAAATATACATATAAATCCATTTGTACTGACCTAGTTCATATATCTTCCTTAGTTCAGTCTCTAACTCCAGTTTCTTCTGACTCAAAGAGCTGAAGTTGTTCTTCAGTTGGTCTTTTTCAGTCATTAGATCAGTGTAATTGTCCTGTAAGCTGATGATAGTGTGATTGAACTCTTCAACTGTGTTCTTGTAACTCTTTAACAGGTCTCTCTCTGCTGTGATGTTGATGTACAGTGTGATGAAGACCAGCAGAAGAACACAAATGAGCCCGAGACACACTGTCTTCAACACCAAACACCTGCGTCCTCCTGACAAACAGAGAATTCATATTCACTTAGAATTCATATTATTAGAAATATAGGCTCAAATAAATCCACCTTTATCTTTAGACAACACACAGGCCTTTTTAATAAAAACGTTTATTCTTTGAAAATGATAGCGGAATATCTACAGTAAAATATGCAAATATGAACATATGTTGAAAATTTAAATAAAATAAATTCATGTTAATAAATACCATAAAATGCAGAAACATGAACAAATTTTATTAAAGATTAAATTTATAAGTAACATTTCTCATTTCCTCAAAAGTTAAAAACACCATTTCTTCTTCAAATGAAACTTTCTACTTACTGCACTTTCCATCTTTTCCTTCGTCCTGGCTGTGATTCTGTGTTTGAGGTCCAGTTATGTCCTTAATATTATCATTTTCAACATTTTCATAAATGTCCTCTAATTCCATTATTCGCTCTAATGTCTGACAGCAAAGTGTTCACAGATGAGCTGTGGTTGAATGATAGTCATCATGGTTTCTTTTAAATAGTGCTAACACTAAACGGGAAGTGGCTTTATTAGTTCAGACACAGAGAAAAATACTTTCATTCCCACAGAAAAACTCTCCGAAACTCTGGATAGACTCAAACACCTTTAAACAGGCCCAACTTAACCTCAATATTATATTGATGGCAATAAACTGAAAGGGAATGAATAAATGTTTTTAAGCTGGGACTGAGAGGATGATGGATTATGTATGAAATTTTAAATTTTGGACACTCTTTTTAACTTATAACTGTCAACTTGACTTCAGCGGAATTGTGAAACAGAAATAAAAGACGTGACCAAACCAAACGTGACAATAACAGACCCACAGTTTTATTCAGCAACCAAGCAATAATAATATTTCTTAGAAATCAACTAAAAAATGAGAAACGTCACAAGCAATAATTATTATGCAAGAGCCAACAGTAATCACATTATCACAACAACAGTTTCAAGAATGCGCTAAAAGTGCAGAAGTGAGCAGAAGTGAGAGTGCAGAAAAGTATTGTATTTATAGGAGGTGCCTTTGGATTTGCAGTTCAAGTTCAGTGGTTGCAGAACAGGTGTGATCTTTAGAGTGATGAGTGGTTTTACACTAGTGCTAACCCTGAACAGGAAGTGGTTTCATTTCACACTGGCCTTCGACAAGAATACAGACTTACAGTCCAACTTATAAACTCCCTGCAGACTCATACTACTGTGTTTGTGTACTGTACATTCAACCACATGTTATCCGCTTTAAAAGCCAACAAGAGGAATCTGTGAGCACTCAAATAAACTCAAACACCCTTAAAGGGATACTTCACCTCTGGGAAGATGAATGTGTATTTAAAATAGGTCATTTAAGTAGAAGAAATGTGGAGAAATTTTTGAATTTGGAGCTTTCTAGACTGAGAAAAGCCAGAAAATGTATTTTTGGCTTATGTGGATGAAAGACAACAACTCCCAGAATGCACTTGCTTCGCTGCCTTAGGAGGCCACGCCTACCGGTGAGAGAGCACAGTTGAAAACAACAAGGCTAGCCTAAGTGAGTGATGAGTTTGCCAGGGATTTAGAGACCCAAAATGTCCGGGATTCGGCTTTGCGTTCTACAGTCGCCATTCATCATGTTTACTGTGGCGAGCAGGACGAGGCTGACGGCCGCGGGAGAACGGCGCGAGGCCGGTGGCTTCATTACTGAGACGCGCCGGGTCTCGCATCTCTCACGGAGGAGCGGAAATTTTCTTAGCAATGTTAAAACGCACATCAACCGATCACTTGTTTAGCGTTCATGTAAACACTACAGT
The DNA here is from genome assembly GCF_964197995.2 of Scardinius erythrophthalmus. Taxonomy (NCBI): domain Eukaryota; kingdom Metazoa; phylum Chordata; class Actinopteri; order Cypriniformes; family Leuciscidae; genus Scardinius; species Scardinius erythrophthalmus. The sequence continues at coordinate 47,204,405 of NC_138223.1, forward strand.
CAGATTCACCGATCGGAATTAATTCAGTTAACGTTAGATTGAAACGAGAGGTGTGCATGTAAACAATGAATGGCGACCGCAGAACGCAAAAGCCGAATCCCGGACATTTTTAACAGTCTCGCTCGCCGGACAAGTCCGGGAAAAGGAAGATGGTAACCCCTACTTACTCAGCTTTCTCCTATTATTCAGCTTTCTCCACAGAACAAGAGCATGTTAGCTTAGCTTCCAAAGAAAGACGGCTGATACTGTGTACATTCTGTGAGTGAGATCCCGTATGGGCGGGTTGAAAACATGCGGAACAACGCCATCTACTGGCTGTAGTCTTTAGCCTCTCGACAGAAAATCCTCCGATGACGCAAAAATCGTCAGGATTTTTTCCAGACAAAAAATACATAAATCTCTCCTCTCAGGGGGATATGAGGGGGGAAAGCATGGTAATTCGAAAATACTACAGGTTTTCTACTAATACAAAGCTTAATGCTAAATCCTGAAGTAACCCTTTAACCCCCTTCCTCATCACCCCCAAGTTTGGCAAGTGCTGCATACATGAAATGCCCAAAATAAAAAGGTTACTGCTCATAAGTAATTCTGAATAGAAACATAACACACATACATTTAGAAAGCCAACCCTTGAGAGTTTATAGTTCAAGACTCAGAATTAACCAGACTGTTATTAATATTGAGATATATAAGCTCAAACATATTTTGAACTAAAATAATCTGGGATGACCAGTGATCCCTGACAGGTAAGGGACAGGCCAAACAGGACCTTTGTATTGATGATTGAGAAAGTGCCTGAATCTGATGTTTCTGTTCCTCTCTGATCACTTCAGTCTGATAAACCTGCTCTCTGCTGCCCCTGCTTTGGTCTTATAAAACACCATCCTCTTTATCCAACTTCCCAGTCTGTTGTGATTGGTCTACTCTGCTCTGATTGGTCAGATGAAAAATGTCAGCCCAATCAGCAGCAACATGTATATAAACCACATGGAATTAAAGAGACAGCTCGCACAATGCGTCCAAGTAAAGTCGTTTACAAATGTGTCCGCTGCAGTTCGGTATACGCAACAATTGAAGATATTCGAAGACATGTTTGTCTTTACATCCTGAAATGCGAGGCAAATGTTGGATCACAATAGGAACCACAGTTTCCACAAATCCCTTCACTCGATTGGGATGTTCTCTTTGATTCTGGACGGCAAGGGCAGTGACTGTAACATTGAGCGTACTTTGCAGTACTAAAAATGTATTTATACCGATTTCATCAGGCTCCGAGAATTCTTTAAAAAGTATAAAAACACTCTTTAAAAAACTCTTGCGTCATCAGAAAAGGATGTCCAACACACTACCATTTCCGTTTATATAATGTTTTGCAACTTTTTGTCAGGGCTGAACGACATTAGCATCCCTGTTGCGAATGGTCTAGTTTGTTCTGATTGCTCAGATGGCTCAGTCTGTTGTGATTGGTCAACCGATTAAAGAATGTATTGGCCATTACCATATCTGAATTTCAGCTCCGGATCTTCCTCAGCACTTGATACAATAACGACGGTAGCGGTTTTACCGTATCAATCTCATTCTTTGGAAGTGCATCAAAGTGGATTTCCTTTGAGAGGGCAAAAAACAGCATCTTCTCGTCATGTCAACAAAACAAACTAAACTCTAACATCTCAGCTACAACTACAGTATTTGAGGGTCAAAGTAGACGTTGTTGATGGGCAGCCAATGAACACCATAGGGGGGTATTATGCAAATGTGTTACAAACCGTAAGTTCAGCCAGAAGTGTGATTGCAATGACTGATGACTCATTTCAGGCTGTTCAGAATCGATTCTTTAATTTGGAAATGACTCTAGATCTTTTACGTTCACAAACAGCTATATTACACTTTGTGAAAGGTAATATCTGAATAAGCACGATAAGGGCACTTTAATGTTTGTGTGAACTATCCCAGTCACTGAGAAATAGGTTGTTGAGTATGTTACGTCCCAGGACGTATGTTATTTGTGATTGTGTTTCCCTTTTGCCCAACAGCCTGCTGGGAAAAGTAGTTTGTCTGTTCTCCTCTGTTCCTCCCTGTCCTCTCATAGGAGCCTAATTGATGCCACCTGTTCCTGATCAGAGTTTGTGGAGAGGAGCGCATTTAAACAGAGGGAAACTGGCTGTTCCCCAGAGAGAGTGTGGCCTGTCCGCTTTCCCAGACTGTGTTGAACGTTGAAAGACCATGCGCGTAATTTGCACGGGGGTTACGGGGGTTATGACCCACCCAAAAATCTGATCCAGCTAATATACCCCCCCCCCCCCCCACATTAAAATAAATATGAAATATTCCGAATGAATACTTTTGTTCGTTTTCTTTATTTCATTTGCCAGCAAGAAAGATAGTATCATATTTTAAATAATCTGTAATGTACTTCCCGCCCACCGCACCGCCGACTACTTGGTATTACCCAACCCGCTTTCTCTACCAAGTTTGTTCACTATATTGCGCAGTCGCTGGGATGAATGGTTGGAGAAAGCTGACGGTGCATGCTAACGGATGGAAAGATGAAAAAGGACACTGAAAGGCAGCCAGACAACGATTTTTCATTGTTGGTCGACACCATTTTTTACAGTCTATGGTCGACACCAGCCAAAAAGAGGAAAAATCCTGACCAAACGGAGGTGCGTTTCTCAAAGTGTGAGGCGCGGGCGCGTGCGCGGCCCACTGCTGGGGGGGAATAGAGACATGACAAATGGGGCGCGACAAACAGGTTTTGTGCCCATCTTTTTAATTCCTTTATTTATTGACCATACACTCAAAACAAAACAAAGACACATTTAAATGTAAGCCTTGCTGAACCTTTTTACACGTAAGTTTAAAAGTAGTAGCTAGGCTATCACTTTATGGTTCCCATGGAGACGCGTCATTCATTGCTTGTCACACCGCAGCCACAATAGCGCTGAATGAATGACTGATGATCTGCTTTTATTTCTTTTTATTCAAAATTTCACAAATTTGTTAGCTATAGCAGGATATATCTGATATTCCGATTGTCAAATATGTGCAAGTGGATGTGTTTTGTTGTTTAAACACCTTTATAACGATCGCGTTAGTTGTATGCGCAACGTATTTTAGGTAAGTTATCTTAAAATACCTAAAAACAAAAATACGTAAATTATTAGGAATTTACCACCTCCGGCTCAATTTGAGATTATTATCATTATTTTTATTTTTTTATAATTTTTTTGTTCTTTTTGCAGTTTGCAAAGTGACAAAATGAATCAAAGCACAACTAGTCCACACTTTCCCAGTTTCTGAATTTGATGTTATCAGAGGCTAAATGCAAACACAATTTTTTTTATCTACTTTTGAGTCTTATTTCATGCAAAGTGATAATATAATTGCACTTTCATTTTCTCTCTTTGAAAGTTTTTAATGCTGTTATTTGATGTTAAGTTTTTAAAATGTGATGTTAATAAAATACATTTTAACAGATCAACTTAAAGATTTTGTTAGTGGATGGTGAGTTTTGGTGATGCCCACCAATATGTGAAATCTGTTCAGAATAAAGGTGCAAGCTGCACTCCAGTGTGCCACCCTATATTGTAATATTGAGAGTTGAATTGTGCATAATACATTTGCTGCATGTAGGTGCCAATACAGTGATGCAATTGATTAATCTTTAAGTTTTTTTTTTTTTTTAGTTTTTTTTTTATAAGATATTGAACACACACAAAATCAATTAATTGGAAGCTGCCACTGCTGGCTAGTGCTTAAACACTGTGTCATTATGGCATAAATAGTCAAGTGAACAACTGCATTTACGTTAAGTAGCCTAAATCAGTAAAAGTATCACAATGTATTTCTAAAACAGGAACGGCAAATTACCTTTTACACAAGAAAATTATTCAATAAATAAATTAATAAATATGCAGCGAGTTTAACCCCCCCAATGGTAGACCCAAAGTTACGCCCTTGTGAAAGACTGTTTGTGTCTTAAAGCTTCTTGAAAGTCTGTTGTGTTTTCTGTAGTGATAGAAAACTTGGTGTGCCCCATTATTGTTGGTGCTTGCTGACGCAGTAGGGAGGTGGGTGCCTCTTTTGTTTTTACTAACCCCTTATTTTCTCCTGTTTTTGGGATAGTCAGGAAGTCAGGTAAGAGAGATGTTGTTTCTTTGATTCTTTTGGTTTTATAGGTTAATTAGACTTTCTTACTACCAGGTAGTTTTCCAGTTTTGTTTGTTGTTTTGGCTTTAACCCCCTCCTGAGGTATGTGGCGTCTTCTGGTACTTATTTGAGTTGTATTTAATTCCTTACCTTACTCCTAACTGCTGTAAAAGAGATTTTTACTGATAATTAAAAAAATCTAAAAGAGTTACCCTGTGTGTGTGTGTGTGTTGAGTGCTGGGATTGCAGACAGAACCAACTCTCTCTCTTGTTCTTTCACTTTTTTTTTGTTATTCCGTGTGGACATTGTCTTTTATAACAATATGTTTCTCTCCTGCTACCCCTAGACAAACAGGGGACGTAACATATTTGGGGGCTCGTCTCAACTTTTCAAAGAGGTGATTTCTTACTCTATTTGTACTGTTTCCGTCTTTTTTGGGGGTGATCGAAATGGAGTTCGATTTATTAGCGTTTACGCTTTCTCCCACTACAGAGGTCTTCAATAAGTGTAGGAAAAAGGATCTACTTGTGATTGCAATTTTTTTTAATTTGGATGTACCAAAAGAAGCGACAAAACAATTAATTAAGGATTCGCTGTTTGAGCAGCTTGTGCGCGATGGCATCTTACCAGATACTGATGTTAAGGGCAGTCCTGTAGTTGTGGCTGAGGAAATTTCTCCTGGTAGTGATGTTACTGAAGGTGCTAATTTTGATCCGGTGCAGGCCATTCGTTTAAAAGAGTTAGAACTCAAAATTAAACAACAGGAGAGTGAGAATTTGCGCTTGAAACTCAGAGTTGTTGAAGTAGAAGCTGACCGTGATATTAATCTGCGGCGTCTAGATCTGCAAGCTATGGAAATTAAAGCTGTTCCACGCTCGAGGTCTTCCTCCGGTTCTTCCTCCGCATCCATTCCTGCTATACCTCTTACCTCGAATGAAGAGCAAAACAGTCAAGAATTTGATGTCTGTAAATACATCAAACTTGTGCCTTCCTTTCGCGAGTCCGAGGTTGATGCGTACTTTGTTGCTTTTGAGCGCATTGCAGGTAAGCTTAGGTGGCCGAACGATATGTGGGCCTTGCTCCTACAGTGCAGTTTGACCGGTAAGGCTCAAGAGATTTGTGCGTCGTTACCGATTGAACAGAGTCTTGATTATGAAGAAGTCAAAGCCGCTGTTCTCAGAGCATATGAGTTGGTGCCTGAGGCATATCGCCAAAAGTTTCGTGCGCATGTGAAAACAGCGAAACAGACTCATGTAGAATTTGCAAGAGAGAAAAGAGCATTATTTGAAAAGTGGTGTTTCTCCAGCAAGACCACTACCTTAGACCAGTTGCAAGAGTTGCTCTTGCTGGAGGATTTTAAAGGTTGTCTTCCCGAAAGTGTTGTTGTTCATCTAAATGAACAAAAAGTAACTTCGCTATTGGATGCTGCTGTATTAGCAGATGAATTTATCCTGACGCACCGAAAGGTTTTTCCATCTTTTCGGCCGTCGAACACTCAATTTTCCCATCCAAACACTGTGACACGCGATTCGACGCGTGCATTTTCAGGTATGTCTGGAGACACTGCTTATTCAGACAACAGGTCTGCCCCTGGTGGAAGAGGTCGACGTGTCTGTTTTTACTGTCTAGATCCAGATCACCTAATTGCAGACTGCCAGGCCTGGAAAAAAAATGTAGATGGTAACCCTAAGAATGTTGCTCTTGTGAAAACGATGTCTCTGACTAAAAAGAAGTCCATGCAACCTTTCATTCATGCTGGGGCGGTTTCCTTGTCTGACACTGAGCATCAACCTGTTGTGATCCTGCGAGATACTGGTTCAGAACAGTCCTTAATCCTGAAAGAGTTACTTCCCTTCTCACAGAATTCATACATCGGGTCTGATGTACTAATACGTGGTATTGGGATGGGGTGTGATTGTGTTCCTCTCCATCAGGTACACTTGAGGTCAGACCTTGTGACTGGGAAAGTCAACCTTGCGGTTTGTTCCCAACTACCGTTTAATGGAGCAGATCTCATACTGGGGAATGATCTAGCAGGTGACCAGGTTTTCCCCAGACCTGTTGTGGTTAAGGACGGTAATTTGGGTGACACCTTGTCAGAAACATTGGGGTGTGCAGTGGCGCACCTGCCAGTGATGGAGTTCAGAAACGTTGGAGTGTGCAGTGGCGCACCTGCCAGTGATGGAGTTCAGAAACGTTGGAGTGTGCAGTGGCGCACCTGCCAGTGATGGAGTTCAGAAACGTTGGAGTGTGCAGTGGCGCACCTGCCAGTGATGGAGTTCAGAAACGTTGGAGTGTGCAGTGGCGCACCTGCCAGTGATGGAGTTCAAGAACGTTGTTGACCTTATCCACTCATTGTGGCAAGCTTCCTTTGAACCTCCCAGAGGTCAGCAGAGGATTGAGCTTGAAGTCAGAGAAGGAACTAATGTGAATGGAGAAACTCAGACTATAAGTTCGTAAAGATGTTAAGTGGGGTGTAGAGAACCATTCCCTTGCTTTTTGATGTGGTGTTGAACTGAGCAAATGCTGGATAACTTCTGTGACAAGTCCACCAGTTTAAAATTGTATTATGTTGATATTACCTAATGTGCACTGTTTTTCATTGTAGAAACTTGTTTTTGTTTTTTCTTTCATTTTGTGAAATTTCAAGGAAAAATCTTATGGGAGGAGGTGTTACGTCCCAGGACGTATGTTATTTGTGATTGTGTTTCCCTTTTGCCCAACAGCCTGCAGGGAAAAGTAGTTTGTCTGTTCTCCTCTGTTCCTCCCTGTCCTCTCATAGGAGCCTAATTGATGCCACCTGTTCCTGATCAGAGTTTGTGGAGAGGAGCGCATTTAAACAGAGGGAAACTGGCTGTTCCCCAGAGAGAGTGTGGCCTGTCCGCTTTCCCAGACTGTGTTGAACGTTGAAAGACTGTTTGTGTCTTAAAGCTTCTTGAAAGTCTGTTGTGTTTTCTGTAGTGATAGAAAACTTGGTGTGCCCCATTATTGTTGGTGCTTGCTGACGCAGTAGGGAGGTGGGTGCCTCTTTTGTTTTTACTAACCCCTTATTTTCTCCTGTTTTTGGGATAGTCAGGAAGTCAGGTAAGAGAGATGTTGTTTCTTTGATTCTTTTGGTTTTATAGGTTAATTAGACTTTCTTACTACCAGGTAGTTTTCCAGTTTTGTTTGTTGTTTTGGCTTTAACCCCCTCCTGAGGTATGTGGCGTCTTCTGGTACTTATTTGAGTTGTATTTAATTCCTTACCTTACTCCTAACTGCTGTAAAAGAGATTTTTACTGATAATTAAAAAAATCT